>NW_022196897.1:38583467-38615998 GCF_008632895.1 Mastomys coucha
TTAACAGCGGAAGTAGGCGCCATCTTGCCATGGCGAATGCCTCTCAAGATTCACGGCTCCCCACATGGTGTTTTATAGGAATACTGTATCTTCTGCCCCACTGCTGGGCAACAAGAGTCACAGTCTTGATCCCAATGCATCCTAGCTATCTATAATCTACTCATCCAAAGGGTAAATTAGCCATCATTTTCATCATCACTATCAGCACTTTAAACATATTGTTTTACTATGAGCAAATCCAGTGCTCATCATATGACACCCATATGTAATACACTTCTTCCTTGTACAATAACTAGGAAACCAGTAAGACTACAGACCATGTGACTCAGCCCTAGCACTTCAGACCATCATGATCTTTGTGACAATGGACTTCTTGTTCACACAGAACAACTGCCCTGCTTATTTCCCATTTCTAATAGATGTTGGGAGCTGCCAATTACACTGAGCAGCATGCTGGTGTTAGCTGGGACATCTTGTTGACTGTGAGGCCCTGCAGTTCCTGGAGGCTGATGCCAGCCCTGCTTTCCTTAGTGGCTTTGCTGTTCTTCTTAACAGCACTTTGCCTTTAACCTCCTTTTCTTGCATCACTTGCCTGCTTCTCTGGTCCGGAGAAGGCATGTCTGCTTCACTCCCCCTCCTATGCTCAGATGGCAGGATCTTGTTGTGACCCTTTTGTTGCTATTTGCTCCCTCCCATGCCCCAGTCTTCCCTTTTCTTCTCTCTTAACAAGGCTTACAGCATCTTGCACTGGGAACAATTATAATCTGGGAAGCATTGTACAAATTACAAGGTATTAGAAGAGTGTTCATTATTAATAATTAATTAAAATGTCATTATTCTGAAAAGCAATGTAGTGTGAAATAAAATGAGCATGTGTGTTACTGTCAGTCTACACTAACTCAAGGTGCTGATAGAGGCATGCCTGGATGCTGGCACTGATATGTGAGAGTGTCAGACAGGACCCTTAAAGAAGAGGTTCAGGTTAAAGGAGGCCATAATAGTAGAGCCCTGATATGACGGTATTAGTGTCCTCATAAGAAGGGACAGCATTGCTTGTTGTCCACCTTTTTGTTCTTCCATCTTTCTCATTAGCACAAGGAAGAAGCCCTATGTGGACAAAGCTACAGTACATATTTACTAAATGCAAGACATCACTTGGATCGAAAATGGCTATTTAAAATACACACCCCCACCAGAATATTCCCATAAGACAATTCTAGATTGTTGTCATTTACAAGCCACAAAAAGTTATTCACCAGAAACTGAGTCCCCAGATCTTTCTCAGCCTCTAGCTAACGAAAAATAATATTTATGAAGTCACCTGGTTTGTGGCATTTTGCTACCGCAGCCAAAGAAGAGAAATGCGGCACTAAATATGTTATTTTATATAAGGATAAGATGTAGGGCCTACAATTATCTTCATTTATAGAGGAGAAAATTGAACCTCAGAGAGATTAAATAAGATGTTTAAAGCCCATGAAGTAGCACACCTGGGGCTTGAGCTGAGTACTGTCCAAGAACTGACGAGGCTCTCCATCACTGCGCCACTTTGCCTCTAAAAGCTAATGAAATTGAGTGTCCTGTGTAGCACAGAGAAAGTCTCCTCTTCTCCATAATAATTTACACCATATGTGTCTGCTGGCCTTTTACAAGAAACCGGTCTGGCCATGGGCAAGCGTCACCCCACACATTTTCCTCTGAGATACTTGCTTCTCTTCTGGCGCTCTACCCAAAGACAATGCATGTGAAAAGTACTCCTGGAGGCAATAAGGAATTTTCTTTCTAACTTAACAATGCTTTAAGAGATGTGTAAAAACAGTAGAATTGCAAATTGCTGCTATATACGTGTTCAGAGTTTTATCTAGGAAATATTCACCAGGAAATGTTACTGGCAGTTGGAGTGTGAATTCTGACTTGACACTACAGATAATGAATCTGACATCACATGAATCACTTTGCTCTTTAAGTGAATGATGGATGTTGCTCAGATGGGCAGGTGTCACATAAAATACATATTCCTATCAGATAACTTATAATAGCACCTTTCCATAAATATTCCAAAATGATATTAGTAGGCAATATACATATATGTATATATGTACTTTTAAAAACAATGTCATGACTATATTAAAAGTGAAGTTTAAAAAATAAATAAGTGATGATATAACTGATATTTCCATGTGGTTTCAATAGAAAACCCACTGACACAGGTATTTTTCCTTCTATACAGACCAGGATAGTCATGTTGATTTGGGGTCCAGGAGATGGACTGCCAAGTAACAGTGCCTACTGCCAAGCCAAGATCAAAGTTGAATCCCCAGGACCCACATGGTACAAGGGGAGAACCAACTCCCACAAGTTGTTATTGATTTTCATATACAACAGGTGTTATGGCATGTATATACCCTCCAAATAACAACAATAATGATGATGATGATGATAAGTATTATTATTATAGACATAAAAATGTTGAATTATCATAAGTGGTTACATAAACCATGGAATATTCTAAAACAGTGAAATAGTGTTAATAATGATCAGAATAAGAAAAAAACAATAAGATGATAAGAGGAAATATGAATAATTTTTGCCATCCCAATAGGTGACTGAAAGCTCTTATTTTTATAAGTTGAATACTAGATGTCAGAGTGTAGCCAGGCAGGGACAGAGGAAATGGTGCTGAAGTTCTGCTGGGACCATGAGCCAGTGACTATCTAATGAGCAGACTCAGAATTGTTGCTGCTGTCCTGGAAGTCCTGGGAAGCCATGAGACATGCTCTGTAATAATAGTTGTCCACACCAACAATCATCTAGGGCAGACAAAGTCCTGTAAGTCCCCCCACCCCTATCTGGGAGCTGGACATCTTTGCCTTTGAGGCACTGGCACTATCATGTCCCTGCTAGTAGTTTTCTCTAATTTCAGGGATTTCTCTAGTCATTTTATTAATCTGCAGTAAACTGCGCCTTGCACTTAGCACACTGCTAGGTACTTTTTGGCCCTACATATCAAAAATTGTGGGATTTATATATAACTTTCTTTTGATTTGCATGCAAGTTTCTTTATTAGAAAATGTAGTATATATTAAAACAATGTAAACACTATATATAGATGTATGTATGTATGTATGTGTGTGTATATATATGTATATGTCCCCACTGGACTCAGGCTGTAGATGTAGATGCAGCGTGTGTGTGTGTGTGTGTGTGTGTGTGTGTGTGTGTGTGTGTGAGAGTGACCCTGTCTGTGTGTTGTGACACCATCTCTCCTCCTTTATAGCTATGCATGTTATCTTTTGAGACAGGAAATCTCAATGAATCTGGAGCGTACAGATTTACCAGCCTGGCTGTCTTAGTTAGGGTTTCTATTCCTGCAGAAACATCATGACCAAGAAGCAAGTTGGGGAAGAAAGGGTTTATTTAGCTTACTTCCAAATTGCTGTTCATCACCAAAGGAAGTCAGGACTGGAACTCAAGCAGGTCAGAAAGCAGAAGCTGATGCAGAGTCCATGGAGGGATGTTCCTTACTGGCTTGCCTCTCCTGGCTTGCTCAGACTGCTCTCTTATAGAACCCAAGACTTCCAGCCCAGGGATGGCACCACCCACAAGGAGCCTGTAGTAGCTATTCCTGGTTGTCAACTTGACTATATCTGAAATGAACTACAATCCAGAATTAGAAGGCTCACCTGGCCCTAATCTAGAGGCTGAGAGATACAAGTTTCCGACCTGAATCTTGGCATGGAGATCTTGAGGCATAGTGGCTATGAATCCCAGAGGATTAAGATAGAAAGACCTATGAGTTCAAGATCATCTGAGATCAAAGGTGTGGTGGCATAGTGGCTATGAATCCTAGAAGATTAAGACTGGAAGATCTACGAGTTCAAGCAAGGTCATGTGGGATTAAAGGTGTGGTGGTACACACCTTTAATCTGGGCCACATCTTTTGCTGGAGACCTATATAAGGACATTGGAAGAAGGAAGGCTCTCTCTGCTTCATCTGCTTGCTTTGTGGGACTGAGCAACTGCTGGATCCTTGGACTTCCATTCACAACTGCTGCCGACCATTGTTGGGAGTTGATTGTTGGGAGTTCAACTACAGACTGTAAGTCATCAATAAATTCCTTTACTACATAGAGACTACCATAAGTTCTGTGACTCTAGAGAACCCTGACTCTACCCACCTTGATCACTAATTGAGAAAATGCTCCACAGCTGGATCTCATGGAGGCACTTCTCCAACTGAAACTCCCATCTCTGTGATAACTCCAGCCTGGGTCAAGTTGACACACTAAACCAGCCAGTACACTGGCTGACCACTAAACCCCAGGGATCCTCCTGTCTCTGCCCTCTTCCCTCTTATTGCTGGACTTACCAGTGCATAATAGATTTTTACATGGGTTGTGGATCCAGACTCAGGTCCCCATGCTTATGCAGCAACCACTTTAACATCTCTTCACCTCAGCGCCAAAACAATTTTAAAATTTATTCCACATGTGAGGGTTTTATCACAATACTGTAAGTCTTATAGGACCCAGAACAGTTCTTTGATGTGAGGGTCTGTGCTTAACCTTCAGAATGTATAGCCTCTTCTACAAACTAAATTCTAGCAGTGTTCTCACCTTTTGCTTGGTGTCTCCCTCATTAACTAAAGCCCTTATTAACGAAGGCAGAGTACTTCTCCTTTTCGAATTGAAAATGGAGATTAAAAACAGAGACTTTGGAGTTAAGAAAACGAAGGTTTCAATTTTAGCCTGTAATTTGAAGAGACTGTTAAAAATGAAGACTAATTTAATGTGTAAGTCTATGTTAGAGTCGTACTCCCTTAAAACTCACTTAAAATATTTAGCTAAATCATAAACCCCTAGTACCTAGAAGTGGGGTAACTTCTTTTTCCCACTTGGCAAATGGGGAAACCATGTTCTGTGTCCCAGGTTTTTCAATAGGCCTGATGGGAGCAGGAGGAAATGAAGCTTGAGCTGACCAAACTTTGCTGGATAGAGCTCAGATCGTGAAAGAATTCAGAAAGCCTAGCTATGTTTAACATTTCAATAGTAATTTAATATATTTTTTTTTTTTTGCTAAAGCCTAGAGCATGCATCCAGGCAGTTTATATTTTCTAGGATTTCTCATTACAAAGGACTAGTTATAATGAAAAATATTTATCTAGAAATCAAACTTAGATGGGCATTCTGCCCATTATCTGGCAAACTTATGCTAGGCACTGATAAGATCAGAGCAAAATCGTTTTCAGGACCCTCTACTTGTTGATGCTCAGTTAAAGTATTTTGAGAAAAACTTAATTATGTATATGAAACTGTGATCCCAATACTCCTTCATGTATGGATGGAGAGATTGTACTTAAGAGATCTTTTTACAAGGCAAGCAGTACTTGGGCACTTTAACAGGAAAAAAAATTAACTAGTCCCAGGATTCTTAAAAAAGATGTTATTTTAAAAGACATTTATTTTATATCACTGAAACTGTGTTTCTGAGTCTGGAGTAAAAGACTCAATTTCACAGCCTTTCTGTAATAATCAGAGGCAATGCCATATGTGTCTGTGCACTCTTTAGTGGATAATCATCACAGCATTTGTCAGAGCCCCAAACACTTAATAAGATTAACTGGAATGAAAGGGAAAAAATTAAAATCACAGAGGATGAAGCAAGAGGATTCATTCTGTTTCCTAAGTCCACATTTCCCGAGTTTACTCCCTCTACTGGAGTTCATTGTCTCAGAAAGGAGGTCCTTTAACTCACAAATCTTCCCAAGCAGGCAGACAGTTCCCATCTATTCAAAGGTGCACATAAAAAGATGGCATCTCAACACCACTAAGCCATTTCCCCACTAAACTTATTGCCCTTATCTCTGTGCTAATTAAAATAAAATGTAAATGTACCATGGGCTTCTAAATAACTTCACATTATTTCAATATATATGCCCCTGAACCTCTCCTACTTAGTCCATGGTTCCTTTTTCTTCTTTTCTATAACTAATGTTGCTGTGGGGACTGCCACTGCATGTTGTGTTCCTGTCAGTTTACACCTCCTGAATTTCATGAGAATACTCTAGTGCCCCCATAAATTCATAACTGAAAATCTGAGCCATTGAGACACTAGCTCAATAGGTGGGGATTTTGAAAGGTGACTAAATTATGGAATGGCAATCTTTAGGGCAACAGTTCATTCTCTTGCACACATGGCCCATCCCCTTTTGACCATGTAAAACCACAGCAAAAATGTGCTGTCCACAAACCAGAAGCAGGTCCTACCCAGACACCGAGCCTGCCGACATCTTGATTGTTGGCTTTCCTGACACCTAAAGTTAAAAAATAAATGTAAAGGAATTTTCATCCAGCAACATGACTGCTCAAATAAGAGATCACATCCAAAGATTTGATCCAGCTAGAATACAGTATGATCTGGCTGGAATATAGACGTACCCTTAATATACTTGTTTAGAAGGAAGCAGCCATGTTTGAAAGTGACATATAATTGAGGGGCAGATAAAGTGATGAATCAGAGGAAGATTTGGCAGAATGAGTAAGAGATAGGACACACCCAACTCTCACAAGAACAGCACAGGAAGGACAGGCTACTTTAGATCAGCGCAAAGAGAATCAGAAGTGAAGGGCAGTTTAATAAATGCAGTTCTGTTCAGTTCAGGCAATACAATGGAGTTCTTGCAGTCAGTGAAGTTCAGTTTGTGAAATTCAGAGGCAGTTTTTCCAAGCAGAGCAATTCAGCATAGAATTCAGCTGAGAGAAGCCAATTTGAATCAGTCAGCATGGAGAGGAGTTTTGAGTCAGAACAACTGAGTTAAACCAGCCATCCAGAGTTCAGAAAGAACTAGAAAGGGTGAACTTTTTTTAGCAGTAATCCTCAAAGACAACAATTACATCTGCCTAATAAAAGCTATTTTTTAAAATATAATTCTGTTGATAGTCACTTGATCATAAGATTCTGTTACATTGTCTTGAACAGACCAAGACATATATAATGAAATAATAAAAATTCTTTCTGACAAAACTCCTGTTGTCCTAGTCACTTTACACTAATTTTTTTGGGCTGAAAAAAAAATCAACTAACTTTCCTCTTCTGAAAGCTATGTCAATAAATATAAAAAGGGCTCATCCACTCTACATTCTGTATCAACAAAAAATGTCCAACTGTAAGTGGAATTTGTAAGAATGAGATACAAGCTTCACTGATTGCTAAGTGCACATGGCTCACTCTATACACTATCTCATTTAATTTTTAGACACCTCTGTCACATAATCCAGTTACCTAGCAATAGCTAGATAGGCATGGATTGCTATAAAAGGGACTGTTTGGCCTCTCCTTGCTCTCTGTTCCTTCTCTCTCTCTGACTCTCCTTTCTTCCTGACCTCTTCCTCTCTCCCTCTTTCTCCCTCCCCCTCTCTCTCCATGTATTCCTGGCAAGCTTCTCCTTTCTCTCTCTTCCTCCCCCTCCCCATCCTCCTCCCCTTCCTTCTCCCTCTTCTTCTCTCTGTCTTTCTCTGTCTCTACTCCCTTCACAATTCCTCTTCCCATTTCTTAAATAAACTATTCTTCACTATACCTGATGCATGGCAGGGGGAAAGGATGCCTCAGCATGGGCCTGCCAAGGTACCTCTCCCACCTCACCATACTGTGCTTCTACAAAACATATCCTTGACTCTTTTTATAAAGCACAAGAAGAAGAGCACTTGTGGCTCAAGGTCATGAGGTGAAGGGTCTATTGACCTTAGTGGAAGGAGTAGGGTTGTTTTTGGATGGGAACAAATGTCTTATGAGTATATTTCAGCAAATTGTTTCTGTTAGCTTGTTGCTTTGCTTCCCACAGTACTGTCGTATAAAAAGCCTATGGAAAGTACAATTGCAGCTAGCATGGTAATGGCCTGCAGCCTTCTCATATCTGTCTCTTTCATTTTTTTTTTCTATAGTCCCTGTAATCATCCCCACTCCCCCTCAGAGGACTGTTCAACTTTATACCAATGAGACTGGTATAGTAATTCTCAGTAAATAACACACAAAAGTACCTGATTATACTCAGTTCACATTCACTGGTCTATCAACATGCTCCAGACATTCCTGCTCTGGGCAGAAGAGTGGATGGTCAGAAAGGCAAAGGCCCATCACACTCCACTCTGAGTCCATAGCTCTCGGATTCTGGGAGTCTAATATTGGCTTCCTATTTTGATATTAATATTCTTTTTAAAAAACATTTATGTCTTTGTTTCATACATGATGTATAGATTGGTAGATAGGCAAACAGATAACACTGCCATCTTACATTTTAGTCTCAGCTAGTTCCCAGGACAGCTACTCAAATTTTACAAGGCACCTCAAGTGAAAATGAAGAGCAACACTGTCTACAATATCAGGAACGAGCTAATGCTCCCTTCACCTGTGAACAAAGGGACTTGTCCTTTTTGGTTTTTATTTTTTTAAAGAGTTTGAATTGAGTTAAATACTTTTGAGAAATTAGTTCACACATAAAATCATTTTTCAGTAAATGGATAAATCCTCAAGATCTGCTGGTATTTGGACCATTGGGATAACAAAATCACTCTGTCCTGGCAACACTTACTTAGTGTTCTACATTAGTCTCACTTTTTCAAAATATATGTTATGATTATTTTGTAAAATAAAAACAGTTAGCTGCATATTTACAAAGTATATTCAAGGGATGTCCTGAGTTCCTGGCTGAACCCTCTATAACCACAGTTTAGTTTTGTAGAGGCTGGTGTTGTGCATTTTTTCTTTTCTCTTCTGTTTTCATAGTTGTGGGAACAGAATCTCTGAGTGCATGCAGTCCTGCATGTATGTGTACCATTGTCACAGGCAGTATGTCAAAGACGTAGAAATACGACCAAGGCTTCCCCTAGGGTAGGTTCAGGAGAATGCAAATCCTTCCTCAGGTCTAAGTGCCAATATTGATAGTACATGCAGAAAATGTCTATAGTGAATGGCTGTAGTCCTCTCTGTATGCTTGCCTGTAGGTAAATGGAACATGGATGAACAGGTTCCACAGTGCACTTAGCTGAGGTCCTGGGTCTCTAGTCTGCTAACTAGCAAGTACAGTGCCGGAGGCAGGGGTAGAGGTGGTGGCAACCTCGTGAGCCTGGCCAGCCAGCTAGGTCCAAGGTCTAGCAATGAATACTTGAAGGAGAGGGAACTCTTCCCCAAGTAAAACCAACCATTCTCAGATGATCCTTGGGGAAATCTCTTCTTTGCTTTTTTCCATGTGAACAGGGACTGTATACACACTGAGTGGGGTAAGATTTAAGGATAGGCATTTCTTATTGGCTCAGTTTGAGATGTTAGTGATGCTCTATTTGCCTGGGGTAAGGACTCCAGGAGTTTTCCCTACTGGACAAATTGCCCTTGGTCCTCTCAGTGGGGTGTCATGGTGGCATGTTCCAGAGCAGGTACAGATATGGGTAGAAAGTGGCTCTGCAGGTGCTGATCTCAAGGTTCTGAGACTCCCGAGGTCTGAGCTCCCTCAACTTTACTAGTTTTTCTCTCTAGTGGCATAGGTACCTTGCCCTCCCCCAACCCCCAACTCCCATGACTGTAGCCTGAGGACTATTCTCTATAGAGACTGCTCCTACTGAACTTAGCCATACCTGTCTCCTTGATTCAGCTGTGCACCATAAACTCTGCCTCCTTGTTAACCTATATGCAGTAACTCCACCTCCTTGTTTACCTGTATGAATCTCTCTTGTTCAACTGAATAAAATAAAGATGCTGAATTATAGGGGAGTTGCAGTTTCTCTATCTGAGAGCCCAGTCCACCTGAACCCAGTTTTTCCCTGTGCCTGTATGTTCAACTGCTTGTCATTTCTTTATTTCCCCACCAGCCCCAGTCGGATCAATTCCCTGAGGTCATAAAAGGACTTGGCCCACAGTCTTAAACTTTTGAATTCTTTTCATTGTTATCCGAAGCACTGTTTCATTAGTTGTAACAAGAAATAAGTAGAATCACTTCAGATAAGGATTTTAAAGTCACTTGTGTAAAAAAAAAAAAATGAAAAACGATACCTGGATCAGCTTCACATTGTCTGCAAGGCAGCACCTCTAATTGCATAATCTGTGAAAATTCAGATAATTAATTCAAACAATCCAGATAAATCTGGATGGACTGGTGGACATAGGTGTTCACTAGAGTTCATTATAGCTGAACATGGAGAACTGTGCAATGAGAAAGAAAATAGTTATTAAGCAAGATGTATCTAACATTGTCTGTGCATTTTCTAACTTGTTCCTCACACTAACAAAGATTCATTCCATGTCTATTGTCTAACAGATGAGCCAACAGGGTTCAAGAAAGGTTAAGCAATTTATTCTAGATCACAGTTAAAGAGTTGGCGCCTGAACCTCTGAGGTAGTTTAACTCCAAAATCTCTTACAGTTATCCAATATTAGATCTCAGAAGAGTGATTCTTCTATTACACAGGGGAGAAATAATTCTTCTGCCTTCTATTGGTGTAGGTGTCTTGGTCTTCTGAGATTACATTGTAAGACCATCCATTTTGATTAGCTTCTGAGACCACTAATAAGGTAGAACATTCAGGACAAGTCAGCACAGAGTGGCTTGAGCTCAGGTTCACAAATTCTCACAGTCGACACGTCGCCGTCTGTGAAGCATTAGATTAGTGGAATGAAAGTTTCTTCTCCTGGTAACTGGCCATGCTGTGTGTTTTCCATTTTGCCCAACTTGTTTCAGATGGGCTTGTTTCATTAGGGGAAACGTGTGAGTGGAATCCATAACAGGGAGAGCGAGTGTGATGCTGTCTAGGAGATGGAAGAAGTTCTGCGGCCAGTGGACACGCACACAAACACATGCAACTCACTTCAAAGATATCAAGACAGTGCAATCTGAATGGAAGGAACCTGCCAATTAATCATACTACTTCTCCAGCAAGTTGGACGACAGTTCGGACTTAGCTGCATTTAGTTGGAATGCTGATGGAATGACTCATGCATGAAAACCACCCAGGGCCTCAATACCTTTCATACTGGCATGTCAACAGTGCTCACTTGAGTACTGACTTTGATTTTCCTGGAAAAAGCACTGTTTTAAGATGGGAAAAAAATGGAACAGTTGAAGAAATGAGGTCATACTGAAACCAGCCTAGGAACAAGCTTACTGTCTTAACAGTTTTTTTAAACTTACTGAATAAAAAAATGTTTAAGGTGAGTGAATGAAGGCTTTGCTTTCTAGAAGGGTAAGCCGTCCCACAGGCAGCACTTCATCTTCATCACTTCAGATGAAGATGTATGTTGATATGACTAGGTTTTTAAAAGGAAGGAGAGGCGTATACTTCCCTCAACTCGGGAAATTGACGCCACAGACGCTGCAAAACTAAACAAATCTGGCCAATAATTCTTTGAAATCACACTATTTCACGTTGATATACTCAATATGAACATGTTCTCTTGGATATGGATACTATTTATAAATTCTACTTGGAAAATTCATACTCTTAAAAGGGTTCAGCTGAAGAAATTAAAAAAAATTAGCTGAATTAGGAATTGGTTTGCCCCCTAATTAGGTTCTGTGGTATTGTTATGGAAATGACAGGGTTGCCACAGTAAATTGACCTGTTGAGGATGATCTTGCTCTTGTTTTAATCTGTGGACATGGCTGAGAGTTTTGTGTGACAAATACACTTAGCTCAAACTTCAAATCCTGCCCATTGTACCCTGACTGTTCAGACTAGGCATAAAATTCCCTTTCCTCATTGTACATTCCCAATCACTCAGCACTGGCCTCTCCAGGTCCACAATTTTGACCCAGACCTATGAGATAAAGGTCAACACCAACACTACTCAGTGGCAAGAAATTCCTCAGAGTAGAGTATCCTAATAATGCTTAGTGTAGCCCTGGGTATTCTATCAGCTCCTTCACACTCATCTTCTATGCTGGATGCCAAAGTGTTAGCCTCAAATGAAACTGTAACCATGAAGCCCCGGCCTAAATCTCTAAAATGCCAAAAAACTATGCTCTCTTTTACTTGGTATACAAAGGACTTCAAGATATGGCCACTGGGTAAATGCTAAGTCTGATCTCACATTTCCTGTCTTGCTTCTTGAAAGCCAGCAATACTGAGCTGCTTGGCATACTCTGAACAGCCCACACACTCTGCCTTGTACAGCTCTGCCTGCAACCATCTCTGTACTTGTGTGTCAGGCATGCCTGTTCATGTTTGAAACCTCCAATCAAATGCTACCTCTAGTAAGAAGGCTCCCTTGCCTTTCCCAGGCAGCCATCTCTGCCTCTTCTCTAGTGAGTTCCTGTGAACCCTTCAAAGGAATCCGTCTGGAGTTCTATGATGGCAAAGATCATGTCTTAATAGGTTTAAACCTTGGCATCTTGGATGTGCCTGTGTAGGATGGGAATCACTATATACATGAAAGGTGAGGGTGCAAAGGTGGCATAAACAGGCTCTCCTGAGGAACAAAAGAGCAGTTCAGTATGTGTAAACCACTCAGGTTTTAAAGTCCTGAGTTGGGTACACAAGATAATTTTTTTCAATGTTCTTTTTTTTTTTTTTTTATTTTTTGGTTTTTCGAGACAGGGTTTCTCTGTGTAGCCCTGGCTGTCCTGGAACTCACTCTGTAGACCAGGCTGGCCTCAAACTCAGAAATCCACCTGTCTCTGCCTCCCAAGTGCTGGGATTAAAGGCGTGTGCCACCACCGTTCTTTTAGGCAAGTGCCTTTGCTCTGCTCTGATCCTAACCAACTAGAAGGAATATTTTATGAATGACTGACACATTCATCATAGGTACTTAGAAACTGTGTGTGTGTATGCATGCGTGTGTGTGTGTGTGTGTGTGTGTGTGAGAGAGAGAGAGAGAGAGAGAGAGAGAGAGAGAGAGAGAGAGAGAGAGAGAATGTTGAGGAGGTGTTATATATCTCAATCCACAGTCATCTACACCTGACCATAAACCTTAAATTATAAATGTCTATTCTTCAACTGTCTGTTGCTCTTCATGACTTATGTAAAGACTTCTTGAATTATTTTGCTTCTACTGCAGACATTTTTTATCTTACCCTAACTATGTAGATGTGGTGGTTTAAATAAGAATGACCCTAACAGGCTCATATATTTGAATACTTCTTTCCCAGTTGGTGGATGTTTGGGAAGGATTAGTAGGCGTGGCCCTGTTGGAGCAAGAGTGTCACTCAAGGTGGGCTTTGAGGTTTTAGAAGCCTATGTCAGGCCTAGAGGCTCTCTCGTTTTCTATCTTTCTCTGCCTATCTCCATCTGTCTCAGTCTCTGTCTCTCTATCACTATCTCTGGCCACTTCCTGTGAATCAGGATGTAGCTCATCTACTTCTCCAGCACCATGCCTGCCTGATTGCTGTCCCCACCATAATGGTAATAGACTAGCCCACTAAAACTGCAAGCAATTTCCCAACTAAATATTTTCCTTTATAAGAGTTATCTTGGCAATTGTGTCCTTTGCTGCAGTAGAGCACTAATATAAGAGTTATATAAAATAGACATATAATATTACAGATTAAAAATTACATTAAAATTTATTTGAAAAATCATTGTTTGATGTACATATGTTTGCCATTTATTAAAGATGAGAGAAGATTCACAGAATCAGATGAATGTGTTTGTTTATTTTCACATAAAGAATTAAATCTGCAGTAGGTAGGCCATCGTCAACATTTTCTGAATTACTCAATAGTTTGATGTTGTGCCTGTCAGTGCTGAAAATGCTACTTTGAATAAAACTTAGTACAAAGTAGCCAAAGTATGATTAGGGGCTATTTCAGAAATTCTTGAAAATTCTATCCTAATCTCAAGCCAAAATTCATTTATTATTATTATTTTTAAAACTCATGTCAGCAGTTCTAGTAGCAATTTCTAAACATTCAAAATTTTACAATACGTGGCAGAAAGAAACTATTAAAATATCTCACTTTTATATTTAAATTAGCATGCTTTTGTGAAAGCAGAAACCTCTGTTCAAACAATGAAGTCACTGCAATTCATTGCATACAATAGTTCAAAGCTGATAGAGGAATGTGTTGTGATGACATGTATGTTACAATGTGCACGTGTGTGTTCAGAACCAAGGCTGTGAGACAAGCGGGTGATGCCAGGAACACCTTGCCTTTATTATTGCGTATCAGAAACTTTCAGTGTTGTCAAACGATCACAATTCTTCACAACTGGTTCATGACACTGGTCTTAAGAAGCTGCAACTAACACAATAACAGAGGTGTATAGCACATGATCAGCGGTGTAGACACAGGGACCAGACTCCATTCCAGTGAATTCCAACCCTCACACATGCCCGCAGTGCCTTAGTCTTCACACTCATGAGATGAAGGCATAAATAATAGCTTCCTCAGAGACTTGCTGTGAAGACTAAATAGTGTGCTCACAATAAGTGAGCAAGAAGGTGCTGTTCACAAAATAAACTGCAACCTGGTGTAGCTATAGTTGCTTTGATATGGAAAACAGCTTTCTTTCTTGATTGTCACACACAATACAGCAATGTTCTGCACTGCCATATAGTTTTTAAGTAACTCTGATCTCCCCACAGACCTAAGCAACCAATAAAGATGAATGGTAGATGCTCAAAGCCAAACAACTTCAAAATGCTTCCCCGCCTTCTCTTCCTCTCCATCTCTCTCTGTCTCTCCCTCCTTTCCCCACCTCTCTGTCTGTCCCTCTCCTTCTGTGTGTATGTGTCTGTCTCTATCTCTGTCTCTGTCTCTCTCTCCTCATTCTCTTTCATTATCCCACTACTCTGTCTTGTTTATGCATATTCTCGAATTCTCAAAATCTTACTTCTTCAGTCAAAGTTGGAGCTGGCAGTGGGCTTGTGGAAATGATGTTTATTTAGAGAGTATCTTCTTAGAAATGGAATTGAACCTTTGCCCACAGTCTCTCCAGGTCAGTGCTACCCCAGGTTCCCTTCTCAGCAGTGGCTCCTTGAAAGGAATGCAAAGCTACTCCATTGTTATCCTGCAGTCCCCACTCCAGCAAAATGGAGTGGAGCTTTGGAGAAAGAGACAACCGAGACTCCTCACATGGTATCCTCTTTGCTTAAACACCCTGCACATACTTAAATACACTTGTTCTCTTGGTACTGTCCTTGCATTGGCTTAGTGAGATTTCCCTAATCAAGTGAATGGTAGATCTGAGAGTCTGAGACTGAGTGAGGTAAAGCACCAAGGTGGCAGAACCTTTGAGGTCAATATTAATTCTGCTGTAACCTAAGCCTGCAGACAGAACTTTTTTTAAAAGCCTGTGTCCTGTGTCCTGAAGGAGCTCACCAAGGGACAAAATCTGATGGACATAACAAAAAGGCATTCAATATACACGTTAATCAATGTCAGCTATCAGAATTGCCTCATAAATCCACAAAAGTGGAGATTCTCATCAAGAAATTGAGGGTTCTAAATCCTTAGCCAGCACAATTTTTAGAATCCATTGTTTGGAAGTTGAGAGTTTCATCCATTAGGTCTGTAGACAGATTGCTTAAAAAACTATCTTGTTTCCTGAGATTATAAAATTTAATTTGAAATTACCTTCCTTAAAGGTATGCTGCTGCATGCCCAGTTGCTCTTGCCTTTAACTGCATTCTAATGTCAGGAGTCCAGGCTACATAATTTAATGTTATTTGTCAAGGTTTTCATACATGCTTCTGTTAATGGTAGGTATCAAGCTAGCATTGTGGGACCATGTATAAAATATGTCCAAGATAGAAGAGACAGAATAAATTAAAAATTCATAAACCCAATGCTGCTCAAGGATTTCTGTGCCACATTTAGTATTCTTATTCTTTGTAATAATTCTAATCTGAATCCCCAAAGTAATTTTCTGCTTAAAATATTTCCTGTGTAAGTTTATTGAAGAAGTGACTTAACGATATTCTGAGCTTCTTCATGACCTTCTCAGAGTCTGACAGGAGAACAGCCTTCTGGCCACTTGATAAGCATTCTGTGAACAGATTATCCAATCATACCCTACTATTTACTTAAGTTCAAATAGTTTCACACACCGGGATCCCTCTTGGGTGAGTCTACTTCAAAAGATAAATGCCTGGACAATTTGAGCAGAAGGAAGAACTATAGCTTGGCACCAATTCGAACTGAGGCTGTTAAAACTACTGTACTGTGCACTCTAAAAAGAATCTAAGAGTATGAAAGGACAGGTGCTAACCTGAATAGAGTTTGGGAACAAACTGCCTGGATATTACTTTGTATCTCATAATAGTCAGGGAAAACACAGTAGAAAGTTTTAGCAAAGAGGGAACTAAACTTGAAAAGGCTGTGGAGAATCACAGCCCGGTGGTGTTCTCACTCAGGGGAAGATGAAATGGAGCATGGGCAGTTAGTAACTTCTGTTTGTTTTCTTCAGAGAATGGTTCCATTAATTGGGTTCTTGACTAAAATGAAGTTCTTTCTTCCGTTTTAAGGCTAGTGTTAATCTTAACCTTATAAAAATATGTTTGTAAAAAGCAAACATTTAGATTCAGAAAAATAATGATTTTTAAATGTTTTAAACTTTTAATTAAAGTTTAAGTACACCATTTTCCCTTTCCTCTCTTCAATCTCTCCTATGTCCCCTTTCTTCACCCTGCCCCGTGATGAGCCACATCACTTTAAAGTTATGGCCTCTTTCTCTTTGATTATTATTGTTATACACAAAAATATGTATAAATATATAAATAAAACCAGCCTACTCCATTTAGCATTGCTTGTATATGTATGATTTCAGCAATGACCCTTTGGTATTGGCTATCCAGTTAGGAGGCTCATTCCTGAGAAAGACTAATTCTCTCTTTCTCAGCAGGTCACCAGTTGCCTAGAGTATTTTTTTAGGGGTGGGTTCCCTTGAGAACCCACCTCATTTCCTTTTCAGCATGTGTATTGCTGGTGTGATTGTTAATGTCTTGTCTAGGTATCCATATTGTTAAGTTATCCTGGGTGTAGCTCCATTTCTAGGATATACAATCGCACAGCTCTTAGAATCTTTCTGTCCTCCTTTTTTGAGATGTCACATGAACCTTAGGTATAGTTGTGTGGTAGATGTGTGTCGTAGTAAATCTCCAACCCCAATAAGCCTATGTGAAAAACACATGACTCAGTGTTTATAATCTGCATGCCCAGATTAGGCAGACTTATCACTACGCTACTCTACTCCCAGCTATGAGATCCCTTGTTACCTGGGGCTTCTTCCAGCCACGTGGTTCTGCTCTATCTTCTTTCTACCTCCTCTTCCTCTCTCCTGTCTCCTCTGCTTCTCCTCCTCCTCTCTTCCCCCTCTCTAAAACACCCAGCCCAACCTTTCCCTTCCACTGCCCAAACACAGGCTATAGTCTTTATTTGACCAGTTAAAATGAGGAGAAGGTTCACATGAAATCATATGAGTACGTGATCCATTCTTCGGTCATGGCAACTCCTCTTGAGAAAGCAGAATTAACATCAAAATATAAACAGCACCAGGGCAATCTACGAGGAATGTATTCATCAGAACTATGTAAAGCATGATCAGTAGATCTCTGAATTTTAGTATATTCTGGTCTTCTTCGATGGTATATTCTGCAAAGAGAAGCTTCTTTGGTAAGGAGTGAGAGCCATACTTAGGCTATACTGATAAGTTTTAGAACACAGAATTATGCTGGTCTAGAAAAGTGGCAGCTGTCTGTCCTCTATGACTTCTCTAACCTGAAGCAATCGGTTTTCAATACCACGTATGATGTCTCTAATGTTGAGTAGGCTTTAAATTCAACTAGAATCTCTCGGTTCTCACTGAGATATGACTGCCAATATTAGACCTTTAGGGATATCTTGCCATGCTGGTCGTGTGGTTCATGGGGGTCACAACTGGGTATGACTGTTGATTGTTTCCCTTCCTCGGAGCTTGCATGGCACCTTCTGGAAGTAAGAAAATTAAATCGCAAAAAGAAAGCTTTTAGGTCGCATCCAGCTCGAATCTTTCAGTCTTCTGGCCAAAGTGTGTTATGTCCTTAGCAATAGTGACTCTTAGCCTCTGCAAGACAACTAAGAGTAACAGAAATAGCTTATGTTGTTTTGAAAGTCTCTTGGCCTACCCTGACCAAGAATTTAAAAGGAGGCTTCTCTTTACCTGTACTGGGGTTTATGTTAGGTAGTCTCCATAAATAGCTACCTCCTCAATAAAGGTTGAATAGAATTTATCAATATTTCAAAACCAGCTCTGTCATTTTAACATTAAGTAAGTGCACATTGTTAACAAAGGTACAGGAATTATCTGTATCTGGCCAATTTTCCAAATACTTTCTCTTTACATAAAGTAAAAAATACACGGCCTGGATAAAGTCTCTGCCAAGTCAGTTAGACTTAAAATCGTTTTTTGATTTGTTTTTTGTTTTCAAATTCTGATAATGCCAAGACCAAAAATCCCTGACCTAAAAACCAAACCACAGCAAGACTAATGACAAAATATTTGGTTCAATAGGGCTGACCAGCCAAATTCCTGCGAAAGCTTGGCTTCAAATGAAGCCAAATCCAGAAATGTCCTGTACACGGGAGCCCTTTCCACTTGTTTGTTCTCAGAGTAACAAAACAAGACAAATAAACAATAAAAAGATATCAGGGTGGGTGTGTCACCTGCCGCACACCATAGTTTGTGCAACTACTCTCCTGGTTCAGCTTGTCTTGGTCACAAACATATGCCAACTCAGGTATACAGGGGAGGCACGTACCAGCAATAGTCCTTCGAGCCAGTAAGAAAGGATGGAGTAGTCAACAAATGATGTCCTTAAAAAGTAATACTTGAGTGGGGGAAGAAAATAAATTTGAATATTTTACCCCATTCCTTAAGTGATTTTCAAGGCTAAAATATATTGAAAAGAAAATGTGACTTATTTAAAAAGGCAACATTAGTATAAAAGGTCCTTGTGAGAAAGAGTACACAATATATATGTATATATGTATGTATATGAATATGTATATATAATCACAAATGGAGCCGTGATATATTGATTGGCTGGTCTTCTGCTGCCTTAGTGTCCTGAATGCTGCAATAGTATAGGCTATGATGCCCTTTTCCAAATCATATTCACTTTTCTCATGATTAATAGAATAATGAGCAAATAAAAAATATACCCATTACATTTGAGATAGTAAGTTGCTATTTTTAGTCTTCAGTGTTCAAAGAAATTCAGTGCACAATTTATTATGAAACAAAATAATCAAATAGAATGAATGGAGTATTCACTCCTCAAACATGAATATTTATTAGGAAAGGACTTAAAAGTACACAGATACATAGTAATTATTATTTATATAACATAATTATATTAAAATTATATTTTACCTGGTAGTCTACAGAGCCTTTCTGATTATAGAGTGTTTAGAAGTCATGGACACTTAAAATGGAAATCAGTGTGGTGGTTTCTCAAAGAGCTAAAAATACAAGTACTTATAGAGAGAATATCTTCTGTATTATATGGATGCATCACCTGTCAACTAAAAAGCATATAGCCTATGGCTTAGGCAGGAAATAGAGGGGGGATATCTGGCAGAGAGAAAGGATTCTGTGATAGAGCCAGGTGGGCGATTTACCGGGAAGATGTAACAAGAAGGATGCATGGTACTTGAGCATAGGTAATCAGCCACATGGAAGAACAGAGGTTAACATAAATGGGTTACCTTACATTATGAATCTAGTCAGAGAGGAACCTAACTATATGGCCAAGGTATTTATAAAAACATTTTGAGTCTGAGTCTTAATTCTGGGAGCATGAGGCTGGAAGGAAGAACCAGGTATAACTTCAACAACTACCCTCTGATCCAGTCACACCATGCCTTCGTGTGGACCCAAAGGCTCTGTCTCCTACTACAGAGATATTTGCACTTCCATACTCACTGCCACTATATTCGCAATAGGCAGGAAAAGGAAGCAGCCTGAATATCAATAACCTGGTAAATGGACAATGAAATTGTGGTAACTATCCACAACAGCATTTTACTCATCTGTAGAGAAAAATGAAATCATAAAAATTTCTAGGGAAATATGCAAAACTGGAAAACATTATGCCAAGTGAGATAATTCAGCTGCTGAAAGACAAATTCTACATGTTCTCTCTCATAGGTAGATTTTTACCTCATATTGTTAGATGATCTGTTTAATTGGTAGTGCCTGTAGATCCAGGAAGCTAGAAAGGGTGATTCTGGTGAGAGAGTGGCCTTATGGGAGGGGCGATAGCAGGACATATGTAATTTGCAAGTAAATGGAAGGAAAAAAATAGCTTTTAGTGAGACTGGTGTTTGGAAGATGGGATAGATGAAGGAGTGGGGCAGAGGGTTAACCAAAACAAAGAATGTATGAAGAGGCCACATGGAAAACTGCTATTTTGGAATGTATTTTTTAAAGGAATTTAAAGGACTAAACCCCATTATGTAATTGATACTGCTCCCAAAAGCCATAAGTTATGAAGTAAAAATCCTGGTACCAAATATAGAATACCTCCTTCTGTTGTTCGCCAGGGAGGCACCAGCAGACCCACAAATAGTACAGTCTACAGCCACTGTGCTCGGCTACTCACAAGATTAGATGATAAAACTCAGTTGCTGAAGGCATCACACACTTCTGTTGCAGGACTGAGGGAAATGCGCTGTAACTGAGAGAGATCCCTGCTGGCAGCCAGCATTTATAGTTCTAGAAGTTGCTATGAAAGCTGCTTAGGAAGAAAAGCCATTAGCAGTCTCACCTAGCTATGAGCCACACAGAGGACATACACACAGGAAGATGATCTGTTGAGAAGAAGGTGTTCAGGAGTGGGAGGAGAGTGATATAAGACAGACAGACAGAGAGAGAGAGAGAGAGAGAGAGAGAGAGAGAGAGAGAGAGAGAGAGAGAGAGAGAGAGAGAGAGAAAGAATACACCTATACTGTTTGTTTCATAACAGGATCTCACTGTGTAGCCCATGCTGACTTCCGACCTACAGCAATCCTCTGGCTTCATCCTTCCATATGCTATTACAGCTGTGAGCTACCATGCCTGTCCCAAAGTGTACACTTTTCATGAAAAAGAAAATAAATTAAAATGGTGTGAAAATATACTCTATTATTTGTAATTTTGCTTTTGGAGTCTACGTATATATAAGAAAGACACATAAATAACATTTAAAGATATAAAAGTATAGAAAAATTTACTCTCATTATTACCATTATAAAATGGTCCTACAGAAATAGACAACAATTCTGTACGAGGATGTTATAAGTCAGTAATAAAAACGTTCAGTGAGCTCAAAACAGATACATTCAAGCAGATGGACTCTCGAGCCCTGGAATAGGTTCAGCAACATAAAGGAAGAAGTCAGCAAAGGATCCAGTGTCACCAGGTATCAGAAGTCAGACGCATTTCTCAAGGTTTCAAAGGTGGTCAGAGGAAAGGGAACTGTTAGGCAAAAGAAGGAACTTGATTACTTAGTTTTCAGCAGCCTACAAGGTGCAGAGCAGCCAAGCAGTGGATGTCTCTTGAGGTAATCTGCTGCTATTGCCAGAGCAATTTGGTAGCAGATCTTATTCTAAGCAAGCATTTGGCCTTAAAGGAGTCCAATGCTAGGGATCATATTTTGGAGTACCAATTAGGGGAGTTGAAAACCAGGTTCAAAGACATAGGAGGGAAAGTTGGGGTGCTGTGTAATGGCTTAAGATAGTGACCTAATGTGATGACAGGCATCAGCATAACTTAGGTACCCAGGAGTGTTGGCACAGAACTCCAATCCCCAAATTTGGGCAGCTGGAACAGGAGAATTCTCAGGAGTTTAGGTATAGGCTACATAGCAATTCATTGTTCAACAAGAAAAACAGTAACAACGACAATAATAAAAATACCATGTAATTAGGCAAAGCTTTCTCGTTTCTTTATGGTCATGTCAGTCTCCTGGACAGTCTATCAATATCAGTGGGCCTGGCACTCATTCCCAAAAGATTCTGAATCATTGGTTTGGTACCTTGACCTAAGCATTTAAACAACTCACCGTGGAATTATGCTGTGCGTCCAAGATTGCCAATTGCCAGGTTACAAGAGCAGATAGACAAAGGCAAGCAGGGTGCACACAAGAACATAGACAGATGGATGGATTCATGCTGACACTCTGGGGGGAAAGGTGAGCAACAGGGAGACCTTTGCTGAACAAACAAATCAGTGCGGGGCTCTGCTGAGCAGGGAACGAGGTTTGTTTGATCAAGGGAAACTGAAGAGGATTTCAAACTGTGATAGATGTCTGTATGTAGAAGGGTTTGCTGCAGGGCTTCTTAGAGAAGTCAAAGGAAATACTGATTGCATCTCCATAGCAACAGGCTGTCTCCTTCTGTCTCTGCCTCTTTCCTTTCATACATTAGCCCTCTACACTCAGCTCTTCATAGATCTCCTGTATAAACGGGCATGATCTTCATCATGAAATAATAAAGATACCTTCCTTTTTTTTTCCTTTTATGGAAACGCCTGCAGAATACTTAACATAAACTATATCCTCCAATTAAGAGCTAACTGACTGTGTGGACAGCCTATTCTTGTGGCACTGTCTTACAAAAAGCCCCTTTCTCTGAGAAAGCAGAAGGCTGTAAATATGCCTTCTTCTCTGGATGCTATCATTATTCTCCAGTTTCAGAAAGTGTGGAATGTATTATGGCATGGTGTACAACAGCAACTACCTTACATGGCTAAAGATGTGTTTAAGTGAAGGGTCTCTGAGAGTAGAGCCATCTGAAGGGTTAAACATGTCCAGGTATCCCAAATGTCACCACAAATATTGGATAAGAGAGAGAAGAGGAGAAATAAGATATAAATACACAAAATAAGAAGATGTGATGGGATCACAAAGGCAAAGAAAGCTGTCAGCCACCAAATGTGGGACTAATCTGATGGGGTGCAATATGTTCATGACATATGACAAAGGTGCATATAGACAATAAAAGAATTATTATTTTCCTTGTCACACACTAGGCAAACTCAAAAGTCATCCATTTTTCCTTTCCAGGAGACTCAGAAATAAATGTAATATTTATTGAGATAGTGCCTTAGACTGCATAATTAGCATATGTTTTTTCCTATACCTAATTTTAATTTCTATTAGTTTTCATAGTCTGATTGTACATTTTTCTCCTCTTATCATAACTGCTTTTCAAAAACAGGCTAGGTAGGCATAATTAATATATGGCAAATTATGGTCTGTTCATATTGTCTATGAAGATAATGGTTTAATATCTCCTGTCCTTTTCTCTTTGGGTGGAGAGTGGAGCTCTAGGGCCTGGAATCAATTAGGAGCATGAGAAGCCTGGCCTGTATTAAATGCTGTAGCCAGCAGGTTGCTTGCTTCCAGAGGATTTGGCCCCACCTTGGAAAAGGGCATTCTCCTTTACAGTCAGCCTGCTTGTGCTGTGGTGATGGTGCACACCTGCCATCCCAGCATGGCAGGGGGACCTCTGTGAGCTGAGTTCTCCTTTTCAAGTTGCGTGTTTGCGGAATCATTTGCAGATTTGGCTGGAGCGCCATACTCAGAAATTCGCACTAACATACACAATGACTCCAATAGGTCAAAACAACAACAACAACAAACCCAGGGCATTTCAATATAATTTCCCAAATGTTTCAAAGTTTACCAGTCTATTGTAGTAAATATTTAATCTCAATAGAGGGTTTCTACTCTACTTTTGATCATTCAGTTTCCAGATAAAAGACACATAACCTTTACATATAATAAGTCTTACTGCATTAGAGTTGGGCAGGCACCTATCCTCTATTTCTCTGTCAATAACCCCGAGATATGATTAACCATGTTCCACCTGGGCAAATCTTACTCCAACTGGCCAGTCTCGATGGCTATGTTTTCATGGCTCACCTACCCCATGGTGTTATCTCCTCTCTCTACCTTCTTCTCTTCCTTGTGGTCCTGCTTCAGACCCCAAGCCCAGGAACCCAAATTCTACCTACCTCTCTTCTACCCAGCTATAGGCTGCCAACATCTTTAGTCAACAAATAGTTTTAAATTAAGATGCAAGAGACATTTGGATTCTCTCATCTTCGGTGGCAAGCAAGCCTTGGAGGTCAATATTTAGCATTATAGTACATAGCAAAAGACCAAACCTTGTTCATGAGAAAGAGCCAAACAGAGCTCAGGTGTTCTGTTTGTACCTCATTGGGCAGAAGAAGGTTTGAATACATGGAAGAATATATTCTTTTTCTAGTATCCAAGAGTTAAATTTCTAAATTTTACCAAGCATGGTTTAGAATTAAAGAAGATGCTCTGGATGTACCAGAACTCTAGAGTCAAACACAAAGGACAGAAAAGGCTACAGCAGAAACCATGATGATTATATGCCTTCTTAACTTTCCAGAGAAAGCAGTCTCCCAGCCTCCTCTCTCCCCAACCTCTTCCCTCCTCAGTCTCCTGCCTCTCCAGCCTCCCCTGTCTCCCCAGCCTCTCTGACTCAGTGGGCAGAGGGAAAAGTCTGCCAGGACCCTGTAGGCTTCTGACAACACCCTGCCCATCTGTGTGAAGTCTCCAGGTTCAAGACTGCCTTCTAGTGTTCTGAAACAATCCCAGTAATTCTTTTTATACTTTCTGCTCCTGTAGTATTAACCATTTGAGGTCACCTTGGCTCTCCCAAGGCAGCTTTCATAATCCTCCCAAAATAAGACCTACAACAGGTCTTATTTTGTCTGTACTTGTCCCCTTAAATCATACATCTCCAGATTTCTCAGCTCCTAAATTACATTCTAAAAGCTTGTAGAAAGTCACTAGGAAGACCCTTATCTCCTCCAATTCCAGTGTGACCTGGCCCCTTAATGGTTACAGGTCACTTCATTATTATTTTTTATTTCTTTTTCTTTTATTGATTTTTTTTCACATAATATATCCTGATTCTGGTTTCCCTATCCCCTCCCCTCCCACTTCTTCCCCATGTCCCCTCCATCTGGATGCACCCCTCTTCTGTCACTCACTAGGAGATAAACTAGCTTTGAGGGAATAACAATAACAAAATAAAATATAATAAGAAAAGCCCAAACACATCAGAATAGGACAAAACAACAAGTAGAAGTGTCCAAGAAAAAGGCACAAGAAACATATCTCGATGCAGAGATTGACTCATTCACACACTCAGGAGTCTTATAAAATCACTAAACTGGATGCCATTTCTCTCTCTCTCTCCCTCTCTCTCTCTCTCTCACTCTCTCTCTCTCACACACACACCTGTAGAGTTAAAAGAGAGGATATATATTCATAATATTATATATATATATATATATCTAATTAAATAAAAATAAAAAATAAGATGGCATGACATTATGAGACAAAAGACACCCAGCGGTGCCACTGAGTTCCCTTACTGTTGGACATATGGACTGCTCTTAAGAGTAGATTGTTTCCCCAGTGAGACTCAGTTGGAGAAAACTAAATTTTCACTTGCAAGTGTTTATTAATTAGAGGTAACCTTCTGGTTAGGGATGGGTCCATTTCTCCTTTCAGTGCTAAGACCCCCATCTGGTATACACCTTTGCCGGCCCTGTGCGTGCTGCCTCAGTCTCTGTAAGTTCTCAGGTACATCAGTCTTGTTGATTTAGAGGACCTTGTGTCATTAGTGTTTTTCCTGTCCTTTTTCTGCCTCTTCTTCCACAGGGTCCCCTGAGCCTCAAGGTGAGGAATCTGATAGAAGCATTCCACTTAAGGCTAAGTGTTCCAAGGTGTCTCACTCTCTGCCTGTTGTATGACCATGGGTCTCTGTATTTGTTCCTATCTGCTGCAAGAAGCAGCTTCCTTGGTGCTGGATGAGGACTGACACACACGGGCCTATGAGTATAGCAGAATGTCATCAGGAGTCATTTTGTTGCTACATTCTTTTGGTAGATCAGTAGCATATGGTTTTATTCTAGGTCCCTGATCTATCTAGTCTCAGGTTCCTGGCCATGCAAGGAGTGTGGAGAATGGGTTCCATCTTATGGAGTAGGCCATTAAGCCAGATAAATTGGTTGCTTACCCTACAAGCTTTGTGCCATCATCACACTAGTGTATCTTTTGGGCGGGACACTATTATAGATCGAAGATTAGTAGATACCTTAGTGTTTATCCTTTGGTAGCCTTCAGGGTAACATCCTGTACCAAAGATGTGAACACATAGGGGTTAGGCCTCTACACAGGCATCAGACTGTCTTCTCCATGTTGGATGAGTTGTGTAGGTGTTGTATTCAGCAATATGACCTCACTGTCAGTTTGTGAAGAACACCGTATAGTCTTGACAATATCCCTGGGTATTTAGGAATTCCTTTTGGACCCCTTTGGCCAACATCTCAATTAGATATAATGCATTTCTATTGCTGGGAGCTTCATTTAGAAACAAGAGATGTCCAGTTGGGCTCTGTCTCCTCAATTATTTTGAGATTTCATAGGTTTCCTACACATATGCATATATTTTAGGAACTTTCTACTGTACTAGTTTTTCTCAAATTGCCCGTGATTTTATCTGTCTTCCCATATGTCCTCTCTCATCCCCTCTTCTTTCCCCCTACCTACTTGAACCTCCCATTCCAATTTTTTATTCATCTATCCATAGTTATCTATTCAATTTCCCTTTCCTAGGGAGATCTATTTGCCCACCATACCTCAACTTCATTCCTTACTCTAAACCTAACTTCTGTGGTTCTATGGCTTGGTTATCATTGTCTTCCCCCCCCAGTATATATATATAAGCTAATGGATACCATATTTGTCTTCTGAGTCTGGGTAACACCACTCAGGATGACTTTTTCTAGTTCTATCCATTTACTTGTGAATTTCAAGATTTCATTTTTAATGGTTAAATAATATTCCATTCTGTAGATCCACCATATTTTCTTTATCTATTCATCTCTTGGTGGACATTAGGTTCATTCCAGTTTCTGACTATTCTATGAGTGAAAATATTTCTGCCTTCTTTATGAGTAAAGAAGCATTGAACATGTTTGAGCAAGTATATCTGTGTTACAGATGACTTCTAACTGTTTACTTTAAATAGTGCCACACAAAACCAGCAATATCCTATTGAAAATAGAAGTCATGCTGATTTTATTCCTCAAAGTCCTGACTCTGGATCATTCCCTTCTCTCTTTCCACAATATATACTAACACTCACAGTGCATATATTGTACATTATGCATATCAGTTGTGTGATTCTCTGACAAATTTCAGGATTTTATTTGTTACAATTTTCATCTTAAGTGTCTCCTGAAGGTTTTGTCCTCAGCTGATCTTCTTAAAGGGATGTGACAGAAACTGAGAGGTGGGATGTAGATGGTAGAAACATGGAGGCATTAGCCTGAAGGGAATACTAAAACATCACACCCCTACTTTCTAGCCACTCTAAGAGAATCAGCTCCATTTGACTGTATACTCTCTATTATGATGTTCTGCCTCCAATGGAGCCAATCAACTATGGACTGAGGTTTCTGGAAGCAGTAAGTCAAAATAAACACTTCTTGTTTATCACCAGTATTTTGTTACAAAACCAAGAAACTGTCTAGTATACTGCGTTTAATTACAGTTTTAGATATAGAGGTGCTACTCAATCCATCTGCCTGAATGACTGAGTCAACCATTTAGCAATTGGTGCTGTACTAACTCAGGGGGCTATAAAATAATACAACAGACTGGGTAGTTTAAGTAACAGACAGTTATTTTCTCACAGTATAGACTGTAGACTTTTAATGTCAGATCATGTTTCCATGGTTGGTTTTTAGTTGCCTTTCTCATAGAATACAACACTGCATTGTATTATTTTCAACAAGCTTCTTCAACCTCTAAACTCTTCCAACTCCAAGTCAACTTTCATCCCTTCCAGTAGGCACCACATTCACTAAAGGTTTAGATGGATATTTACACCCTGAGATATTTATACCCTTTTGTATTTTCAAGGAAGTACTAATACCAATGTTATTATTGATCACTGGGGCTCTGAAGCTTCCTGAAAATGTACCTTGGTTGGGTTAGTTACAATTATGTGTGTTTTGTCTTCTAGGAAGTGTTTTTAGGTAGCCACTTTTCTTTTTTTTTTTTTCTTTTTTAATTAGATATTTTCTTTATTTACGTTTCAGTCATTCTCCCCTTTCCTGGTTTCCCCTCTAAAACACCCCATATTCCCTTCCTCTTCCCCCTTCTCACCAACCTGCCCTCTCCCGAATCCTAGCCCTGGCATTCCCCTACACTAGGGCATAGAACCTTCACAGGACCAAGTGCTTCTCCTCCCATTGATGACTGACTAGGCCATCCTCTGCTACATATGCTGCTGTAGCCATGAGTTCCACCATGTGTACTCTTTGGTTAGTGGTTTAGTCCCTGGGAGCTCTGAGGGTACTAGTTAGTTCATATTGTTGCTCCTCCTATGGGGTTGCAAACCCCTTCAGCTCCTTGGGTCCTTTCTCTAACTCCTTCATTGGGGACCTTGTGCTTATTCCAAAGGATGGCTGTGAGCGTCCACTTTTGTATTTGTCAGGCATTGGCAGAGTCGCTCAGGAGACAGCTATATCAGGCTCCTGTCAGCAAGCACTTGTTGGCATCCACAATAGTGTCTGGGTTTGGTGATTGTATACAGGATGGATCCCCAGGTGGGGCAGTCTCTGGATTGTCATTCATTCATTCTCTGCTCCACACAGATAATGATGAGGCTGTGGAGAAAGAGGAAGACTCCTTCATTGCTGGTGGGATTGCAAGTTCGTACAACCACTCTGGAAATCAGTTTGGTGGTTCCTCAGAAAATTGGACATAGCTCTACCTGAGGACCCAGCAATGCCACTCCTGGGCATATACCCAGAAGATGCTCCAACATGTAATAAGTACACATGCTCCACTATGTTCATAGCAGCCTTTTTTAGAATAGCCAGAAGTAAGAAAGAACCCAGATGTCCCTCAACAGAGGAATGGATACAGAAAATGTGGTACATTTACACAGTGGAGTACCACTCAGCTATTAAAAGCAATGAATCTATGGAATTATTAGGCAAAATGATGGATCTGGAGGATATCATCCTGAGTGAGGTAACCCAATTACAAAAGAACATACATGGTATGTACTCACTGATAAGTAGATATTAGCTCAGAAGCTCAGAATACCCAAGGTACAATCCACAAACCACATGAAATTCAAGAAGAAGGAAGACCAAAGTGTGGATACTTTAATCCTTCTTAGAAGGTGGAGCAAAATACCCATGGGCGGTAGCCATTTTTCTTATTGATGATTCTTGGTTCCTTTGCTTATAATAGAAACTGACCTCTAAACGCTAAGTCTTGTGCACAGCTGTATCTCTTTTCTCTCATTATCGCAATGTAAGCCATTGCCCCTCGTCAAGGATTTGTAAAAGGGATAAGTTCTGAGTGGTCCTTTACTCTGAAGCTTCTCAAACTGGTGCAGGCAACACTCTATGGATTGCCCTATGTCCCAGATATATAAACAAGAGATAAAGATATGGATTTTACAAGAGCATTGAATTCACTTGATTATAAATAACCTAGAGCATACTGTAATGTTAAATAAAATGAAATAAATGTGTCTATGGTAACAACAACAATAAAAAACCCTAGCAAAGTTCATATAAATGTCAAGACTAAAAGGGCTTCTCCAGGTAACTTTCTTTCTACATTTACCTGAGGATCTATGTTGAGTCTGCCATAGTACATGCTAACCATGATGTGAAAGGAAAGTAGAGAGGCTGTTTGCATAATGCATAAATGCATGCAGGGGAGTACTTGTTTCTAGTTGAAGGATGATTAGCATTGGAAGATTTATAAGGAACATTTTTATTACTATCTCCTAAGAGCAAAAGATTATATACAGGAAGCATGTGAATGCACCTTTGCAGTCACCTAATATAAAACCTCAAAGGCTTCTAATATTCAATAGGATATGGGTTAAAGAGCTGGTCAGCATTTTATAAAATCTGTCCTAAATGACATGCTTTCTCAAGCCTCCTGAGTTAGCTTCCCCTACTTAGGACTTATTTATTATTTTTTAAAATATGTTTCTATCTAGATTGAAGGATAATTTTCTAATTACCTCTCAAAATTCGGATGGTTATGTGTTTCCATATTGATCCTCTGATATTTCCTGAATATTTCTTCATTCTGTCATTTCAATGTATTATATGAAATTCCCAACAGGATTATTCCTCTGATACACCTATGCAAAACATGTCTCATGACTGCCTGTCTTCCTCTCTATCTCTGAGCACATAGCTGGATTCATTTAAGAAATTCATTGTGGAATTCTTTCTTTGTTCTTGAAAGCACAGATTGTAATTTCTCATTTGTCATTCTGACTTGGTGTATTAGTTAGAGCTTTACAGTTGGGAAGAGACATCATGATCAAGGCAACTCTTACAATGGACAACATTTATTTGGGGCTGGCTTACAGATTCAGAGGTTCAGTCCATTATCATCAAGGCAGGAAACATTGTAGCTTGCAGACAGGCATGGCGCCATGGGAGACAGAGTTGAGAGTTCTACATCTTCTTCTGAAGCAAACCAGAAGATTGAATTCTCAGGCAACAAGGAGGAGGGTCTCAAAGCCCATCCCCACAATGACACACTTCCTCCAATAAGGCCACACCTCCTTCCACAAGGATATACCTCTTAATAATACCACTCCCTGAGCCAAGCATAATCAAACCACAACAGACAGTTTATCGTGGTGATTTCATATAAGATACTATTAGATCAGAGGAACGTTTGTCTGTTTTCAAGGTAGCAATACTCTTATGATTCCTGATCAGGGGATTATTATTTGATTCTGTTGTGTTAGTTGGCATTCCCTATGTCATTTTAGTGATTTCCCCTTTCTACCTTATAACTCTTGGTATCTTTTCATGGGTTTCAAAATCTTTTGAACTACTATGTTTGATCATGGTTACCTTGGGTTGTTCTTTTTTACAAAAATTATGGAAGGGTTCATAGAGATGCTCATTTGAAGCTATACCATCAAGGTCTTTGTAGATATGCTGTCTTAAACTGTATTTGTAAACAGTCAAATACCCCACAGCTAGTCACTACATATATACTTAGAGTACACCATGATTCTCTATGCAGAGCAATGAAGAATGGAAGGGAAACACGTTGATGTGGTTCAGGACTTCTGATGTTAAGAAACTTTGTAAAAATGCAGAATACACTTGAGAAAGATGGTTGTGTATCATGCATGTGTTTTCTTATATATTTCTGATGGAAAATAAAAGAGAAAAGCAAGAAGAAAATTTGTAGGGAAACCAGATGATTGATGGCAAGAAGAATGTTCTTTAGAGATAATAACTGATGCAGCAAGCACATGCCAAAGACTGAACAAACGTGTCTCCTCTATAGTCAAATGAGGTATTAATTTACACAAGCATATAGTGGACAGAATTTGAAAACCACCAGGCATAAATTCAAGTCAATTTTAATGCATTTAATACAACATAAATCAGTCTAAATGGCAAATTTCTTTCAGCAGATGGTGTAAAAGATCTTTCCATGACCCGGAGACTAGTTTTTAAAAGGTAAAAAGTAGAGATCTTTTAGCATGTAGAATGAGAACCAAGTACTCACTTGAAGGATACATAATAGCAGCCAGACATATTTTCTTGAACATATGTTAAATAGCTGCAGAGCTATGTCTCTCAACTTTGTTTTAATAACCATCTTTGAAAGACATAGGAAACTGACAATACATCAGATATTTTCAACCTACTTATTGGTATTTTGATTTTCAGATCTATTTAAGTGCTCTTGTAAGTTAATAATTCATGAGAAAAAAAAGAAAAAAAAAAGATAAATGGACAGAATTTGAAATAGTTCAAAGAGAATGCCCAAAACAAAAATTGCTACAGTTGAACAATATGCAGAGAAATTCAAATTAAATCAACATGGATATGCTGTCTTTTGGATTCAGGAAGAGTATACTACCCAGCATTTATGAAAATAATACTGACCCCAAACAAACACAACTACTTCATACTTAGCAGTTTGATTAAATTTTAAAGAAAAGGGCTGGTCAAGGTTACAAAAAAATTAACTCATTTTAACCCCAAAGTCTGTATACCCCATTGTAGAGAATTTTTGGAAATTTAGCAATGTAGAAAATATATACACACTGTGGTGCACCAACAACTGCATATTTGTGCATTGGAGGCACATGAAAGACAAGCATTTGGGGATACCTTAATCTCAGTGGACATTTAGCCAAAGGAAGTTCAACAAAGCCCTAAATTAGCTTCTGATGTAACCAGCTTTGAAAATTAAAATATACTTTAAAGCAACAACAACCACCACAACAACAGGATTCTCTGAGTCAAAAGCTAGACTGTCTGTCAGTCTTCTGTTACTCATAACATAGGTTAAAAAAGAAATAAATTTATGTAGGTAAGAGAAAAAGTAGAATCATATATTACTTTGAAATGCATATGCTTGCAAATTTTATTTGAATCCATTGGATAAATTCTGATATACTCTTAACACTGATTTTTTTTGAAACAAGGAATATGGTTAATCTTTTTATCAATATGCCC
>NW_022196897.1:38616008-38634486 GCF_008632895.1 Mastomys coucha
ATACCCCATTTGGTAGATTTATCCTCATTTTACTAAGGGGTATAAAAAAAGCAGAGTGCTCATACAAGAACAAAAAACCAACCAACCAACCAAATAACCCCACAAGATTCAGATTCAGCTCTATGTCATTTCAAAACCCATATACCTTACATTATATAAGGCCCTTGGATTAAATCTATTTTCTCAGCATTCCATGTAAGATTGATTTCAACACCCTGTGACATAGGTGTCATGTCAATGTTTTGGAGTACACATGTGGCTATGTTTTTCCTTAAGTGTTGTGATTTGCTTAACAGACAACAAAAATTGCATGCCTCTCCTATAAACTGCTTCTTGATGTCTACAGCTTTTGTTTTTTGTTTTTTTAAAGGTGGGTTAGTAGGACACAACAGTACAACCATTTGTGTGTGACTATGTACCGAAGAAAATGATCAAATGGTCAAATTGGAGCTTCTGAAAGTCAAAAAAAAAAAGGGAATTCAGTCTGTTTAGTTTTGCCTGATAGTTTTCCATCTTTTGGCTTTAGCTTTTTTTTCCCAGTAAGTTAGAATGTTAATGCCTCTGGCAGAACAAACCAAAATCCTTATAACTGGAATCCAGCTCAAAATCATTATGAAACACAGATGTGATAGTACTTCTCAGAGCCTGGCTGTGGTTGTAATGTTCTACTCTCTGGCAGTCTCAGAAAAATGCACATTTGGCCAAAAGAAAAAAATTGCCCCAAGTTATCTTAAGTGGTAGTAAACTACAACAGTTTCGTAAAGAAACTCTGAAACACTCCTGACAGGATACTGGGGATGCATGTACATGGTTCTATGTATCCACACAGAAAGAGAAAGAAGTAAGCTAGAATAGATGATGTGGTAAACAAAGGAGATGCACACACAGATAACAACAGAAAACTCAGGACCCGCTGTCATTCCAATCTCTCCAAACTTACTTTTCATCCTAGCACATCCTTGCAGCAGTCTTTCCTCCCAACCTATCTCCATTCCTTGGGGGATCTGCCTCTTGGTGCAGACACAGGGTCCCTTTGGCTCTTTCCCACTGACCTTCTTAGCCTTTCCAGGCAGTCCATTTCCGTTTCCTTATGTCGCCCATGGTACTCAGGAACATTCTGCCAGGGAACATAAGATATAAGAAATAAATAATTCCAGAACAATAAATCAAAAGAGAGAAGGAAACCCAAGGCAAAACAACAAAATAACAGGAATCAGTAGACAGGGCTTATTGTTGCCCCAGTGAAAAGATAGAAAACAGGTGCTGCATCCACACCATCCAGAATAGTCAAACCTCAGGGTAAAGAATGGGAAAAGGCATTCGAAGCAAATGACCCAAGAAGGAAGCAGATATAGCCATTTTAATATCTAAGAAAATAGATTTCAAAACAAAACTAATCAGAAAAGATAAGGAAGGATAGAACACATGCATCAAAGGAAGAATCCACCAAGAAGACACTGCAGTTCTAAACATTTATGTGCCAAGCATAAAAGCACCTACATTCATAAAAGAAAGAACTATAGTCAAAATAAAGTGTCCAGCAGCCATGGATGAACTGGATCTACCTGAAAGGGAGGTTGAGAGAAGGATGAAGCCAAGACAAAAGTTTCTGATCAAGGCTCAAACTTTAATTTTCAGCTCTGCTTTTGGACAGGCAAAACCCACAGACCCATCCTTTTGTTTCAGCCGGATTGAGTTGTAAAGCAAACTCCTCAAAGCTCTGGTAGGGAATTGTAAATGCGGTGAGGCCAGGTGCTTACTCCAGCCAGGTTGTAAACCATCAGGAGTTTGTTCAGCCTACTCAAGGCTGGAGGAAGGACACAATGGACCATCACACAGTGACAATGGGTGGTTATAAATCTCTACTTTCATCTAGTATTTTTAAAAAGATAAATGGTAGAGTTAAATCACAGCAGAAATCTAATGGACCTAATAATCTGCTCAACATTCCACCTAGACAGTCAAGAAAGTACTTTCTTCCTAGCAGTTAATGATTTCTCCACAAAATACTAGGACACGAGGCAAGTTTCACCACATATAAGGAAACTAAAATAACACCCTGATTTCTATTTGACCATAGATTAAACAGCAACAAACCAGAAAACACCAGGAAGTGTGGAAACTCACAGAAACTGAACTGAAGTAGGTCAAGATAGAAATCAAAGGAAAATTAAAAATTTTTTAGAACTAAGTGAAAATAAATACACAGCACACCCAAACCTGTGAGAAACAAAGAAGACAGTTCTACAGGCATGTTTGTAGCATTAAGTGCTTCCATAAAACTAGCAAACAAAACCCGGAGAGATCCCCTAAGGAACTTAACAACACACCTGAAAGCTCTAGAGAAACAGGAAGGAATAATACCATAGCAGTGGATGATAAGAAACCATCAAACTCAGGACAGGCATCAATGAAATAGAGACAAACTAAAAGAATCAAGAAAGAAAAACCTGGATCATTGACACTCAGTAAGATTGATAAACCCTTAACCAAGTTAACTAAGAGGTAGAAAGAGAAGACCAAGTTAATAAAATTAAGGATCAAAAGGGGACATTACAATGGACACCAAGGAAATTGTGAGAATCAAAAGGACATATTTTAAAATTGTATGTTCCATGAAACTGAGGAACTTAAACAAAATGGCTGCATTTCTTTATATATGTGACCTACCAAAGTTAAATAAAGGACAAATAACCAAGTTAAAAAGGCTGGAGCAAACGTAGATTCAGCCCAGAATTCTACCAAACCTTCAAAGGAGAATTAATATTAATACTCCTACAATGATTCCACAAAATATTTGTAAAGCAATATTTCCTATTTCTCCTCTCAATGCCACTATTAACCCATTATCAAAACCAGACAACAAACCAGGAAGTTACAGGTTACACCCTGATAAACATAGATGCAAAAACACTTGGTAAAATCCTTGCAAACCAAATACACAAGCACATCGAAAAGATTTTTCACCACAATCAAATTGGCTTCATTTCAGATATACAAGGATAGTTTACCATACACAATCAACAAATGTAATCTGCCACATAAATGGAATGAAACACAAAAGCCACATGATTATCTCAATAGACACAGAAAAGAGCTTTGACAAAAATCCAACAGCTCTCTGTGATAAAAAGTCCTGTAGAGACTAGGGCTATGATGGACACACTTCTGAATAATAAAAGCAATTTACAACAAGCCCAACATTAATCAAAATGTAAAAAAGTGCAAAGCATTTCCATTAAAACCAGGAACAAGACAAGAATGTCTATTGCTTTTACCTATTCAATATGGTACTTAAAAGCTTAGCTAGAGCAATATGACAACTGAAGGAGATCAAGGGAATACAAAGTGGAAAGGAGGAAGTCAAAGTATTTTTAGGTGCAGATGATATGATTTTATATATAAAAGCCTGTAAAAACTTGACCAGAAAGCACAGTTAATAAACACATTCACCAAAGTAGCTGAATGTAAAATCGACACACAAACATCAGTAGCCTTTTTATATACAAATGACAAATAGACTAAGAAAGAAACCATAGAAATAGTATTTTTCACAATAGCCTCAAGAGAAATATCTTGGGGTAACTCTAACTAGGCAAGTGGAAGACTTTTATAATAATGACATTTAAGAGACTGAGAAAGGAAATTGAAAAATACATCTAAAAATGGAAAGATTTTATGGGCTTCTGGATTGGTAGGATTAATACCATGTAATTTATTCTATCAAAAATAATCTATAGATTCAATGTTATCCCCATCTAAATTCTATCACAATTATTCACAGAAATTGAAAAAAAAATGATCTTCAGCTTCATATGGAAACACAAAATAACTCAAGATAGCTTAAACAATCCTGAATAAGAAAAGGATGCTTAGAACTATCACCCCAGATTTTAAGTAGTACTACAGAGCTATAGTAATACAAACAGTGTAGTATTTGCGTAAAAAAGACACACTGACCAATAAAATTGAATTATAAACCCTGACATAAAACTATGAATATCCAATTTTTGACAAGTGAGCCAAAAGTACATGTTAGAAGAAAAGACAGCATCTTCAACAATTGATGCTAGTCAAACAGGATGAACTCATTAAGGAGAATGACAGCAGACCTATATTGATCACTCTGTACAACACTCAAATCCAACTGGATCAATAATATCAACATAAGGCCAGATACTCTGAATCTTACAGAAAAGAAAGTGGGGAATACATTTGAACTCATTGGGCACTGATCACCAACAGCACAGGCACTAACACCAACAATTAATAAATGGAACCTCAGGAAGCTGAAAGGCTTTGGTCTAGCAAAGGCCATCATCATTTGGGCAAAGCAACAGCCTATAGAATGGGAAAAGGTCTTTATCTTTATATATCTGATAAGGGTTAACATATAGAATAAGAAACAAACAAAACAACAAAAACCCAAAATCAAGAAAACAACTCAATTAAAAAATGGGGTACACTCCACAAAATAGGTAAGCAAGACCCAGAGTCCAGGAAGCCCAGTAACCTATGGTAAAACTAAATAATACTGATCTAAAGAAAGAAAGAAAACAGTAATACAGTAAAGGTTAACAATTGAACTGTCCTTTATACCTTTTGGGAGAGGGAAAATTAGTTTTCTCCAGTGGAGTGACACTGGGTATATCAACCACTCTAGAGCAGACCTCATATTTGGGAGTAGTTGACCAACATATAGTGGACCCTACCAAAAAGATGAGATACAGAACTAAGCAAAAAGTTCCCAAAAATGAAACACCAACAGCTGAGAGCACTTAGAAAAATATTCAACATCATTAACCAACATGGAAATCCACATTGAAACTACTTTGATCTTACCCCAGTCAGAATGATTAAGATCAGTAAAACAAATGATAAAACCTGTTGGTGAGGATTTAGGTAAAGGAAAACAATGATTCATTACAGGTAGGGATGAAAAAATAATACATCCACTATGGAAATCAGTGTGGTAATTCCTTAGAAAGCCAAGAATAGATCTACCTCAAGGTACATCTATACCACTCTTGGTCTCACTATATCATACATCAGAGACACTTGCTCATCCATGTTCATTGCCACTCTACTTAGAATAGCCAGAAATTTGAAATAGCCTAGATGTCCATCAATGAATGAATGGATAGTGGAAATGTTGCACAATTACACAGTGGAATATTATTTAGCTGTTTTGAAAAATGAAACAATACAATTATCAGGTAAATGAATAGAGTTAGACAACAAAACAAAGCAATACAGCACTCTGAGTAGGGCAATCTAGACCCCAAAGAAAAACATTGTAAATGGACAATAGCTTTAAAGCCTTCCATACATGTGCTACAGTCTGAGTCACCAGAGATTAGGTGCCTTAGAAGAGAATGCAGGGAGGTAGCATGGTGCAGTGAGGGCAATCTCCCAAAGAAGTTTAATTAGAATATGATGTTATAGAGACACAAAGAGTTAACTAGAATAGGAGGCTTAATAGAACAGGGGAATGGCAAAAGAAGAATAAAGGAAGGACAACTACTACTAAGGGTTATTCAAAAAACTATATGAAAATCCACTATTGTAGAAGTTCTTAAAATACACGTATGGGTAATTATACACATATGAATATAGTATAAACACACACATATATGTACAAAGTATATATGTAAATGGAGTTACCAAATAATAGAGGTAATGGTGCCCCAACTAGATAACTTATGTCACCAAGTCAGACCCCCAGTGCTAGGGATTCGTTATATCTTATTGAGTTGTGGACCAAAGATTCCATGGAAAATCCCAAGCATCAGGAGCTAATGCCAAGACTATTGATTATTCTCCTTCAATGTCTGAAGACAACACTTATTTATATCATTGAACATGGAGATGTTGAACTGGTGCCTAACGAGAAGCTTTACTCCTATTGACTAGCATTTATGGTACTAGAAGGTATCCTTCACTCTTTCTTAGGAGAAAGGGATCAATATCACCCAGCTCCAATTTCTGTGACCTACAATAGTGACCTGACTGTAAGACATACTGAAACAACAGTAGCACAAAAGTTATAGGAGTAACTAATCACTTTCTGATTGAATTTAGGCCTGCTCTGTGAAGTGGAACCCATATCAGCCACTGCTGAAGTGATCATGAACCAGAAACCAGATAGACCAAATAGGTCATAGGCCTAGAGAAAAATCTATTATTATTCTACTAAAGTAACCTAGCAATAAAACGACTCCCAATGACATTATTATTATGCCCAGTATCTTACTCAGCCCTCATTAGCAAAGCATCTGCTTGCAATAGATGGGAATTAATGCATAGACTCACAAAGGGATAATACACAGAAAGAGAGAGACTTTGGAGCACTCAGTCCTATATGGGATGTTTTCAGCAAACTCCTCTCTTCAGGGAGTTATGGGAAGAGGAGATGGGAAGATTATAAGAGCCAGAGGTTATGGACATCAGGGAAGCAGTGTCACCTAGACACAACAGGACTGGTGCATATATGAATTTGTGCCAGCATTCACAAAACCTGCACAGATTCAAGCTAGACAAGGTCCTCTCACTGTGAGTTAAAGTGTACACAATGTCCCTTCAGCAGTTATCTGCAATTGACACTCAGTGTAAATGGAAAACTATAAGCTTTTCTACCTTGACCTTTTAATACCTTGGGACTTTTACACATTTCAGCATGACTTGGCATCTCCATCAAGGTTAATTAGCCCCTGGTTATTTCTTTGTGTAAATTTGGTGATATTAATTCCATAGCTATCACTGGGTGCATTTCTTTGTATACTAATTCATAAATTGCTTTTGTAGTACAAAGAATCATCATGGATGTATGCATAGGACTTCCTGAGTTTGAAGCTCCCTGGTGTCAACTCCTGTGACACATTTTGTTACCTCCTTCTCAACATCCTAAATTCATAATAATATCTTAGTAATGAGCTATTAAATGTTTTTAAGTGTGCAAAGGGATTCCCTGCCCCAAGATCTTTTTTCCTGTTTTGAAAAAATCTAGGAGAAATATGTGTTGAAATATGTTTTAAAATAACCTTTCATGTTGCATTGAAGACTTTTTTTAGAGAAGAAATTGTTTTCTGTAAGTTTCAAAAAGTAAAAATATTTTAGACTTTTCCATTCCTATTGACATTTTGTATTTTACAAACTTTTAAAAAAATACAAAATCCAACCTCAGTTCACAGGGCATACGAAATGAACATTCAGATCATATTTGAATCTTGGACCACAATTTACATATTCTACAGGAGCACAGACAAAATAATGTATGTTACCTCTCAAATAGAAGAACTCTCACCAGTAGGGATCAGAATCACTTGCTGAAGGTGCGAGGCCATGTAAGAACTGAAAAGAAAGTGACCATCTGTCAGCCAGGAACAGAGCTTCCAACCCTGATGTCCAACTTGCAGCTTCTAGGACTATAATAAACAATTTTGTCATTTAAACCAGTCTGTGGAATTTTGTCGTGAGAGTCTGGCCTAACAGATAAAATACTTCCTCTTTTGTTGAGCCCTGCATCTAATACTGACAGCCCACAAACACCTCTACAGCTTGGAGAAATGTGCAGGGGCACCCAGGCACACTCCCCAGGCAGACACTACACGAGTTGAAGCCTGTTCTTGAGGTTTCTTTTTTTTTTTTTTTGAAAAAAAAATATAATTTAAACCAGGATTGAGACTTTTTCACACTAGATAGTTTATAACTGTATGATATTTTTAAAAGGGAACTAGGGGTTTGACAAAGTCAAGTTCAAAGCCCTGGTTCCAAATAAAGGAGGAGCTTTGTATATGTGTCTTATTTATCCAAGCACAGTCATTCATATCGCTTTCCTTTCTTCCTCACTTTTTAAAAATTATTTTTGCCTGTGTTTGTTCACTGTGTCCTCTCCCTTTCCTCCCCATTCCTATACTGTTATCTTTTCATAGATCTGTTCATAAGTTCCTCACTTCACATGCTTCCATGAAATCCCAAAATTCCATGTTGAGACCCAAAGCCTGTAGAATCAAGAGGCACATATTGTCTGAGATTTGTTATCCGAGTAAAGATCCCAGAAGATGATTTTAATTTAACTGATTTATTAACCAACTTATCCCAAAGGAATCTCAGGGGTAAGGGTGGTGTGGAATAAAGAAGACAGAGAAGGAAAAGAAGCCAAGGAAACAGAGATCTCAGGTAGACTCTTCCAGAAGGGAGGCTCAGCTTGATGCTGAAGAAACCACAGACTGTGAGTTCTGCCAGAACAATCCTCCCAAGTCAGGGACTTGGGGATGCTATAACACGGTCACATCTGTAGTCACTGATTATGGACATCTGTGGGGGGGTGTTAGTACCCAGTGCTTCTGGCTCACAGCCCTGGAAAAGAGGGCTCCAGGAGTCCATAAGCAGTTCCCAACATGTAACAAATGTTGTAAAAATGAGAGCCAGGAGGATCTTGGAAGATATTCAACTTTCTTGACTATCCATGCTCAGAATTGTGGAAGAAAGAGTCCTTGGAATATTTAGTATCCTGTCATGTCTTGGTTAGTTATATATGTCATCCTACACATACACACACACACACACACACACACACACACACACACACACACGAGAGAGAGAGAGAGAGAGAAAGAGAAAGAGAGAGAGAATATACCTTGTTATCATTACTAAAGTGCCAAACTTTGTTAGTCATTATTCAAAGTTACTTGCTTAAAAAGCAAATATTATTTCAGTGATACAATTTTTTTTACATTTTTTGATTTTTTAAGAGTTTCCAGTTTCATATCATCTGTTTTGATCATACTTATTCCTCTAGTTCCTCCCAGATCCACCCCCTCCCTACCCACTCAACTTTGTCTCTCTGTCTCTGTCTATTTCTGTGTCTCTCTCTGTCGTTCACTGTATCTGTCTGTCTGTCCCTCCCTCTCTCTGTGTGCATGTGTGTGTGTGTGTGTGTGTGTGTGTGTGTGTGAAACATTTCAAGATCAATTTGGGCTGTCCAAATATTCTTGAATGTGAGGCCTTATAGAGATCTATGATTTTATTTATTTATTTATTTATTTATTTTATTAGATGTTTTCTTATTTACAATGTCTCCTTTCCCAGGTTCCCCTCCAAAAGAAAAAAAAGAAAAATGAAATAAAATAAGAAAAAAATAAAATAAACATAAATTCATTGTTTTTAATAGCTGAGTAGTACTCCATTGTGCAGATGTACCACAATTTCTGTATCCATTCCTCTGTTGTGGGACATCTGTGATCACCCTTTTTCTTACAGCTAACAATTGTTAATTTTTCCATGCCTAGGGGTGGCATCCTGTGCCTAACTCCCTCTCTGTGCTGAGATTTGGTCTGGCTTGGCCTTGCACATGTTTTATGCATGCTGTTACAATTTCTTTGGGCTTGTATGCACCCTGCCCTGTCCTCTCTAGAAGATGTTTCCTTTTTATTGTTCACCCTCTCTGGCTCTTTGGTGTTGGTCTTTTATGCCTCATCTTCTCCTATGATCCCTGGTCCTTTGGAGGGTGTGTGTGTGTGTGTGTGTGTGTGTGTGTGTGTGTGTGTGTGTGGTTTATATGTCCCCTTTATTTTTGAGTATGCGACAGCCTCTTATTCTCTGCAATTTGGCTAGTTGTGGGTTCCTGTATTAATCACCATTTAGTGCAAATAGAACCTTTTCATATTAGGGTTGAAAAATGTTTTGATCTGTGGATATGATAGATCATTAGAAGTCAGTTTGATACTATGTTGATTTAACAGAATAGTAGTAATAGGTTTGCTCAGGGTCTATGACCTGCTTATCCAGAGGTTTTTGGCCCAATAACAGTAAGATGTGGATTTCATCTTGTGGAATGAGACTTAAGTCCAATCAATACGGAGATTAATAGCAATAGCCTGTATGTTTATGAGTCTATGGGACCTAATTGGAATGAGTTACCACTTTTGAAGTTGTGAACAATCCTATACTTGCTGAGAGTCCCATTTCTTTTGTTTGTTGGGAAGGAAGGAATTAGAAGCTGGGACTTAGAATCTTACACTTCTGCACTGCTATCTTTATGCTGCAAATCCCTGTACCATTGTTACCATATTTTGATGATAGCTCTGGATCCTAGACATTATTTTGAACGTACAGGTTGTGATTTTACACTTTTTAAAAAGCCTGTGAAGCAACTCAGGTTTATTTCTAAAACTGTCCCTTCAAAGGTATTATGTATTTCTTGCTAGAAAAAAAAAATTACACTAAAAATCATTACTCTAGTAGAATTCAGTGGGTAAATCAGTTAGCTCAGTGTGCTGATTTGAATGAGACTCGTATGTTTAAATGCTCAGTCCCCAGTCAATGGAACTGTTTATGAAGGATTAAGACATTTGGCCTTGCTGGAGGAAGCACATCACTATGCTTGAAGAGCTTTGAGGTTTCACGGGATTGGAGCCTTTTCAGGTTTGTTCTGTCTGACTCCTACTTGCAGTTGAACATGTGAGCTCTCAGATGTTCCAGCCATCCTGCTTTTGCTCTGTAATTATGGATTCTAAACCTCTGGAATCATAAGCCAAATTAAACACTTTCCTTTCTAAGGAGCTTTGGCCATAATGTTTTAGCACAGCAATAGAAAAGTAGCTAAGACATTCAGTATAGAAGCCAGGCAATATATGCTGAAGCTAAAATGCCCAGGTTCAAATGCTTTTTTTACATTTGCATTTTAGCCAAATGTTTTCATTGGTCAATTTGATTAGCCTGTTATTGTAAGTCCCTTTACCTATAATCAAATATAAGATTTAAACTTGTTTTTTTCAGGCTCTCAGAGATCTCCTTAGTATGCTTCTTCACTGATATAATAAAACACTGACCAAAATCAACCTAAGGAAGAAAGAGTTTATTTAGCTTACACTTTTATATTACAAACATTCAGTGATGGAATTCAAAGACAGAACTCAAGGCAGGAACCTTATAGAAGGAACTGATGAAGAGACTGTGGAGAGATGCTGCTTACTGGCTTATTTCCTCATGGCTTGGTCAGCCTGCTTTCTTACACAACCCAGGACTACCTGCCCAGGTATAACACCACCCACAGTGTGTTGGCCTCTCCCATATCAATCATGAATCAAGACAATGTCCCTACTGACAAGTCTGATGGAGGCAGTTCCTCATCTGACAGTCCCTCTGCCCAGATGTCATCAGTTTGTGTCAAGCTGACAAAAAACTAAGCAGCATAGGGGGCTGTAGGAGAAGCATACAGGATGCTCACACTTGGTTCTGCTACACAGGATATTTGTTTTCATAAGAACAAGGCTTTAGGAGTCAGACAAATCTCTGCATCATTGTGTGTCTGTCCTTAAGCCCGGGAGCCTGTCTAGCAATAGAATGTTAATGATGTCGTATGACTAAATCTCTATACAAATTGCATCCATTAATACACGAAATATCTAACAAACCCAAACTGCATATCAGATTCAAGTTTCTGATGTTAAACAGGCTATGTAAACACTTTCCACAGCCTGAATGAAGCCGAAGAGGTGGTGTGCCTCAGCTGAACTCCTTCACACTCTGTTTTATTCCATCTTTATATTTTTACAAGTAGAAAACTAGCTTAACCGTGTGACTTTGGAATGGACAATGGCATCAGGCTCTGTTTATCTCTACAGAGATCTAGTGTTAGAATATGCTTCTTTTAATTAAGTTGAAAATTGCCTGCATCTGGCTTCAACCCTGTTTGTTCCTGGAACAATGTGAATTGAGCTGTTGTTATTCGGTTAATTCTCTTGGCCAACAGAACTGTAATTTGTTCCTGCCATTAAGGATGTGTACTTCCAGAAACTACATAGTTAAGGATCAGTGGCAGAGTAGATGAAATGGTTTTGAGTGTGGCTAGGCTTTTGTACAGAGACATCCAAAACACTCACAGAGTCTTCCAAAAGGTCCTATGTCTATCAAGCCAATCTTGACTCCAATCTGGAGCTTGTGGCAATAGTTGAACCTCAGATCTTGTTATTTAGTGTTTAAAATGGTGTCTAGACCTTATTAGCTGGACTGAGACAAAATTGGGGCTGAAAAATTAGATTTAAAAAAAATTAATTTTGATTGAAGGTTGTTTCTTGGAAAATTAAGCATAAAAATCTCACATAAAATGTTTTCAATCTATTAAGGACTTAGAATGAAGTATTATACTCATTACACTCAGGAGCAGGTTTAAGTTCTACAAATTGCCATTAACGGGTAGCTATGCTCTGCAGAATGACTTTGGGCATGGTCTGGTTGGAAGGAGAATGGAGGTATGCAGCCATGATGGGCTTTGAGACCATAAAGCCTTAGGTCTACTGCTTCGTTCAGATCATCACTTCTTTGGAGGACTCAAGACAAAATCACTCTTTTCCTTGCTGACACAGCTTCATCAATGTCCCTACATCAACGCTTTAATGTGTATAGGTACGGTGCCTGTTTACCTGTTCACCACATCTATGCCAGGTGCCCATGGATGTCAGAAGAGGGTATTTGAATCTCTAGATCTGGAGTTGCAGATAGATGCGAGCTGCCATGTGGGCAGCAGGAATGGAACTGAGATCCTCTGGAAGGGCATCCAGTGCCCTTAACCACTGAGCCTCCACTTAACCATCTCTCCAGCCTCCACAGACAGCATTTGATGAACAACGGAATTAGTCCTGTAACTCCTTTGTTGCTGTTATGTTGCTGTACATCCCTCTTAGGTATTTTCTCAGATGTGACTTGGAGAAATAAGGTTTGACCTTCCAGTCCAGAGGAGTAGAGGTCACTGTGGTGGTACGACACGGTAACACTGCAGGGAATGAAGGTATGGAGCCGGGAGCATGAGGCTGGCTGGCTTGTTGGCCACATTTTGCCCACACTCAGGAAGCAGTAATGAACAGGATTGAAGCTGGGCTACAAAACACTAATGTTTTCTCCCAGGGACCCATTCACTTCGATGAGGTTTTACCTCCTAAAGGTTCCATACTCATCCAAGACAAGAGCCACCAACTGAGGACATGTTCAAACACGTGAGCATAAGGATAAGTTTATATTTAAACTGCAACAACATCTATTTTCCTCTTCCTGTCCTCACTGTTCAGGGACACCCAGGCTGTCCCTCTGGAAACCTCTCAGGCTGAGTCAGCCTATTTGCCTACTCTTTCTCTGTTCTCTCCTCCACACTGATCCTAGACTTGCTATTACATGGCCCCTGATTTCCCACAGTTGGCCATGAGCTTTATCCCAGAATCTCAGTACCCTCCATTTCAACACTGATTTTGAACACAAGAAAACAAACCCTTCCAGCTTAAGAAAACAAACAATAAGAACATGAGGAAAATACTACATTCCAGAATGCTACAGTGGTCTCCAAAGTTCTGTTTCCAATTAAGTTGAAGCCAGTTAGACTGTGTTCTTTCCTTTTTATCTGAGCCTGGACTTTCCCAAATTCCACCATAATCCCCCCTCTATACTATGAGCCTCCTTTGCCTCAGAAGCCATCTTTATTAATAGGTAGCCCAGAGGAGAAAATGGGCAGGAAGTATGCTCTATTTGCCATCCTTACTCACTGGGTACATATGCAATGCCACGAAAAGCTCCCTCTCAGCTAGAAGAGCAAATAGATTTGTTTTTTCAATAATATTTTATAAAATATTTAGATTTTTAAAGTGAGAGAACAGAGTACAATCCTATCATTAAGAAACTTATTGAGGGCTGGAGAGATGGCTCAGCGGTTAAGAGCACTGACTGCTCTCCCAGAGGTTCTGAGTCCAATTCCCAGCAACCAATGATGGCTCTAACCATCTGTAATGGGATCTGTTGCCCTTTTCTGGTGTGTCTGAAGGTAACACATGTACTCATATACATAAAATAAATAAATCTTTTTTTAAAGAAACTTATTGAACTTGGTTTCAATCATTGATTAAGACTAATGAACTCTGGAATGTCTAGAATCTAGGATGTTGATATATCTTAATACACTGCCAGAATCAAGTTATTCACAATGGTTCTTGACTATAAACCTACCACCTTAGCTATTAGTTCTTCACCTGAGATACACCCCCTCTGTCTTTCCATTCTGCAGGCACTATGCTAAGAAGTACTATTTTCATTATACCAAATTGTAAATGAAATGCATCAGTGAATAATTTTAAATGTCTAAGAATATCTTACTTCTATTTCATTCACAAAATAAATTAAACATTGAAAAATTGAAGTCATTTGAGACTTATGAGATATAAATCCTCCCCAGACTTATGAGATGTAAATATATACAGAAGTGTGATGTGTCAGTTTAAGTCATGTATTCACGTTTGTGAGTATTGATGAGTCTTATCTGCCATTTTACTGCCTTTCTAGTAAGTCTAGTGGGGTGAGAATAAAAAATTACCTGAGGAAACTAATTTTCTCTTTGTGCGTGGTCATCAGTTGGAGATTGCTTCTGGGTTAGAAATGGGAGACCCTGTCCACTTCTGGCAGCACTGGAATGCCTTCCAGCTTAGACCTGTGCATGTTGGCACAGTCTCTACAAGTTCACATATACGTCAACCCTGTTGTATTCAAGCCTTGATTCTTTGGTGTCATCCAAGTCCTCTGGCTCTTTTTCCAGTTTCTGGCTTTTATGAGCAGAGCAGCTATGTTCTGCTCATAAGGTTGAGTAAGAGTCTCTGTAGTGGCATGTGAAATCGCCTGTGCTACCCATGTTCTGTTCAGAACTTCTTTTCCTGTGCCAGTGAGTTTAAATCTCACTGGGGATACAAACAAGCTCCGTGTTTAAGGACAGGCTTAAGCCGCACTTAAGGGCAGGCTCCATGCCCAGCTGTAGTAGATGGCCAAATGAAATGAACTGAATGGTAATTTTGGAGTTTTGTTTTTCCTCATAACTCTTTGCCTGGGTATTTTGCTCTCTACAGGACTTGTTTATGTATTATGGTTTCTGATTTTGTGTCTTTATGGGGCTTCTGTGTGGATGAATGTGTGTGTCTATGTGTGTTTCTGGTGTGTTTTCATTTGCTCTTATTTTTTCCTGTTCATTGGAAATTTTGTTATGTTTATTTATTTGGCTTTGCTTTATTCTTATCCTGTTCAGATTTGTTTGTTTTCATTTTACCTCATTTTATTACTACTTTTTTCTCTCCTTATTTTCTTTTCTGGTATTGTTGTTGTTACTTTAGATGCCTGTTTTGTGTCTAATGAGAGAGATAGTAAGAAAGTGTGTTAATTTGGAGACACAGGGAGCATCTGGGAGAATCTGGGAGAGGGGAAGTCATAATTAGAATATATTGTATGAAAAAATCTAATTCCTCTAATTCCAATTAAAAAAATTATTTACATACAAAAAAAGCAAAATGAAACAAAAACCTGAGCAATTCACATGCCTGGTCCATCTCCCAGACCACTGTCCTTCAGAGATTTGCCCTTTGAGCTGGGCATGCTGACACATGACTGAGCTCCCAGCTCTCCAGAGAGGCAGCAATTTGGCAGCATTGTCTCCTGCACACTGAGACCGATGCCAGCCTGAGCTACATGAGAGCTTGTCTCGAAGAACAAAACAAAATGAGCCACAATGTTTAAGAGGGCCATTAAGTCTTTGGAAACTTGCCTTTGAAGGCTCTAGGAACAGTCTCTTCCTCTGCTTTCCCGACCACCCTAGGAACAGATCCTCTATGTTTCCTGACTCCACTCAGTACCATGCTATATCGTCCCACCACAGATTCAGAACTAATGAGACAAACCACAACAGACTGATACCCTGACAGAGACAGAAGGTTAAAAACTTCATGTCAGGTATTTTGTTACAGAACAAAGTTAATGCAGCTAAGCTGTAAGAAATCACCAAATGAAAGAGGAATGTGCTACAGATACTAACAGCAAAGGATTCTGTTTATAAGATGTGCAAGGCTCTGGAAAACCACATGCTCAAGGACCTTATGCAGCTTGCAGCTGAACACACTTAACCTTTCCTTTACAGGCCATGGTGTCTAATGCTTGACACTGTGCCCTCAGGGTAGGACTCCATCTCAGATGCCAACTTTCTTACTGTGTCCTTTTTTTAAACTATATGTTATCTCGTCATTACCTTAAGTATTTGATTTTTTTAAAAAACTTTTCTCATTTCTTTTAAAAGGATAGCCCACCGCCCTAGCTTCTAGAATAGCAGTTTTATTATTTAAAGACTGTCAGGCTTCTTTGAAGTTTTCTATACTGTACCTTTACAGTTTAGAATGTTGAATAGAATTTATAAATGTAAATGAATGATATCTCAGTTGATGGGTATCCTGGAATTTTCAGCATCCCACAGAGAAATCAATCTTGAGACAGAGCGAGACTGGAGTTGATGAATTTGTCAGCTTAGTGGCATCACCAGCAGCACAAGGCATCTCCACTTGTATGTTCTTCAGCTCTCAGCAGCACCACTCATTCCAGCTAGCTTCAGGCAGAACTCAGTTCACTCAATGAGATGTGAAAGTGTTCAGGGGCTGGGGGCATGAAGGAGTGAGAGGGCAAGAAGAGAAGCAAGAGGGTAACTTCTCCTGGAGCTCCTTTCAAAAGCAGCTGGTTTTATATTTTACATTTTTTATGAACCTCAAAACTGGAAGATGACATGCTTTCTAATCTCACTACATGTTGGTAATTAGAGAATATAGCTAAATATTAGGAAAATGGATGTTTCTTAGTATTTCACTGGAACAACTGCCACTGTGTGTGTGTGTTTGATAGGCTCTCAATACCTATCCCTGGCTGACCTGGAACTTGCTATGCAGACATGATAGAACTTGAAATCACAGAAATCTGCCTGTCTCTTCCTCCCACAGTGTTGGGATTAAGTATGTTCCCCTATACAGAAGTTTCTTATTTCATTTTATTTTTTTTATTTTTCTGTTTTTTTTAAACAGTTGGTTTTTTCTTTGTGGTTATTGTTTTGTTTGTTTGTTTTGCTTTTTATTTTTGTTTTCAGAATCTCAAAATCACATTATTAAACTGTTCCTTTTCAGGTTTGTCTTTTTGCCCCTGAAATGTGAGCTGTCTCCTCCACTGTCACAGCTCCCTCCATACTCTACTGAGTATTACAGAGCCCCTCTACCCTTAGGGACCAGAAGGCAGTTCTGGGAGGAACTTTTAAGAGACACCAGGAAGAGAAGAAAACAGGAATTTTGATGTTTCAGAAAGGTTGGATGCTTCAGCACTCGTCTTCTTCCTCCTAGAGTGACTTCTTAATAAGAGTGAGAGCTAAAGACAGGCCTAAGTGTGAAGTCAACTTTCTCACACTGTTGGCTGAATTCTTCCGTTGTGCCACTGTGTCACTGAGCACCCCAGGACTGTGCCATTTCAGTCACTGTACAGGGCATAGCATGAGAATCTGTCACCACCATTTGTTACTCAGAGCTGGACATAGGATCGGTTTTCCATGTCTGTTCTGAATGGGGGAGGGCACAGGCGTCTGGCCCATCCTGGTGGCAAAAGCACGGGGCAGGAAGCATGTGTGGGGTCTGTTTGATGAGCATCTTAATAATGCCAGCTGGATCATAGTACCTGAGCACTAAGTATACAAAGCCAGTTGATTCACTGACTACGTATGGTCATAACATCTCAGTAAATTTTATGCACTACCTTGAAGTCAAACTGTTTATTGTGCTTCTGAGAATATTAATCTTGCAGAGTTTGAGTAGCAATGATACCCTCCAAAAGACTTCAGACCCTCAGAACTAGAAACACCACCCATCACTATTGGTCACATTCTTATTTACTCCTGGTCACTACAAGCCATTAGTTGTACACTCAAAACCAGCACCGTGGTGAATAAGAGCTAGGTCATAGAAGAATACCCTAGCCCACCTGCCCACAGTTTCAAATAAAGTTTTTCGAAGGTATAGAGTATAATGACACTGATAGCCATCTGAGACTTCAAGACCAGCTTCAGCTACATGTGGGATATAAGACCACACTAGGCTACGTGAGACAGTGTCTCAAAAAGTAAATGAAAAATTAAAGTAAATGTGTAAAGTGGGGAGGGGTGCAGCTCACTGGTAGAGTGAGTACTGGCTTGCAACATTTCCTGGGGTTGAACCTCTAAGGCTGTAAAACAAAATCTTTCTAATAAATAAATTAATTAATTAATTAATTAATTTACTCACACAAAATCCATTTGCAGCTGTCTCCCATTTCAACCCAAATAGCCTGAAATGTGTTGGCATGATACACAAAGATTTTGAGCCTTTCAAACACAAAAGCTCCAGCTGATTTTATTGGCCAAAATATTTCTCTGCAATTCTTTCTTGTCCGGCCAGTCAACTAAGAGTGCGACTGTAACTGATATGAGTTAGTTGCTCCTGTTCAATAGTGACTGAATGAAAGAAGAGAGGAAGGCGACAGTAAACCAGTGCCACAATTGAAAATGACCCACAGGGCTTATTAAAATCCTGGGGCTAACAGTGTAGGGGAATACCAGGGCCAGGAAGTGGGAGAGGGTAGGTTGGTGAGCAGGGGGAGGGGGGAGGAAACAGGGTTTGGT
>NW_022196897.1:38634782-38643207 GCF_008632895.1 Mastomys coucha
TCACCCTTCATGTATGGATGAGAGAGAAGACAAAATTCTCTTGTATATGCCTGTAAGTAACACAGTAATACAGCAATCAAGTACTCTCTCCAAGAACATCTGCCTTCTAAAGCTGAAATTCTCTTGTCTGAAACCCAGAGGAATGTTTCAGGGAGAGCCGGAAATTAGGATTTTTTTTTTTGTGGGTTTTACACTTCTTCAGAGACATCTGCTTGAAGTCACCTTATGGTCTCATCATTTCTGTATTTTAGGACAACTATTTTCAATTTTGGTCCAAAGCATGTTTTATACTTCCTGCCAATGTGTGGTTTTTAGAAAACTGGACAAAGTGTGATATTAATGTGAGATGGCGTTCACAAAAATGGGCAAGGACCATCAAACTGGAAAAACTGGGGCAGTTGCTTCCTCCTGATCCTCAGAGAGTCTGCTGTTTCTCTCCTGCTACAATTTCTTCCACTTCCAGTTATCCACATTTGCCCTTTTAGCAAAATGTGTTCTTGAGAGAAGAAACACGGACACGCATTCCAAAAACATACACTGTGTATATACAATCAACTCATCCATTTATACCCATACATTAATAGATAGTTAAAATTATTCTGGTGTTTGTTTATTGTGGTGATGAACTTCAATCCAGGGTCTTACACGTGCTAGGCAAGTGAACTAACATCGGACCACACTCCCAGCTCTCCAAAGCCATTTGCTTAATTGAAAAATAAAGCTGCCTCGCTGTATCTGGAAAACAATCAGGATCAAGTATCTGAGTCGGCAGGCTGGGGCTCCAGAGAGCAAGGCACCAAGTATTTTACGTCTAGCTTCACCGCTCTCATCCCTGTCTGTTAAACTAGACTTGAGCCCCCTACAAGCCCTTCTTCATCCTCCCCCATCTTTTCCTTCTGTGAACTAATTCATCAATATCTCCTAATCTGCGTGACTTAAGTAAGCAAATCTGACTCTCATGAAGATGAAGGTTCTCAGTCTGCCCTTTGAAGGGACTCCTCCTGTCCTTGAGACATGGGCCAAATGGGAGGAAGACAATCACAAGATGTGTAAAAAACAGGTGTAACAGTGGCCTTAATGTGTGGGTTTGCAATAGAGGTGTAGCCACTGACATCTTTGCCCACTAAACTTCTGCCTCTGCTGTCAGTCGTGCAAGTCAGCCAAGTGGAAACACTGTGTCTTGGTACCACAGACTGCTTAAAAGGGAAACTGCCTTTCATTTCTTTTGAAAACAACGTGGCATTAGATATTGCTTAGAGCGGGTCCTTGGTAATTTTCCCCTTTATTTTCATGTCATTGGCGTTGTATTATTTACCTTTTTTTAAAAAAAAAAATTATTTCTTCTTTTATATTTTCTTATGTATATGCGATGGACTCTGGTTACTTTAAGTTTGAGTCTCGCCTAACTTGCTCTCCTCCATGTTTGACTTCAGGGCGAGCTTCTCTTGGCATGTACTCAGGGTCAGTCCAGCCTCACAGTGACCTTCTTCTTTCTCTTCCTCTGTCCCTTTTCCTTGTGGTCCCTGGAGACTCAGTCTCAAGTCCAGCCCTCCTCTCTCCCTTCCTCAGTCACAGACTCTAGCCCTTTATGACCCAATCGGGTATTATCGGGGAGCATTCCTTACTTCACATTCATCAATAAAATGCCCATGTCCAGAGTGCAACCTGATCTTGGGACACAGAATTCAGCATCTGAATACACAGTGCACAAGACTAACCACAACAGCAAGAAATGTGTGTTGTCCTAGAGAGTCAGTACTGGTTAAGAAAAATGTAAATTAATAAATTTTCTTATTTCTTCAGAGAAGGAACAGACATACAATACAAAATCACATAGTATGTATAAATGTATAATTGTCACTCAATTTTCATTAAAACATTCTGTTCTTTGTTTACTGCTTCTTCTCTCAAGAAAAAAAATAAACAAGAATAACAGCATGAATAAGTAAATAAAGAGACAGCATAATGATGATCTATGAGAAATATACAAAGTAAATAACTCTAAATACTATAAGCTGGTGTTTTAGACTACTCAAGTTAAATTTAGCTACTAAAAGGTTAATGTCATTTCCCCCCTGAATTTGCTACTTTGCAGTAGCAAGGATTCATAACTAGAAATGCAGAATGAAGATTATCATTTATAAAACAAAAGCACGTCTTCTCACTGGAGAGTAATTAATAGTACATGACATATTCTTCTCAAGGAGCTCTCTGAAGTTGAGAATGGAAAGCCTTCCAGATTTCTTAGGAATGTGTGGTATTGACAACTGGCCACCTGGAGAGCTTGTGCTGTGCTGCCTTTGGAGTGGCTAGAGAAAGACAGGAGGACATTGTGTGAACAGGACAAAAAAGCTTAGGAAGAGCACCATTCACTAAACATAGGATCCAGACAGAAGCAATCGCCAGAGCAGCGCTGGTCGACCCAGGAGGAAGAATTTGGAATAAAATACAACACTGATGAAAACTGAGGTTATAAATAAAAAAGAATACAGAATGAAAAAACACAAAACAAAACTATCTTGGTGGTGCTTGAGACAACTGGGGAATTGACCAACTAACATAAATTTTGAGAATTTAAAAGAAGCTTGAAGAAAAAGAAATTTTTATAGATATCAAAATTAATCAATAATTTTTTTAGTGCCAAGATAGTTAGTGCAAACATCTTCAAACTAGTTGAATATTAATAGTGTGATGTGAGTTGTACCAATGAGGTATTTTTATTTGGAGGATACTTCCTTCTGCTACCTCCGTATTCCTAAAATAAAATATACCATTCTTTTGACCTGGAAAATGCCATGATGCTCCTATCATGGCTTCTCTGTGAGACAGAACATATAAAGGCAGCCCAGTGCGTTGTGAATTGTGGATCTCTGGATGGCACTTCTCGGGTCATCTGATAATGTCAGATGTGACATAGTCTACATTTCAAAATGAAGAAAAGTAGTAGAGAGAAGTAGGAAGGTTTCTAATCTTATCCCCCTTATTCCTCATACAAAGGAGCCCTGGGTAATATTCTCCTCTTCCAAAGCACATTGTAAGACCGAAGAATGTTATGGTGGGACTTCCTCCCTTCTGCCCTGAGGGCCCTTTTGTCCACAGCTCTCTGGTTCTATTCACAGGCAGAACTGTTACACAGAGAAACAGAAAAATCAGAACAAATAGGCCTCAGGGGCCTCCTTTCCTAGTTCATAATTGTCAAGTAATGAGAACTTTTGTTCAGTCATGATTCTCCACATCAATTTTTTCCTTTAGATCTAGCACAAAAATCTATAGTTTTATCTTTTAAATAAATTTGTTATGTTTTTTAAATTATTGATTTGTTTGTGGTTTTGTTTGGTTGTTTCTTGTTTGTGGTATTGTTATTGGGTTGTATGGAGGTGGTTTGTAGCCAAAAAGATTCACATGTTGGGAACTTGGTTCCCAGAATGCCAGTAGTGAGAAGGATTGCCAGTAGAGGACCATGATACACAAACAAGGAAAATTACCATTGTGAAGCATGCCCCAGCAGGCACCAGACATCTGTCCAAATAGACTATAATGCAACATAAACCAAAAGAAAGACAAGAGTCCAGTTCATCTGAGTATTGAAAGAGAAAATGTATTTCCCATAATTTCATTGAAAGTTGTTATAGATGCCTGATCATGGCTCTACCCAGGATCTCTTGCTTACTTTATCGTTGTTGTTGTTGGAGACAGGGTTCTCTGTGTAACAGTCCTGGCTGTCCTGAAACTAGCTTTGTATTCCAAGCTGGCCTCAAATTTACAGAGATCTCCTGCTTCTGCCTCCCAAGAGCTGATGTTAAAGGTATGTGCCACCACATCCTGCTTCTTGTTTACTGTTTTTTGTATTTGATCTTATTTTTCCTCAGCATGCTCTTCCATCCACCATGGGACCCTTTCCAGGGTCTGTGAAATGATGTCTATACTTTAAGCTTCCAAAATTCTGAGCTATGTAAGCTTATCTTTATAAAGTTAGTCTATCTCTGGTAATGAAATGGACTCTATGAGGTGACAGCCATTAACCTCATGTTGAGTCAGAGAAAGTCTCTCTCTTCACCAATAAGGGGCACCAATAAAATAAGTGGGCATAACTATGAGCCTACTGATGCATGTCAAAATGCATTGATGTTAGCTACTTTACAGTGGCCTGAACAATCTGCCTACTGCTATGAAGACGAGCCACATCATCATAGTTGGTATGTGTGTGTGGGGAGGGCAGGGAGCAGGGGCCAGAAACCACTCACCCATTTTCAGTGGTCCTCTTTCATCTTTCCTCTCATGTTCTCTCCTCACTGCCATTTCTTCTCTTGTTATCCTTCATCTATTTACATTCCCTGTTGCTTCCATGTACCTTAGGGAAGACTTAACTCTGGAGTGAAAACAGCTATAGGGTGGGGGGTGGAGAGGATAGAGAGAGGAAGCTATGAACCTCTCTTCCACAGTTCTCATAAGTCCAAACGCGCAGCTGGAACTGCATATTCAGCTAGCATGTAGAGCACAAAGCTGCAGTAGGGCCTGAACAATTCCTGGACCTCAGCTTGGGTGCTGCAAGGTACTTGTCTATGGGTTTATCAAGGTGAAAGATCGTGGTAATTTGGATGAGTGAGAACAGTACATAGGATTGTGTTGAAGAAATAGAAATGCAATTTATGCTGAATCTCCCACTAAACCCATAACATTATGACACAGAGAGTTTGTTTTGTATAAGGTCATTAACTAGGGCATGCTAATTAATTTTCTTGGTATAGTCAGATATAGAGATAAAAATGCTTTCTATATTTTTATATGATTGAAAATAAAATCAAGGAAGAATAATATTTTCTGACACGTGACAAGTATGAAATGCAAATGTCAAGTATGAAATGCAAATGTCCAGAAACATTTCATTGGAAAAGGTTCATTTTACTGGATACTTATTATATGTGTGGCTGCCATTACTACAGTGAGAGTTCTAGAAGTGTGTGGAGCCCACACAATCTATCTGATTTAAGCTATTTATTACAGCAAAGAAATAAAGATCACCACTTGACTTATGGTATTGCTTATAGAAGTGGAATGTTATGCTTTCCACACTGTCTGAAATGCTTCCAAAGACCAGAAACTCAGTCCTCTCTGAGCCCATTTTGGACTTGTTCATGCCCTGAGCTTCAGTTTACAACTGCCTCAGGAAAAATAAAGCTGTAGGTGTGTCTATCTGATGCTTTTACATTTTAATAAATGGACAGAGGGGTTTAACAGAACCCTGGGTTGTCATGCCTGTGCTATGGCTCACATTTGGCAAGGTGCATTTGATAAATAATCGTGCCACATATACTCCATTCTTTTTGTCTCATGTTTATTCTACTGGCAAACACCTTAACAAAACAAAGGAAAAAAATTTTCAGATAAACACCCTAACTAGTTATAATATCAAGTATTTTCTTAATTATTCTGCTTCTGGACAATCCAGAGATTGCCCCACCTGGGAATCCTTCCCATATTCAATCATCAAATCCAGACACTATTGTGGATGCCAGCAAGTGCTGGCTGACAGGAGTCTGATATAGCTGACTCCTGAGAGGCTCTGACAGTATCTGACTAATACAGAAGTAGAGGCTCACAGTCATCCATTGAACTGAGTACAGGGTCCCCAATGAAGGAGTTAGAGAAAGGATCCAAGGAGCTGAAGGGTTTGCAGCCCCTTAGGACGAACAACAATATGAACTAACTAGTACCCTCAGAGCTCCCAGGGACTAAACCACCAACCAAAGAGTACACATGGTGGGGCTCATGGCTCCAGCAGATGGCCAAGTTGATCATCAATGGGAGGAGAGGCCCTTGGCCCTGTGATGGTTCTATGCCCCAGTGTAGGACAATGCCAGGGCCAGTAAGCAGGAGAGGGTAGGGTGGTGAAAGGGGGAGGGAGGAGGGAACAGGAGTTTGTTTTTGTTTTTTTTTTAAATTTTAATTTTATTTTATTATTTTTTTCTTTTTTTCAGAGGGAAAACTGGGAAAGGAGATAACGTATGACATGTAATTAAGAAAATATCTAATAAATAAATAAATAAAAATAAAAACTAAAAAAATACATGTAATTCATACTGTAAAATGCTACATTTTATGCTATGTATATGTACATGTATGTTACTTAAATTGTTTATAAATTGATTTTCACTTCAAAAAAACCTGTTCTGTTCCTGATCTTTTTTTTCCACTAGTAACTCTTTTCTCATTATCCCACAAAATATTACACTAAATAAAATACATGCTAGTTAGTACTCAGGGGTTTCTAGTCTCAGTCAAAAAAATGTCTACCCCAAAGAATGCCCACAACACAACAGGTTTCCAGGAAACTGCCACAATTTCAACACGTAAATTTTTGTAGAGTTCACCATTACCTTGACAGGCAGAATAAATACTCTTCCCACCTTGATAATAATGGACTGAACCTCTGAACCTGTATGCCACTCTCAATCAAATGTTGTCCCTTATAAGAATTGGCTTGCTCATGGTGTCTTTTCACAGCAATGGAAACTCTAACTTAGTGTTTGTGTGTGTGTGTGTATTTCAAGTTCACGTTCCAATTCATCAAAAAAATATTGATGACTTCTAAAATAATGTTGACACCATGAATTAAGAGCAGATAGATTCAGTGAGAGAAAGGATTTTGCTGTCATTTGAGATTGGCATTTGTGGCTTCATGGCTCAGTTATTGACTCCATGGAAGTGCTATCCTATTTTATGTGGAAAATCATATATAGCTTCCTTATTGTTAGTTTATCTACTTTGATTACAATACTTTGATTTACAATATATGTATTATAGATACTTCAAATCTGGAAACTTATGACATATATATTTAAAAATGTTTCATCATAAATTGGTTTTATAATTGTTCTAACATTAGTAGATGCCCATAATGATATACAATAATTCTCAAGATTTCTCTTGTCCATTGTCCTTTTGTAAGCTTTTACTAAGAATATATAATCATTAATAAATTCATATATAACAATTCTAAGGTTTGCATGCTTTATAAATTAAGTATATTAAATATTAGTGCAATGTATTAATTGTAACATATTGTTTTGTGTCCCTGCCTCCTTTGCGTATATATTTCTTACATGAAATAGATATTCCCCATCAGAGGGGGCCACATATAAGCCTTGAGGACAGGACCAGCAGGTAGTGCTGAACAAGAGTTTTGACTGTGGTTTACTGGGGAGGAATCATCAAGGCAGGAAAGGCAGGCATCAGATAGATAACTTAAGTAACTTCAGTGGCCTTTGGGCCATAGAGTTGGCCATGGTAGTGTGGCACCCAGGACTTAAGTGATTAGGAAAGATAAACAATGGTCTCTAAAGGGGCTGTGAGCTTGAGTTGGTTAGTTTACATTTGAAAAGCATGCTTCCTGATGAATCCTTTCCTAATTCTAGAAATTAGCCAGTTCTAGGAGATATCTCTTAGGAGTCAGCAAAGCCCAGGTGTCGTAGCACCATAAACATAGGAAATAAGATGGTCAATACAGGTATTTGCCCATCTTGACTTTGCAGAGTTGTGTCTCTTTCTTTTGACAGTGAAGGAGTTGCTTGGATTCAGTTGGGCTGCTCTGATGGAGAGGATTCTGTGTGAACTTTGCTGTGTTACCATTCCTGTCCAGACCATGGTTAGTATCTTCTGTCATTTTTATCTTGTGCCTCCGAATCATCTCTACTCTTATTGTGAATATTAGCCTTCACTATATCTTGTGCCAGGTTTAATGTAATACTCACTCTTCATTTATCCCTTGGACTTCCTTACTTATTATTTGGGTAGCCACATCTATATCCGTCAAAGTCTCAGACCTCCCTTATTCTAAAATTTGTTGGAAATCTTTAGCCTACCCAACAACCACAGTAGCCTCTCTCTCCCTCACTGCCTAAGGTCTAAGTATTAGTCTACATCACAATCCTAAGGCTCTTGTCTTACTACTTGATCTCTTATACTCTGGATTCTATTCCATACTTGCAGTTCTTTTATTGTGATCAAATCATACAAATTGTGACACCAGTCCTTGGGAATAAAAACAACTTTCTACTGACACCAGGTGAGGAACAACTCGTGACAGATCAAAGTAAGAGTATCAATAAAATCCAACTTGTTAAAACAATGAGTTTTTTTTTTTTAGATATTTTCTTTATTTACATGCGAATTTCTCCATTCCCAGTTTCCCCTCCAAAAAACAAAGAAACAAACAAAAACAACAAAAATAAACCCCTGTTGCCTCCCCCTTCCCCATGCCTGCCACCCCGCCCTCTCCCACTTTCTGGCCCTGGCATTCCCCTACACTGGGGCTCAGAACCTTTCCAGGGCCGAGGTCCTCTCCTCCTATTGATGACCAATTTTGCAATCCTCTACCATACACATGCTGCCTGAACAATCAGACCCCTCCATGTGCAGTCCTTGG
>NW_022196897.1:38643792-38646920 GCF_008632895.1 Mastomys coucha
CAAAAGGTGGACATTTCATTCCTTCTTAAAAGGGGGAACCAAATACCCATGGAAGGAGTTGCCGAGATAAACCAATGAGTTTTGCTCACTGAAGTCCATCCTAGGATGAAGAATAGCTCAACAAAGCTGGGATGTACTGCACAATTTGTGGGCAGCTCAACAGGGGAAGAATATGCTTTCCAGGTAGTTTATGTGGTCTGAGTCTTCCCCAGGTAGCTCTGCTGATCTCTGTTTCTTTAAAGTGACCTGGATGCTCTCTGCTTCTTCCAGGAGGCTTGACTGGTCTCTGTTTCTTCTAGGTGTCTCAGCTAATCTCTGAGAGAGTCTCTTGGAAGTCCTCACTGCTTACACATGCTTGGAGATGGAGGGACCCAGTGAGTCCATTCGATTTTAGGGCCTTCCTGAAACCTTTGAGTTGTTTACTTTCTGAGTTTAAGGAGCTTTCCTGCAGGATGGCACGTGCTCCCCTCACACCATTAAGACATTCTGTTGTCTTACCTTTCTTTAAATATCCTGTATCCTAAAGAGTTTTCCCCTAAGATGGATGATTCTGCTTGGGAGGAAATGGCTATACAACACTAAGCCCCCATTGTTGGCAGGGTTTGAGGCTATTGGCCTCATTCATAAACTGCCCATTCTTTCTAAGTACAAAATATCTAATTATTTTCAAATTATAAAGTCGCATCTAGTTTCTTCTCCGGGCTGCTCTAAGGCTCTCCATTTCCCTTAGCATATTTTTTTTTTCAGTCCAGCATCACATGTTAGCCATCTGCTAGACATTTGTCCTTGGATTCCTACTCAGTCTGGCCTACTCCACTTTAATATCTTCTTATGTGAATGTGATTTTATTTTCTGTCTTTATTTTCTATCACTGCTAATAGCATCCTTTGGCTTAAGGTAATAGAATATTCTCCGCATCCCTGAAGTCTTGCCTGCTGTGTCTCAGTGAGAACTTTTCACGTGCATTTTCTTATTCCAGTGTTCATACTCATCCTTGTCTACACTGATGTTTGCCTCTACAAGCTTCTAATTTTCTTCCATATTTTCAGTGTCTCTTTTCTCAGTAGCAGCTTTGACAGAACATTCCAAGTGCTGGCACACCTCTTTACCATTTGCAGTTTGTCTTGTCTTGGATCCCACAGGAACACTCTTTTTTCAACTTCTCTTGCCCTAGCCAAAAAATAAAAATAACAATAAAATAAATAAAAAAACACCAAACAAACAAACCAGCAACCAAACAAACCCCCTAAAACAAAAGCAAAACAAAACAAAACCCCAAGAAATTAACCCTCGCGGTCAGAAAATACAGCCCCAACTTCCAGGCTAGTGATACTGGAAAGGTTATCAGTGGAAATCATAAAGCTGACAATTGTGGTATTCCACAAATTCACATCGAGTAAACCTTTACTTCCTGTTTCCTTTAAGGCCTGTTCAGAATGGCTGATGTAAACAATGTCAGAAGCCAGCTCTTAGATTCCCATTCTGAAGTTAGAGAAAGACAGAATTGGCCTCCACTCTCTATTTAGTAGTATTGTAATAGTAAGTGTTATTTCTAAATGGATAAATACACAATCCATCGGGTCTAAGAAAAATGGAACTACAAACTAAAAATATAAATTGGAGACTTCATGATATGGGGTCTTCCCAAGAGAACTCTTAATAACATCATCCTTCTCAGCTGAAGCTGAAAAACGGAGCAGCAATAAAAGAAAGGAAGGTAAGTTCCCAGCAGCCTGGGGGTCCACTCAGACACTGCAGGACCCTTCTCTTCTCTTCAGTTTCATGGTCTCCTGTAGTAACTACAGCTCTTTTGGTGAAAGGGAAAAAAACATTTGCTTAAGGGGCAGGTAGTTGGGAAGAAGAAACATCGGACTACATGGCTTAGAAAGAAGGGGAGTAACCATGGCTCCAATATTTTAGCTTCTGAGTGACAGGAGAAACACCACTGGGCAGGGATCCCTCTAGTGCCAAACTGGTATTTCTTGGTTCTTTTTATAATCTGATTTACTTTATGTGTATGGATGCTTTGTTTGCATACACACACACACACACACACACACATGCTTGTAGTGTTCACAAAATTCAGAAGAGACCATCAAATCCCTTGTTCCTGGAGTTAGAATTGACTCCATGTCCTCTAGAAGAGCAACCAGTCCTCTTAAACACTGAACTATCTTTCCAACCCCTGTTAGTTCCTTTTGATCCAGCCCCTACCATACCCTCAGTTCAGCATGTGTCACTGTTGGTGGCATTTCCTCCAGTGTCTCATCTACTTATCTATTTCTCCCTAAATATTTCTACCCCTCTACCTTGCTCCCCCTGCCACAGCTTCCTCTAGTCAGACTCCTCCTCTGGTACCCTTCTCTTCTCTCCTTTGAAAAAGAGATTAAATTAAATCCAAAGATATTTGTCAAGGCCAAGTATAAGGGCAAGGAGTTACAATAGGATTATAATCCAGAGCCCTCAAATGGGACAGACAAATTTCCATATCTGTTCTCAGTTCTCAGAACCTCGGTGTTCCCACAGGTAGAGGATGACAAGATCTTTAGGGTAGAACTTCCAGCGCCCAAAGAAAACCTTATCTTCCAATTTAGTCTTCACCAGTTCTTGATGAAGCACACACCCCTTTATCATAAATTAAGGTTAATCTCATAGTTATTTGATCAAAAGTTTCTACCAAGGTATAGAAAGATTTTAACTTTTAGGAAGCAGGATCCTCTAGCCAAGAGACTCATTACCCCATGTCTCTAAATAAGAATTCCACCCTGACTGTCTGCTGCAACAGTTCTTTTATGTCTACTGAAACGCATAATTGTATTTACCTTCTATGCACATGGCCAAATCCTCATGCAATTAAAACTGTTTCACATCTGTTATTACAAGGAAGCTTCTAGCAACTCTGATGACTCCATGAAATACAGTCTTTCCCTATGCACTTAAATGCCACTTATGAAATGCAGAATTTAGGGTCCTGTTTTATTGAGGTCACAAAACATCCTAACAATGAATTTCTGTTAAGACTTTTTCACACATCCGTCCATGGAGTCAGTGGCTGCGTTTTTAAAACAAATCTCCCATTGCCTTGATGTGACCATTCATCTTTACTGTGCAGATTCAAAAAAAAAAAA
>NW_022196897.1:38646973-38700524 GCF_008632895.1 Mastomys coucha
AAAAAAAAAAAAAAAAAGCCAACATAAGGAAAATATAGAGAGATATTTGACCTCTTAAAATAGCAGTGTTGATGGAAAAGTTAAGCAAGCCGGAGTGGCAAGAGCATGTTCTGACCTTCACAACAGTTACTTGTGGTTCTTGATCCAATGCAGCATGTTTTCAAAACTCTTTTCATTAAAGAATTTAAAGGGCCTGGAGCCAGATCCTGACACTCTCTGTGGTACATGCTGAGTTCAGCTATTTATTAGACCTGTGTGTATTGATTTTGATCTTTCCCTATTTTTAACATCATCTTGATTTGGATGCATGGGTCCTGGTGGGCTGAAATTGATCAGGACTGATGCAAAGAAAACTTATTAAGAAGGTAGAATTTATTTTCATTATCTCCCCTTGCCTTTCTTTACCAGGATGACTCTTACTAAGAGGCTTTTCCAATGCCTTCATGGTGTTTACGCTTCTGGAAATACACCATCCTCTCCTCTCTGCAATGTATGCTTCTTGGTTCAAATCCATGTAATTGTGGCCTTTAGATGTGGCCAGCCCTTTCTCATTGACAACTTACTGCTCTGTCTTTCAGCATTCATTTGTCAATTCTGATGGGTTTGAGGGTCCTTACTAAGTGCTTAACAAGGTTTCTCTCTCTTTCTCTTTCTCTCTTTCTCTCTCTCTTGTCAAATCCCAAGATAGAAGCATTTGTGTCCATTATTCCATAGTCCAGGTCATGACCAAAAGCATTCTACTGCCTGAAGGTACACTTCAGACAAAAATTGAAGCATTCCAAGAGAAGTTGTCCTCATCACTCATACGTATTTACCTCCAGAGAAACAGAAGACCAATACCTTTATCCCTTGGTGTCAAAACTGCTTGGCATCATATCCTAATACAACAAGGAAACCATGATGAACAGTTATTATGGTGGGATTTTACTAAATACCATTTCCTCTTTCTCTAGAACATCATGTAAGTATCTATTTTTGCTTTTATTTGTTTGTGATCACAAGCATGAGGGCTTGACTTTCGTGGGAAGCTGTAAGCCGACGGTTATGACATGAGAAACAGGTCATGTGAATTATCTTTGAATTCTTTGCTTTGGCAAATATATGTGCAATTCCTAGATTATTCCAAAAGCAAATACATGCTGAAATTCACAATATCTGGAATTGTGGTAACAAAGACATAATATATATCAAGCAAGGACTGTTTGAGAAAAAGAAATAACTGATCTACCAATACACCTCAGTTGATCTCGAAGTCACTTTTATCTTCTGTTTCCCTTGTTTTATTCATTCCAGATGTTTCCCTGTAACTAATTACTTTGCATGCAGATGCAGTTAGCTTTCTCATTATCTTATTGCATGCATTTAGACTCTTCTGCCTGAGATACTTTCCATGACTTCCCCACATCTTATTTTCCAAATTTCTTTAATTAATTCCTCCAGCTATACCCTCATTCTTCAGTCTTCAAATTTATCCCAAAACATGGCTTTGATTAGTTTCGATAATTCCCATCTTTTTTTCAACCATGGCATCTTCTCTGTTGTTTTAAATAAGGATGATGGCAGCATGGGTGGTCACATGTTATCTCAGCTCCTGCATAACGTATAAAATTCTGCGCATGTCCAATAGAGTCCCCTGAGCCTCAGCTTTCTAACTTGGCTAGCCTATGCTATGTGCCACTCCCAGAGAAATCAGAAATGTATAATGTACATGGTAGTAAAGACTGAGTTTGCAATCTTGGTTTGCTTTGTTGGGAGACTCCTCCCTCTCAAAAGCTTCTAAAGGCTCCAAGAGTGCCAGTGCCCAAAGCTTGAGAGAGCCCTCATCGGCAGCAAGGCTAACAATTGCCAAAGCCCAGTCCATAGAAGCAGCAGATGCTTCTCTTTATAAGGACACCACTGTCAGCATCACCACCCATACTGCTATGGGAGCAACACTTGCTGCTGCTTCTCTTACAAGGATCACTGGTTTCCACAGCAAATTTGGCAATTTGCAAGTCAGTTCTCTGTGAAGATTATAAAGAAACATGCACTCATGCTGTGTTCTAAATAGCTTGGTCTGGAAACCTGGCTGGGGTGACAAGAGAGTGAAGAAAGAACAGATACACAGACACATGCACAGATCTGGTAGTCTGTGCTCACTCCGATGGAGAAACATCTGAAGTGTATACATCTGAACTGGGAGACAGGTTTGTTGTATACAACTAAGCAGGCTTCCCTGATCTTGGTAAGGTAGGAGAGCAGCCTCAGGGTATAGTCATTTTGGAGAAGGAAGCAACTTACACTTTCAGTGGTCACATTTGGACAGTAAGAAGGCTTTGCCATTGCTCTGAGCTTTATCCAGGGAAGGCTTTGCCACACTCATGGGCCCAGGGCATTGGGGTCCTTGATATGGCTGTGTTCACAATAAGAATACACAATCATACAGAACTTCTTCCACTTTGTACACACTCAGTCAAGGCTTTCTTTGTTTCCTACACACTCACTTTGTGTAGGAATATATAGCAGAGATCTAAATCCCTATTTTAGAACTTAGCAATACTGTTCGGAATCTGGCTCAGGGACTAGCCAGCACATTTCTGTATATGATACACTGCGGTGTTTTGACTTTTCCTTTAAAACAACCTTTTTTTTTTAAAAAAAAAAGAAAAGTCATACTTGCATGTCCCCCAGATAAAGAGACTCCCATAACTCAGAGTTTGCTCATTCTTTGTATGAATGAAACATATCATGGTTGGTCCTAGCACAGGATCTGGCTGTGACTCTATAAATTAGCAATAGTAATAACTATTTGTACTGGCTGGTTTTGTGTGTCAACTTGACACAGGCTGGAGTTATCACAGAGAAGGGAGCTTCAGTTGGGGAAGTGCCTCCATAAGATCCAGCTGTGGGACATTTTCTCAATTAGTGATCAAGGGGGTAGGGCCTCTTGTGGGTGGTGCCATCCCTGGGCTGGAAGTCTTGAGTTCTATAAGAGAGCAGGCTGAGCAAGCCAGGGGAAGCAAGCCTGTAAAGAACATCCCTCCATGGCCTCTGCATCAGCTCCTGCTTCCTGACATGCTTGAGTTCCAGTCCTGACTTCCTTTGATGATAACAGCAATGTGGAAGTAAGCTCAATAAATCCTTTCCTCCTCAACATGCTTCTTGGTCATGATGTTTGTGCAGGAATAGAAACCCTGACTAAGACACTATCTTTTGGCATTGTTTTGAAGAGTATTTCATAACCTTTTCATTGCTTTGAGAAACTGCCATGATCAAGACCAATAATAAAATTAATAATAATAATAATAATAATAATAATAGTAATAATAATAATAATAATAATAACAATTTCTTTTAGCTTAGAGTTCCAGATGGTTAGGATACATAATCACAGAGACAGCATGGTAGAAAGTGGCAGGTATGGTGGCTGGAGCGGAAAGCTGAGAGTTCACGGTGGGAACAGCAAACTTGAAGCAGAGATAGCAAACTGTAAGTAGGAGAGGATTTTGAATCTTAAAGTCCACCCCTAGTGTCATACTTCCTCCATCAAGAGCTGTACCACCTTCCCAAATAATGATGCCAACTAGGAACCAAGTATTCAGCTGCCCAACGGCTAGAAGGGGAACAGCTCTCATTCAAACTGTAACAAGGACTAAGTGTGTAGTGTGTGCAAGTCATCTGAAAGGGCATCCAGGGAAGAGAGACAGTATCTCGAGAGCAGAAGCAGGAGCTATGTGCCTGGTACATGAGAGCTTTCACATCACAGTTCCAGAGAACAAAGAGCTCCAGGATCTATGAGTGATGCCCAAGAGCAAGCCGAGAAAAGGGAGTCGACTGCAAGAGGAAACAGCGGGCAGCACAATTATGCTCAGCAGCCATTTCAAGTACACAGAGCTTCCTCCCCTGCATCTGACTCAGGAGAAGCAAGAAAGCTTCCAAATTAGAAAGAGCTCTGAAAATGAGCCCAAAGCTATTTCACTAATGGCTCTTCTCAACACAGCAAAGCACAGAGTGGGATGTTATATACATTTCAGGAGAAAAACAGGTAAATGGTCAACTATGTTTATATTTTCTATGTTTTAGAAGGATAAGGTTTTAAAATATAAATTGTAGTGAATGATAAATAATATTTATTGATCTTCATAAAATTACCCTATGCCTCAGTTTCTGCTGGGTTTGTATCTAGCTCTACCCCCTACCTCCCATAGAATCCAAACTGCAGATGTTGAAGTCTCTTACATTAAATTGAATGGGCTTTGCAAGTAATCTAGATGTATCCTCTTGTATAATCTTCTGTAGATGAATTATGATACTTACTATATATAAATGCTATGTAAATAGTTGATGTACTTTATTGTTTAGGAAACAATAACAAATAAAGGTGTATGCATCATGAACAGCTATATATTCTTCCAATATTTATAATGTTTTTGCTTGAACCTGACCATACTCAAGCTGCAAAATCAGCTGAACTCTCTAGATTCTCAGTGACCAGTGCCCCAGGTCCTTGAGCCATTATTGCTGTCTTAGTCCATCACAATCATTTTATTGAAGCTGTGACCTTAGAGGCTCTGACAGTCCTCTTTGTCAACTTAACACAGCCTATGGTAATTGTGGAAGAGAATCTCTAGTGAAAAATGTCTAGATCAAACTGGCTTATGGGCATTCCTATAGGACTTTTCTTGATTATAAAAATTAAAATAGGAAGACCTGCCCATTGTGAGGAGCACCATTCCCTAAGCTTGCTGTCCTGGGCTATATTTCAGGGAGAAAAAAAAGTAAGCTGAGCACAAGGATGCATGCATTCTCTATTGTCAGCCATGATTACCATCTACAATTACCTGGGGAGGGAATCTCAAGGAGGAATTGTCCAAATCAGTTTGGCCCGAGAGCACATCAGTGGGCAATGGTCTTGAGAAGGTTAACAGATGTGAAGAAGTCTTCATGGTCTGCAGGAGATGCAGCTGCTTTTACCAGAGCTTGTGCTGTGTCTCTGCATTTCTCTCCCACCTACTTCTTCTCCACTCTGTCAAGACCACTCCCACCTTTCCTCTTTTTGGAACATGTTTTTCAATCTCTAGTTTATGTCATCCTCATCTTTATCTACAATCTCTTTTTCTTCCATACATCCCCTTCCCCCTACAGTTATCTCCTGTTACTATAATGAACTGTGAGTCAAAGCAAATTCTTCTTGTCTAACATTTTTTTGTTGGAAATTTTGTCTAAGTAACAAGAAACTTCCCTAGCTTTCACTCTACATTTTGCATTGAAGTATGCTAAAGACAGACATCTGAGATGTGTTTACTCGTTAACCAAAAAAATTAATTCTCCTAATATGTTCAAGATCCGTTTAAAACTCTGAGCAGGAAGTGAAACCTTTATTTCTTGAGCCTTAGACAGTTATTATGAGTTTATGGATTGGAAAAAAATATGATGCATGGTAACTAGGGAGTGGAGGCTTGGCCAGAATTCTCATGGAATCTATTTTCAGGATGTATTTTATTTAAATTTCTGACAAAATGTCATTTTTTAATGAAGAAGTATAATGTGTAAGGAAACGGACTCATGTATGCAATATTTGATTTGAGACATGTCAATAGTAAAGTGGAGTGAGGTAGAGGAAAAAGAGACAAAGGGGCTGAAACATGATAAATCAGTAGTAAAATGTCACTACGGTAAAGTCTAAGTGAAATATACACATGACATGGTAAAATTAATTTATTTTTTGCTATATGCATTTAACTGTTATTCATAATAAAACTGAGAGTATATTGTTTCCTAAAAGTAAATTATTCATATAATGTATATACAAACAGTACAGCTACATTTTGAGAAAAAGTGATGATTTTCTCTCTTTATTTTGATTTACCTACTGTCAATTTGGGATATATTATTCAATACTGTCCTTTGCTTATTACAAGCATCACATACACACATGCGCACACACACATACACACACACACACACACACACACACACACACACCACATATACACACAAGCAATAGCAAATGGAAAATTAGTTCTTTGCAAATTACATTTTTACTTTATAAGTTCTCCATTGATATTTTTCCATATTAAGTCACATAGGTCTATGCAATTCTCCAAAGGTACAAGTCATTTTATATTATGAATTACCTAATTCGTCTTACTACAATATATTGACACCAATCCAAACTATCTTCAGTTCATGGCTGCCAAATCGTTTATCATTTTTATGATATATGTCTTGTATAAGTGTCATCAAATCTTGTAAATAACTTATCTAGAAATAGAAATTCTGGTTAGAGAGCCATATAGATTTACATTTTGATTAGTTCTACCAGTTAATTTTCTTAAAAGGCTGGGAGTTCCTGCTTTCTAGGTCACATGAGCCACAGCAGTTGTCAGGATCTGTTTTAGATGAAGCAAGATTAAGGAATAGAGAGAATGCAATATAAATGATGTAGTGAGACCACACAGTGTGTTTATGCCAGAGTATGGAAAGGAATGTAGATTTCTAATTTGTCATATTTGCTACTTCCTTTTTAGAACATAATGTAAAGGCATTTTGCAAAAATAACTGTGTTCTTTATCATTGAAAATAGATTCTTCTTTCATATATTACATCCCAACCATGGATGCCCTTCCTATCACTCCTCCCAGTTCCCTCCTTACCTCTCCTGTCCCCCAGACCTGCTCCTCCTTTTTCAGTTTTTTTCAAAAAAAGCAGGCCTCCAAGAGACAACAACAAAATAAAACAAAACAAGATACAGTAAGACAAGGCAAAAGCCCTCACATCGAGCCTGGACAAGGCAACCCAACAGAAGGACAGGAGTCTCAAGAGCAGACAGAAGAATCAGACATAGAACTGTTCCCATTGCTAAGAGTCCCACAAAACACCAAGCTAACAGCCATAACACATAAGCAGAGGACCTGTTGCAGACTCTGTGCTCACCGTTTTAGGCTTTGTGAGTGGCTATGAGCTCTGCTTAGCTGATTCAGTGGACCATGATCTCCTAGTGTCCTCCATCCTCTCTAACATCTAGTCTTTCCTCGTTATCTTTTTCTGAGTTCCAAAGGGAAGGACCTAATGAAGACCTCCAATTTAGAGCCTCTCTGCATAATGTCTCTGGTTTTCTGTGCACACTTCTTCCCATCTGCTGCTAGAGGAAGCCTCTCTGATGATGACTGGGCAAGGCACCAATCTCTGACTATAGCAGAATATCATCAGGAGTCATCTCATTGATTTTTTTTTTTTTAGTAGACTAGTTGTGTTTGGTTCTACTCTATGTCTCTGAGCTATCCAGTCTCTACTTTCTGTCTACGTAAACACTGTTAGTCATGGACTTCCTCTTGTGGAGTGGGCCTTAAGTTAAAACAAAGATTGGTTGCCTTTCCACATGTTCTGCCCTCAATTGCCCCAGCACATCTTGCAGGCAGGACAGATTGTAGGGAGAGTTTTTGTGGTTGGATTGGTGTCCAGGTTTCTGTTTGTGTAGCCTACACAGTATCTTTTCATGCTAAAAAGACTAGACTGTGGATGTGAAGGGTCTAAGTCTACACCAGTTTAATCTCTCTACATTCATTAAGCTGGGTGGAAGCTGTCCTCAGCTATGGGGTCTGGATGCAAGTTTTCAGAGAGCAACCTTCTGTCTTACCATCAAACTGGATTGTTAAGGGATCTCCATGGGACCCCTAGGCAACAACTCAACTGAATGTAATCCAGTCCCAGCATGGGAAGCTTGTCCTAGTTACAAGTGAAGCCAATTCAAACTACTTATCCCCCTTACTAAAAATAGCCATATTTACCTCATCAAAATGGAAATTGGCTCTTTAGTCAAGTTTTGTTGCTTGCATCGGCTTCATTTCACTTGCTGCAAAAATACCTTGACAAAAGTGACTTAAGGAAAGATGAGATTCTTCTAACCCAAAGTTCAAGGTCCAGTCCACAATGAAGGTGGAGTAGTCCAGAGAGGACAGTGAAGCATTCTGCTCTCATTTTTGGTTAATCCGAGATCCAGACCATGAAATGATGCAGCTACATTTAGGATGAATCTTCCTATCTCAATTAACTCAATTAAGAAAATCTCTCACAGATACATCAACTGGCTAACCAATCTAGACAGCCTCTCATTGAGAATCAGTCCCCAAGAATTTCAATTAACCATAGCATCCTGTGTACTAGTTCAACTCCAGGACCAGTTTTAGATTTATGGGTCTAATATTGGGTGATGTGGTACAGGGTGGGGTATAAACTGTGAGGGGTCACCTCAGTGTATTATAAAGTACAAAGTGATAAAAATGTTTCCAGAAAATGCAAGGGTCATGATAACCTGTTGAAAATTAGGCATCAATTTGTACCATCCTCTTGGTACAGATCTCCTAGGTCCACCTTGCAAAATAGTCTATCATTTTCCTAAGATATGTCTTTCCAATTCCAAGAACTCTAGGCTAGGTTTAGAAACACACATTTTAGGCAAGGATCTAGATAAAGAATAAAAGGCTAAGAATAATCAGTTCCATAAAGAGGAGTCACAGGGAAGAATGAAAACCTGGAAACATTGCCTGGCATGTCTTTGCTGGCTTCGGAGGGCATGAGAAATTTATGCCCTGCCATCTGCATTATCTACTTCAAAAGTACTTTCCCTCAAACCTTTTAGAGTAAATGGCTTTTTAATTTAAGATGCATCCTTTCTCCAAGAATAAACGTGATGTGTAGCTATTCCCCACTCACAGACTAAATAAAAACATTTTAGAGAAAAGATCTTTATGCTAAAACCTAAGAGAATGTGTATTTTACACCCTTTTTTGTTTTTTGTTTTTTTGGATTACAACACTTCAGAAAATGATTTGGATAGTATGTTGTACCAAAATTAGGGAAATACATAATCAACATTAAGCAGCATCAGGCTTTAAACAGGAGAAACAAAGACACAGGGATGGTTCAAGGTTTGAACATGTGAGAGTGAGGCAAGAATTTAAAACTTCTAGGTAACTGTACAATTAGCTTTGACTGTGGCTTTTATAACTCTTGGAGCAAAACATCAACCTTTCTCCCAGCTATTTGAAGCTCTCTCTCAGGTGGCTGGTGCAGGGTTGAGGGAGCACTCACATCTTGCCATGCTTCCTGAACCAACCTCCTTACACAGAAGCAGCAGCAACAGTATGGCAGTGGGTAAGCACTCAGCAATGGATCCTTTTTGCTTTTCTATTTTAGTAATTAAATTTGTTCTTTGACATTTTCATGCATGTATGAAATACATTCTACTTATGCTTATTTTCCACCCCTGTCAACCTCCCAATATCAGAAAAATCCTTTTTCAGAATTCATGTCTTTTTGTTTTGTTTTGTAATCTACTGAGTCCTTTTGTTGAATCATAGACAAAGCTGACAACTATCCTGATATGGTGTTAAATCAGTGTATTTATACATCTGTCTTCATTGAGTTAATTATCATCCATGTAAAAAACATAGTAACAGAGGACTGGAAGCTACCTCTAGCTTAGAATAGTTTCTACCCCTCTCCTCATCATACAAACATTTCTGGGAAGATTCTGAAATAGACAATGTAGCTAAGCTGTCCTAACTCTTAGAAGATGTTCACTTTTTAAGAGGTAGAAGTTCCTCAAGCGCATTATTTTAATTTAATTTCATTTTTTACTTATTCTCTTTATATCCCTCTCACTGCCTGCCTCCTGGTCACCCTCTCCAACAATCCTTCCTCCAACCCCGAGACTTCAAGTCTCTGCAAGGCTAGGTGCTTCCTCTCCGACCGAGGCCAGACAAGGCAGCCAGGCTAGAAGAACATATGCTATGCACATTTTAAGTATAATAACAATATATCAGCCTATCAAAGAAATCAAGCAGACCTGTTTTGATGCTCATAGATATTAGCTGTGGAGAAGTACCCTCTCAGTGCATGCTTTGTCTCCTGTAGCTCAGTAGTTCTCAACTGGATAAATTTGTGTCCCCACCGAAGACCCTTGGCAAGGTCTGCAGGCATTGGGAGTGATTATAACTGAAAACCTACTTTTTAGAGGCCAGAAATGCTGAAAAACATTCTGCAAAGGGTTCTCATGTACAATAATGAATTCTTCATCTCACAATGTCAATGTCAAGAATGCAAAGTTTGATTATGTTTGACCTGGTCCAGGAATACTGGTACCTCACCAACAGATGCAGTGACTATGTTTATATATCCTATATACTTATATATATCTTTATAATCTTATCATCTTGTGTGGGGTATGGTGAGTCACACCTAGAAGCCCAGCATTCATGAGGCAAGCAGGCAGGTCACCATAAATTGAAGGCCATCCACTGTGCATCTAAAGACGGTCTCAAAAAAACCCCCAAAAATTCTTATCCCTGTCTTCACTCCCTCTTACTTCTCTCCTCACTAAATCTCCTGAGATAAAAATATAGAGGACAGATTGCTTGATAACCAAATGAATTGATGGTGATTTAATGATTGCAAGCTAATTCTTCAATAGAAATTTGAGCAATGCTTTTCCTTTATTAAATACAACAGGTTGAACAGGTTGAATGATGCAGTGAGCAATTCTCACATAAAATTCACATTGGATCAAACACTATTTGAGTAGGTCATGTTAATAGCTGAATGTTAGACTACTTCAGCATGTCTTCCTTCCCTCCACCCTACCAGGTATCAAGGAAAATATTCAAGCCAATGCTGAAAGTGGTTTTTTTGTTTCTTTGTTTCTTTATATGCTCCTATAAAAACTAAACCACTTCTGTTAATCTGAAGAACAAATCTAAAGAAAAGAATTTCTCTTTGGTCTTTAGTGCTTTAAGTCGACCAGCGTAGACAACTGTTGACAAAGGTTAGCTCAATATATTCTCTGGCTTAATTAAAGTGTCATTTACACCAAAAATCCTAAGACTCTAGTTGGCTAAGTAGTTAAGTAGTTGCATATATGGCAATAGATATTTTTCTCATGCATGTTCTGTATGGATATAGTGTATCTATATAATCTAAGTCCTATATGCTTTATCTTTGACATACTAAAGGGAACTAGAATTGCCTCTTCAACAAATACCATGGTTGAGTTCAATGGCTCTGCTGTAAATGTTCTGTCTTGGATGTCAGAAGTTGAGAAGCCATCTGAGTTCTTCCTTAAATTCCCACCACTTCCACCTCTGTCTAGAATATCATGATGCATACCTTTTCTACATCATCCAAAAAATAGGAAAATGTAATTCCTTGTTGAAATTTGTGGAGATTTGAGGATAGTGCCTATAGATGATTGAACCAAGTGCAGGTGGCACATTGCACACCTGGGATGCTGCTTTACCCTAGTCTGTTTCTGTGCGGTCATGTGCACAGCAGTGCAATCGGCTATTGCCCCATACGATAACTACATAAGACTGACCTGGCTCTGACACCATAACCCCATGGGCATTTGTGTCAGAAGCCAAGGCAGTTAACACTGTATATGCAACACTAAGGAATTAGGTGGTATATTATCTGACATGAGTCCTCCTATCTCACACCAATTGCAGGATGATATCCTTGTCTAGTTTAGTCATCCACCAAAAAAAAAGGGGGGAGCTTATTCTGGTGATTTTCAAATTCAGTGGGTCTTGTTTTGTCTTTTGTTATCAGTCACTGATTAAGGTGGCTTTCACTTACTAAATCCTAGTTAAAGGGCATGGGAAAAATCTCTTATACTTTTCTTAAAAATAGGATAATTTTTATGTTTTTCTCAAATAGTGGAAATAGTCATTTATCTGACCGTGCTGACAACACCCCCATCCCCAGGTCAGGTCTGCTTCCTTACTGTGTGTAAGTGGGGCACAAGGATCATGAATCTACAGCCATCACTGAGCACCAGAGCTGGGGACTTCCTGAGCAGCTTCTTTTCTGACTTTGCACAGAGGAGGAACTGAATTCTGTGCTTGTCACTGTTTCCATAGAGACATAGAGAGATCCTTCCTTAACGCAGCAAATCCTCATTTGCAGAATTGCCAGAACATAACATGCAGCTGCTCTCCATATCTGTGCACTCATAGCAGTGGACTCAATAATCTATTGACTTAAAAAATGTAATTTTCAAAAATTACTTCTAATTCTTTTTTTTTCATTTTTTTTTTTTTTTTTTGGTTTTTCGAGACAAGGTTTCTCTGTGTAGCCCTGGCTATCCTGGAATTCACTCTGTCGACCAGGCTGGCCTCGAACTCAGAAATCCAACTGCCTCTGCCTCCCAAGTGCTGGGATTAAAGGTGTGCACCACTACCACCTGGCTCTAATTCTTTAAAAATATTTTGAAGATTATATATATATATATATATATTGTGTGTGTGCGTGTGCATGCAGAACCCCACAGAGTCGAGAAAATGTCACTCAATCAGTTCACACTAGAGTTAAAAGCAATTGTGAGTCACCATATGGGTGCTGTGAACAGAATACTAGTTCTCTGCAAGAAAAATAAGTTTTCTCAACTGCTAAGCTATCTCTTCAACCCATCCTTGTAATTCTTTTGAGTGGAAGTACTGTGTATGCCCACATGGGTATACAGATTCACACTATGTGTAGATGCGGAGTGGCCTCCTCTATTACTTTCATACTCACTTGAAGCATTGCCTCTCCTTAAACTAAGAACCCATTTTCTGGCTAGACTGACAGCCAGAAAGCTTCAGTAATACTCCCATCTCTGGTTATACAGGCTTTTGGAATCTTAGCTGGCTCATTATATGGGCTTTAGAATCTGAAGTGACATTCCCGTGTCTGTGAGCAAAGTGTTCAGATGGCACAAACCAAGTGTGGTGGTTTGAATAAAATTGGCCCCATAGGCCCGTGGGGAATGTCTCTATGTAGGACTCTTAGCTCCTTCTCCAGCACTATGTCTGCCTGCACACTACCATCCTTCCCACCATGATGATAATGGACTAAACCTCTGAAATTGTAAGACAGCCCTCATTAGATGTTTTGTTTTACAAGAGTTGCCATGGTCATGGTGTATTTCATAGCAATTAAATCCTAACTAAGACACTATGTATCTAACCCTAATTACTTCTGTTCCGAATATATCCTCATCTTTGTTCTTGTCATAATTTCTTAAACAAGAATTTTAGCATCCATTTATGTGGCATTTACATTGAATTGGACATAATAAGTAATCTAGAGAAGATAAAGTGTATGGTTAATATGTTTAGGCTATATGTAAATGTCAGACCATTTCATGTAAGAAATTGGAACATCAGGGGACTTCAGCATCCCCTGAGGGAACCTGGAAATCAGTCTCCAAGGATATCCAGGGACAACTGCATGTGGTAAAGCCAGACTCATCTGAAAGGAAGGTGATAAATGCTACTGTCAGCATGAAAGAAATCTTGTGAATAATTATGGCTGTGATGTGGATTTGACAGATAGCACGTTAGCGGTTTCAGTCAGATCCCGGGAGCCACAGTGTCATGGGCACAGCTGCTTGAGATGGATGCCATCATCGCTGCAATGTTCACCAGCACAAGGTTCCTAGTGTGTTAGCACAGTAAACACTCTTCAGGTGTCTACAAGTTCATAAGCAGTCTGCTCGCATTCACACATCCGAAGTGTGAAAACAACGTAGCGGTATTTGCAGAAAATCTAAAACATCCCTGGCATTGAAAACATGTTGTCAAATGGGAAGAATACCGTTTATAATCCAAACTTCTATTTCACAATATCATAAAGTATGAAGATCACAGCTAAATTGTGAAAGAAATACTTGAATTTTCTCCACATATAGCAAATCATCATGTCATGTGACCTCTAAAATGATTTCCCTTTTTCTCATTGTCTTGTTAGGGCATAACTGTTTCTCTCTCCCTCTGTAACTATAGACTATTGTCCTCCTGTCTTTCTTTGTCGCAGATAAATTTTAAGAGACTTCTCAAAAAAGTAAAAATTGAGTTACTAATAAAATTTGATCACCAGATTAGTATCATGCATGCTAGCTTTGTGTGTATGTGTGTGTATGCCTGTAATAAGTACCAGACAATGATTATGAGTCTGAATAGTTTACATTACACCTGTATGTCTTTGACCCAAATATCCAAGTAACTTTCACTGTACTGTTATTCACAGAAAGGAAAGAATAAAAGTGAACATTAAGCCAGAATATTTTACATTGCATTTATGGAGAGTGCAAAGATGCTCACCCACAGACAGAATTTCTTCTGAGGAGTCACTGAAGTCAGAGCCTCGGCTACAGCTCAGGATTTAAAGACAAAAGGTAATATTGCAAACTAAACAAAAAGCTAATGAGGGTAGAAATAGTATAGATAACTTTAAATATTAAATTAAGTATCTAAAAATGGATCATGCCTTTTGAAACAAATAACCATTTTTCATTTACTTCCTGTACAGTAAGCAAAACGGATTTAGAAATAGAAATCAATGTTTCATTACCGGAGAACCTTGCTGAGGGTTAAGAATATTTTTTGGCTGTTAACATTTCATTAAGATTATTTAACAACTAAGCAATTCATTTGCCTCCACAGTGCTAAAATTGATATATTTTTCAAAATAGCGTCCAGAGTTTTCAGAGAAAACCCATAGATTTTTGAGCCAGTGTCAATATCTATCATGGAAAGGTGTGAAATAACACGAGCCAATAAGTGTGTTGAGTCTAGGGGCTAAAGAATATATTAAGACATAAATAAAATCTTGCTTTAATAATATAAAAATGGCAAAGACATAACACAAGCACCTTTTTATGGAAAAAGCATTCAAAATTTGCTAGTTTAAACTAATTATACATTAATAGTGAATGTATCTTCTCATTTTCTAATTTTCTCTTCAAAAACATGGGTATTTTTTTTATCTATTTTTATATGGAGAAAATATAGGCATTTTTCTTCCCCTCTTCCTTCTCTTATTTCTCCTCTTCTTCCTCCTTCTCCTCTTCTTCCTTCTCTTCCTCCTCCTTTTCTTCCTCCTCCTCCTTCCCCTCCCCTCCTCTTCCTTTTTCTTTCCCCTTCTCTCTCCTTTTCCTACTTGTCCTCCTGTCTCTCTTTATATAACTTCAACCTTTCAGAAAATCCTGCAAAGTGTTCCTTATGTTAGAATTTTTGAAAAGCAGATTTTCTGCTGCTCTCCCTCCTTTACCTTTATGTGTCTTTGTCTCTTCCTGTCCCTCCTCTCTCTAGCTCTGGTCTCCTTCCTCTTTCTCTTTGCCTTCAGAAGCATGTTTCTCTTGTATCAAACACAGAATTGCTCTCTGCCTGAGATCCCCTTCAGCAGGTGAGTGGAGTCTGTGTTTGAAGGGCCATGGCAGCTGAGATCCCCTTCAGCAGGGGAGTGGAGCCTTGGTTTGAAGGGCCATGGCAGCTAGGGAGGTTGGCTGGCAAAAACTGCCTCTTTGTGGGTTCACTTTTTCAGTTTGCCCTTTGCTCCTCAGAATCCTAAATCCATCTCACTGATTTGTTTCCTGTTCCCTTCTCTACACCAATTCCTAAAAGTCCACTTACCTCCTCTTGGTCCTCAGCCCTCTCATAGAGGTTCTTCCTCCTGGAGGCGGGGAGGGGCATCTCATCTTTTGAGCGTACATTTAGTCTCCAACCTTCTTGGCACTGTTCTAATCTACTGTGCAATTTTCAAATCTGGAATTTAGTTTCTTTCAATGGTGATGGATTCAAAACTGGCCCTACACTGATCAAGCTCTCTCCCTGGTGTCTTTAGGAAGGTATTTTCAAACGGTCTTTATGCTTTGTGATATTTAGTGAAAAGAGCACGCAAGTTCAAGATAGCTCCTGGATTTGCACTTTTGTTTTCTACCTAGGATTAATTTGAATCTTAAAACTTTTCTGTCTTGTGACTACAGGGCATGTTGAATGCATGGAAGATGTTCAATCTTGTTTCTTTCTCTTGTTGACTCCCTTTTTCTTTTGAAGGAAACATCCAACCGTCTATTCACTGTTGCCTGAACTATTGGTAGTGAAGGATCAATGACTTCTAACTTTCTAGAGTATTTATGCCTTACTGTATGCTGGGGATGCTTTTCCAAATGCAAGTTGAAGAAACTGAGTTCTGGGCAGAGAGGTGGACAACACTTAGGATGCTGGCACACAAAAGAATGCTGCAGCTGTCCTAAGAAGGAGAGGAGGATGGCGGCAGCTATCATTAAGTAAAAAGAAGAGCAGCTTTTAGTTAGCAAATAAAAGAGGCATCACACTTAATAATCAGATATTTGTAATTGTTGTGACATAAATCGCATAAAATTAATCTATAGATTCAAAACAATACCAGCCAAAATCTCAATCTTTCTTTCCTTCTTTATTTTTTAAAAGAAAATGTTAAATGGCGTCTAAAATGCTTCTGGAAATATAAAGTATCTAGAGTAATGAAAGCTATTTAGAAGATAAAGAACACAACTGGAGAATTTATTCTATCTAATTCTAGTCATTAATATAGAGTTCAACAATGAATTATCAAATAAATAGTATGGAGTTAATAATAGTATGGAATGAATAAAGAATTATATACAGATTTACACATGAATAATCTACCATCATAACTCAAAAGGAAGAGACATAGCCTTGAAGTGTACTTGGTAAATGTATAGTAACTTATGGAAAATAAATAAAGCCAAGACAATCCTGATTCACACAACTTTGATTCATACAAAATTAGCTCCAAATGTCACACACATACACACACACACACACACACACACACACACACACACACACACACACACACAAATGTAATACCAGGACCAGCAAGACCATTCATCTAGTCTGATAATCTCAGCTAGACCCTGGAGACCCACATGAGAAAAGGAGAGGATTTGCCCTATACTATGTCCTCTGTCTTCAAGTGTGATGCGTACAAAAAAATTCATAAGAGTGTGATTCAAAATACAGGATCTAAAACGAATCAAAGGAGAAAAATCTCTGTGTCCTCGGGTTAGGCTAAGGCTTTGTAGATGTGACACTAAGCATAAAGCACAAAGGAAAATAGTATTAAATTGCAGTTCCTAAAATCAGCCACTTCTGCTGTGTACTAGATACTGTTATGTTCACAAAAGACAAGCTACAGATTAGGAGTATAAATTTCCTAAACAGAGACTATGTGAAAGACGTTTATGCAGTTATTCAAAAACCCATACACCGCATCAGGAAGAGGTGAAATGTGATAGCTCACATCTGTATTCTAACACTTGAGTAGTATAAGTAGATTGATAGAATTCTAGGCTATCTAGGACTATAAAATGAGATGAGACCCTGTCCCAGAAACCTCAATAAGACAAAACAAATACCAATGGATGTAATATAAAATGTCCAGAAATCTAAATGTACATTTCACTGAGGAAAATAAACTGATCATAAATCCATGTACAAAAAGTACATGGGAAAGCAGCAGCATTTTAGCTACTAGGGAAATAGAAATTACCTCCTGAGAGATAGTAGTACACAGCTGTTATAATGACTAATATAAAAAGCATAGCATTATTATTATCAAGGATGCAGAGTAACTGGAACAGTCATGTCCTGAGGAGAGAACTGGGAGATTGTACAGTCATAAAATTAGGTGGCACTTTTTTTATGTAGTTAGGCTTGTAGTCACTACTTTGTGGGCATCCTTTTGAGATAGGATCAATCACCCTTTAAGATACGGATGCCGAGGTGAATGATGTTGTTCTGGCACCAGGAGGATACGAAGAGTTGATTACTCACATAATGAGACCATAGGAAGGAGAGCAACCATCTAGCTAGTCTAAAACGTCTCAAGCAAAGGCTCACAACCTTCCTTGTCTGCTACTGTGAGTGGTTATGGTGTTAGAGAACAGTAAGCATTATGTCATGGCTTGAACTGCAGTGGCATGAAGGCTCAAAACTCCGGAGCTTACTTACTGCTCAGTCATACATGAATGGAAGATAGCAGGGGAAAAAGAGGAGCTTGAAAGATGGCTGAGGAAAAACATCAAAAGTGTCAGCCTGAAAAGATGAGTCAGAGAGGATCACAAGCTCAAGACCAGCCTAGGCAACAGAGTGAAACCCCAACTCAAACAAACAACACAAAACAAAAACAAACTAATTTTAAAAAAGGATATATTTCATTATACATAAATTACTCCCCAGAAGTCCCACTTCACAGATGTCCTATCTCAGAATATTTACTTATGTAATAGAAATGAACACATCTACAAACACCCATATGAAATGTTTATAATTAAAAAATGGAAATAATACAATATTCATCGCCAATATTGTACCTGCTTTCAATGCAATGCTGTTTAGTAATAATAAGGAACAGTTCATATTTCCTCGCATGGGCAAGACAGGAGTGATGTTCGAAAGCACTCTGCTAGCTAACAGGCACAAGACACAAATATAGATACTTAAAAAGAAATGTGTGTGCCCTGAGCTGGGAGAAAAAAATGATTTTAAAAGCAGTCATGAGAATTTTTGACATGAAATATTGGTGGGAAAATGGGTTACATGGCTCTATATATTTCTCAAAATTCAACAAAGGATACCTATGGAAAATTCAGTTTTCAATACGATAACTACAAGATCTTAAACCAGTTAATATTAAACTCATGTGGAGGCAGCAGTGATGCTGCCATCTATAAGGTGGAAGTAAATAAACTAAAGCTAAGAATAGCTAAGAGGTCATCTCGAAACCACTCAGGCTGTAGTGACAGAATCAGGACATCAGTCCAGTTCACCAAGACGTCACCAAACTCTTCCACAACACTACATCATCAATTAACACAAGCACTTTTAAAGAATGTCACTCACCAACAATGTTACACAGGACAATCCAACCTTTTACTGTGTCATCCACAGACGTCATACACAGTGTGCTAAGACTAATAAAGTAAATCAGATATTCAGCTTCACACAAAAAATAAAGTACACAGCTGGGACTGGTTAGATATACACCTTTAATCTCAGCACTCGGGAGGCAGAGGCAGGAGGATCTCTGTGAGTTCAATGCCAGCCTGGTGTGCAGAGTGAGTTTCAGGACACTCAGGTCTGTACACCCAGAGAAACCCTGTCTCACCTGTTGCCCTAAAAAATGTGCACTTGAACAAGGAAGAATTCCCAGGAACAGGCTACATAGTGATAATGCCATAGTGTTCAGGTAAAAGAGCAGGAGGGAAGGTAATTAAGGGGATTAAAGGTTGCTGGGCAGTAAGTTGCAATAGCTGGTCTCTAAGTGACCAGCGTGACTTCTGCTCTGCAAAGAACTGAAAGATATGTATGGCATCAGATCACATGAGGCACATCCCTACAGTTTTCTGAGCATCACAAAAATGAAAATAAGATGCAACTTAGAAGCTGAAGTTCCACATAAGAAGCAATGTCTATGGCAAAAGAGAGGGGTTGCAGCATATGTTCTTATACAAATTCTTAGCACAATAACGTTAAGTTTATTTCACCATAAAGCCAAACAGGGTTTTCTCAACCAACAGCAGGAAATATTTTGTAAAAATTTATGATAGACATTAAGAAAAATCTACAGATAGTGTCAACTGATTAAAATTAAGCTATTTGAGTTAATTAGAGACAGGATATAATTCCTTTTCTTTCCATGTATGAATTTTAATTTAAAACTGTTATGTTAACATGGTAGGATTAAGTGACTTAAACCTGCATCTTTGTATGATTGTAAAGTATTTTAATTTTCAAGCCTTGAGGATAAGGAAGTGTAGCTAATTACTATGTGAAATGGAACACAGTAAACAGCTATTGGGCTGGGACTCAATTAGAGCCCCTGAACTTAAGGGCAGAATTAGGCTAGATCATCTGAAAATAACAGCACCCTCCTTTATAATTATAAGATCAATGACTGACAAGAAAATTAGTATATCTTGTAATCAAGGTAACAGCTTTTACGGACCTAATTAGAGTATATTCTATCACTTGGAATACATGCCAAAGGTGTTAAACTAATTTTGTGTACTTAGGGATGCTGGCAGAATCTCTAAGAAACTGGTGAGTAAGAGTTTTCTTCCTTCGTAAACAGTAAGAGACAAAGAATAAATCAGTACCACCCCGGCTCTGGTTCTGCCTGACACACAAGAGAGTTGTTAAGGCAGAGCAGCTCCCCTTTCAGAAGATCATCAGTTGGAAGGGCTACGAACCAACAATCTGTCTTCCACTCTTTAAGTCTAAGGAAAAGGTGAGTATTATAAATACATGCAAGCATTTCTCCTGAGCCAAAAGTTTAATCTCTCACCAACCAGACTTCTGTGCTGCTTGGTCTGAGGGTCAAGTAAACCTGGAAAAAAGACCACAATGGTACATATAAACCCTTGAGAGCTTCTGTAGGGGACATTGTTATATTGTTGTTATATTTCAGGGTTGATTTTGTTTTTTTTGGTTTCTTTTTTTTCATTTGTTGTGCCAATGGAACTTTCATTGATCTTAGGAAAGTCAACTTAAAAGCATGCAGTCTTCATAGGGTTTAAAATGGTTGTTTTACCCACTTAAGAACTGGGACAAGCCTATAAAGTGAGTGTTAATCTATATTTCACAATTAAGGATTGTCATATTGTTATCTGTCCAGTGTAAAGATGATTTACAAAAAAAAAAGAGTAAAATAGCCTAAAAAGTATCAGCAACTTCATTTAAAAATCATATATATGTATGTGTATATGTGTGTGTGTATGTATGTATGTATGTATGTATGTATATACCTCAGTTGTAACACAGGGTTTCAGTATCCCACTAATAAACTGTTTCCTTTATCTAGATCCTCATTTTAATTTCTGGGTCCACTACATTGAACATTTTTATCATAATGGGGCCATCAGACAGCAGTTAGAGATGAAGTCATGAGGTACAAACCACAGAGAATTCACATGTGGCACATGAAACCAGTTGCTATTCCATTGGCTAATGTTAGTTGTAACATACAAAGAAGGTGGCACAAGTAATATTTCTTCTTGTGTGAAATAAAGTGGTATTACAGCATTCTCCCTCCCATTATGTCAACACTAGCTAACCTGTGGGGTCTGGATTTTAACTCCATCAAACTTTCTGCTGAGTTTGCAGTCTTAGGGGCAAAGCTGCTACACAGAGCTGTCCATAGATTCTATGGCCATGACAAGCTGTTTTGGGTATTTAATAATAAATGAGAAGCTCCCTATACAGAAGAGGAGAAAGAATGAGGAGGATGGAGAAAATGGAGTGAAGAAGGAAGGAGAAAGGGGGAAAGAGTGGGAGAAAGAAAGCAAAATTAGTGACAGTTAAGTTCAATTAATGTCTTGTGTTTGTATTTGTTTCCCCTCTTATTGTCTTTAGCGTGGTGATTGATTAAACGCACTAATTAGTTATAATTTTAGCTTTGATACCTTAGTAGGAAAGAGAAACTAATACGAGGAACATAGTGCCTCTGAAAACTGACCTATCCCCTGGTCTGGCCCATCAGCTTTTCAGTATTTATTAAATGTTTTCTCCATTCTTTATTTGTTCCTGTAGATCCAGCTTTTGGTGTTTCAGGATTCTTTAGCCTGAAGACCTTCTTCAGGATGTCTTCCGTATCAGACTGTTGACTGCAATTCTTTCAACATTCACTTATCTGAAAACCTAGCTTGGTGTCTGAATGTTTATGTCAACGGTGCAGAGAATAACCATAACACTCCTTTTCATTAAGCACCTAGAGGTGTCATCCCATTCTCTTCTGGCTTTCATCCTCTCTAATAAGAGATCACATACAATAAGAATCATTTGTTTCCCTATGTGTAATGTGCTGTAACTTCCTATCAGCCTCCAGTGTTTATCTTATGTTTTGAATTTCAGAGACTGATAACCATGGCGCTTTCTCTCTCTCTCTCTCTCTCTCTCTCTCTCTCTCTCTCTCTCTCTCTTTCTCTGTATCTCTGTCTCTCTTTCTCTGTATCTCTGTATCTCTTTCTGTCTCTCTCTCTCTTGTGTGCATGTGAGAGGAGTATGCATATGAAGTATGTTTATTTGTGTATGTGAAGATGAGTATGTGAAGAGATTTTATGTATGGAGTATGTGTCAAGTGTGTGTGTGTGCATGTGTGTGTATAATATGTATACACATCATATGCATATATATATATATATGTGTAGAGTTTGAACATTTCTGTGAACATGTGTGTGAGGAGTGTGTGAGGAGTGTGTGTGTGTGTGTGTGTGTGTGTGTGTGTGGTGTAGTGTGGTGTGTTTGGAATGTGTATGTTGCTAGTGTTCATCCTACTTAGCTTTCAATGAATTCCTGAGATCTGAGTTAAGATTGTTATTCAATTTCAACCACTGTTTATTGAAATGTCCTCATATGATTTCTTTCCATTCTTTCTTCTAAATCCCAATTGTTGGGTAGTGTCACAGCAACTCCTAATGAATATGGATTTTTTTTAACTGTAACTCAGTTTGAATTAACCTTCCTGTTCTTTCTTCAGACTAACCCGTATGCTCCTGGCCAGGCTAATCCATTTTTACTCTACCCAACTAAATTTGGATTTCAAATGCCTGTTTTGATTCTGAATAATTTTTACTACTATTGAAATTTGTATCCCCTGGTCCTTTTTACTTACTCTTTTATGAATATTTAAAGTCTTTATTTGCTAGTTTTCATTGCTATTGTGAATGAATGGCTCATATTAGCATAAATTTCTTTTAATTCTGGACACCAGCTGTCCAAAATGTGTCTTCTTATATTAAAATCAGTAAAACAAAACCAATAACATGACTCATCCTGGACACATTTAGTCTAGAAGTGAAACCATATCCTTCCTTTTCCCACTGTTCTGATCCTTAGTTGAAGAGCTATCCTTGCCTCCTGACGTCCACAGTATCACTGCATCCTTTTCCATCATCATGGAGCTTTCAATCCGACACTCACTCATCCACAAGCCTTCTTACCTTACAAGAGCCTTTATGGTTAGAGGAGACACTCTTCCCATCTCACTGTAAGCAACCTTGGTTCCACCTATCGTTTTGATTGCCCTTTGTGTATTAGCATATTTATAGATTATAGGGGTTAGAACTACTTTATAATGATGGTGCCCACATCTGCTGCAGCAATTTTCTCTTGAATATGAGTCGTTGTTTACTTTGAGTATTTTAAGTTAATGCTAAGCAGTGTGCATGTACGGAAAATGAAAACCAAAATATTATTTGCTTTTTTAAATCCTTTTTATTTTCCTGCAGGAAAATGCCCCCTCCCCCCCCCCTTGGTTTCTGACTGGCAATTACAGCAGGCTGGCTGAGGCCTGAGATTTTTCTTAAGAGTGGACTGGGTGCTGAGCCCCACATGCTACTTTACCCTGTCAGGAGCTCTGCATCCTTCTTTGTGATTGCCACCAACAGGCTGATTACTCACTTGCCCAACATTTGACCTAGACTGGCCATCAGGTAGGGTAAAGCTTCAAATAGCTTCTGTCTATATTTGGATTCAACTCTCCTAGGTGCCTGATATCTATCCATTTTAAGAAAATATAAAGCAAAATCTAGAGAGAGAGTTCAGCAGGTTACACTGACTATTCATCCAGAAGGCCTGGGTACTGGTTCCAGCACCCACATGATGTGGCAGGCAGCTCACAACTGCCTGAAGCCTCAGTTTTATGGAATCTACACTTTCTTCTGGCCTCTGAGGGCACCATGCATGAGTGTGGTACATAAACATACATGTAGGCATAACACTCACACATACATATAAATGGAAGGAAATAAATAAATCTTTAAAAGAAAGTGTAAAGTTACATGAATTTTCCTTGCATTGTGTCTTTACCTCTACTACCAACTTCTCCATGAAAATATTCCAAGGAGGCAGACAGAATTCTCACCAAGTGATCTATCTTCCTACTTATAGTTTATGCATGTTACAAACTGCCATGCCACTCACACCTCGAAGACAGGTCTGATTGCTGTTTTTTCTCACATAACCCCAATAAAACACCTGCCCTCTAGGATGAGCACAGCCAAGGATACCTTCTAGTTGGTAAGAAGTACAAGTCATTAAGGTTTTTCTGATACTTAATAACTAGACAATAAAATATAATTTTTCTACCTCTCAGAGAGATCTGTGTGCCTCCCTTAGTCCTTCTTCTATGCCTAACCTCTCTGGGTCTACAGATTTTAGACAGGTTATCATTTATTTCATGACTAATATTCAGATATAAGTGATCATATTCCATAATTATCTTTCTGGCTCTGGGTTACTTCACTAAGAATGATTTTTTTTCTAGTTCCATCCATTTGGCTGATGTCATTTTTTTTTCCATTGGATATTTTCTTTATTTACATTTCAAATGTTTCCAGGTCTCCCCTCCAGAATCACCCATCCCATCCTCCCTCCCCTGCCTCTATGAGGGTGCTCCCCCACCTACCCACCCACTCCTGCCTTCCTGCCCTGGCATTCCCCTACAATGGGGCATCGAACCCCCACAGGAACAAGGACAGCTCCTCCCACTGATGTCCAACAAGGCCATTCTCTGCCACACACTTGGCCAAAGCCATGGGTCACTCCATGTGTACTCTTTGGTTGGTGGTCCAGTCCCCAGGAGCTCCTGGGGGTCTAGCCAAGTTGACACTGTTGCTCCCCCAACAGGGTTGCAAATCCTCTCAGCTCCTTCAGTCCCTCCTCCAACTCCTCCATCTGGGACCCTGTGTTTGGTCCAATGGTTGGCTGCAAGCATCCTCCTCTGTATTTGTCAGGTTCTGGCAGAGTCTCTCAGGAGACAGCCATATCAGGCTCCTGTCAGCAGGCACTTCCCAACATCAACAATAGTGTCCAGGTTTAACGACTGTATATGGGATGGATCCCCAGGTGGGGAAGTCTCTGGTTGGCCTTTCCTTCAATCTCTGCTCCACGTTTTGTTTCCATATGTGTTGTTTTAGCTAGTGTGTGTGTTTGTGTGTGTGTGTGTGTGTGTACGTGTGTGTGCGCGCACACATGCGTGTGTGTTTATTTCTATATAAAGTTGAGAACTTTCCTTTGAAGATCTGTGAAGAACTGTGTTGGGAGTTTGATGGGTATTACACTGAATCTGTAGATTGCTTATGGTAGGATGACCATTTTTACTATGTTAATCCTCCTGATGCATGAGCATGGGAGATCTTTCCATCTTCTGATATCTTCTTTTAATATTTTTCTCAAAAGACTTGAGGTTTTTGTTACACAAGATTTTCACTTTCTTGATTTGAGTCACCCCAAGTTATTTTATATTATTTGGGTCATTGTGAAGAGTGTTCCTTCTCTGATTTCTTTCTTGGTCTGTTTGTTGTTTGTATATGGGAGGGATACTAATTTTTTTTTAGTTTTGTGCCCAGCTACTTTGCTGAAAGTGTTTATCAGCTGTAGAAGTTCCTATGTGGAATTTGTAGGGATATGTATACATACTATCATATCATCTGCAAAAAAAGAAAATTTAACTTCTTCCTTTCTAATTTGTATCCCCTTGACCTCCCTCAGTTATCTTATTGCTCTAGCTAAGACTTCAAGTACTATAATGAATAGGTATGGAAAGACTACACAACTCTGCCTGTGCCTGATTTTAGTGGAATAGCTTTGAGTTTCTCTCCATCCAAGTTGGTGTCGGCTATGGGCTTGCTGTAAACTGCCTTTATTATGTTGAGGAACATCTTTTGTATCCCTAATCTTTTCATGGCTTTTATGAAGAATGGGTGTTGGATTTTGTCAAAGACCTTTTCTGTATCTAATGAAGTGACTGTCTTCTAGTTTATTTTTATGGTAGATTAGACTAGTCTTCTAGTTTATTTTTATGGTAGATTATGGTAGATTTTTTTCCCTATATTGAAACATCCCTGAATCTCTGGGATAAAGCCTATTTGATCATGGTGAATGATCTTTCTGATATGTTCTTGGATCTCATTTACAAACATTCTGTTCATTATTTTTACATGTATGTTCATAAGGAAAATTGATCTGTAATTTTATTTTTTTCTGGATCTTTGTGTAGTTTGGACATCAAGATAAATATGGCCTCATAGAATAAATTGGGCAGTGTTCCTTCTGTTTCTATTTTATGGAATAATTTAAGGATTATTGGCGCTAACTGTTCTTTGAAAATCTGATAGAATTCTTCTCAAAATCCATCTGGCTCTGGGCTTTTTAAAGGGAGGGAATTTTAATAACTGCTGCCATTTCACTAAGGGTTATATGTCTGTTTAAATAGCTTATTTGATCTTGATTTAACTTTGGTAATTAGTAGCTGTTAAAAAATTATCCACTTCATTTAGATTTTTGAATTTGGTGGAGCACTGGTTTTTAAAGTATGTCATAATTCTCTGGATTTCCCTAGTATCTGTTGTTATGTCCTGTTTTTCCTTTCTGATATTCTTAACCTTTATATTCTCTCTGCCTTTTAATTAATCTGGATTAGGATTTGGTAGTCTTATTGATTTTCCCAAATAACTAATTCTTTGTTTCATTGATTCTTTGTATTGTTCTCCTTGCTTCTATTCTATTGATTTCAGCCCTAAATTTGATTATTTCTTGCTGTCTATTGCCTTGGGATGTCCTTTCTTTTTTATTCAAGATATCTCTGGTGTGCTGTTAAGTTACTAGTATGAGATCTGTACATTTTGTTTAGTGTAGGTGCTTAGTGTTAAAAACTTGCTTTTTAGAATTTCATTCATTATGTTCCCATAGGTTTGTATATGTTGTGTATTCATTTTTAATCAATTCTAAACATTTTATTTATTTCTTTATTTCTGTCGCAATTTATTTATTGTTCACTCAATACAATAGAGAGTTATTCAGTTTTCATGACTTTACAAGCTTTCTTTTGTTTCTGTTGTTGTTGATCTCCAACTTTATTCTATGGTATTCTAGTAGAAGGCAGGGAGTTATTTCAATTTTCTTGTATCAGTTGAGACTTGTCTTGTGTCTGAATATGTGGTCAGTTTTGGAGAAAGTATGAAGTGCAGAGAAGAACGAATATTCTTTTGTGGGGTATGTTTAAAATGTTCTGTAAATATCTGTTAGGTCCATTTGGTTTTTAACATCTCTTAGCTTTAGTATTTCTCTGTTTCATTTTTGTGTAGATAACCAGTTTATTGGTGAGAATAGAGTATTGAAGTCCCCCATTATCATTTGTGACTTACGCTTTAATAGTTTTTTTTTTTTTTAGAAACATGGGCGCCCTTGCATTTGGGTTGTTAAGAATTAAAATGTCTACCTTGGTGGATAGTTTTTCTTTGATGAGTATATAATATTCATCTATATTTCTTCTGATTAGTTTTGGTTTGAATTCAATTTTGTTACATATTAAAATAGCTATGCTAATTTGTTTTATAGGTTCATTTGCTTGGAATACCTTTTTTTTTTTTTTTTTTGGTTTTTTTCGAGACAGGGTTTCTCTGTATAGCCCTGGCTGTCCTGGAACTCACTCTGGAGACCAGGCTGGCCTCGAACTCAGAAATCCGCCTGCCTCTGCCTCCCAAGTGCTGGGATTAAAGGCGTGCGCCACCACCTCCTGGCTGGAATACCTTTTTACAACCTTTTACCTTGAAGTAATGTCCATCTTTGATATTGAATTATATTTCTTGAATGTAGCACAAGGGTGAGTCATGTCTTACATTCATCCTGTTAGTGTGTATCTTTTTATTGGAGAATTGAGAACATTTATATTTATGTTTAGAGATAGCAATGAGCAATGATTGCTAATTCCTGTTATTTTATTATTTTTGGTGGTAGCAGGAGTATTTATTCCCTGTGTTTTCATGGTTGTAGTTAATCTGTTTAAGTTGGGGTTTTCTTTGTAGCACCCTCTATAGGGATGGTTTTTCTAGATAAATACTGCTTAAATGTGGTTTTTATCATGGAACATTTTATTTTCTCCATATATGGTGATTAAAAGTTTTTCTGGGTATAGTAGATTGGCATCTCTGTTTTTTTTTAAATCTGCAGCACATCTGTCCCAGATTTTATGGCTTTTAGAGTCTCCATTAAGAAGTCAGGTGTAATTCTAATATGTGTGTTTTTATATATTATTTCATTATTTTCCCTTTCAGCTTTTAATATTCTTTCTTTTCTTTTTTCTTTCTTCCTTCCTTTCTTTCTCTCTCTCTCTCTCTTTTTCCTTCTCTTTTCTTTCTTTTTCTCTGTACATTTAAGTGGTTTGATTATTATGTACCCAGAAAACCTTCCTTTCTGGTCCCATCTATTCGGTGTTCTGTATGCTTCTTATACCTTTGAAGGTATCCCCTTTCAAAATAGGAAAATTTTCTTCCATGATTTTGTTGAATGTATTTTCTGGGCCTTTGATATGGGTTTCTTCTCTTTCCTCTATTCCTACTACTCTTATATTTGGTGTTTGTATAGAATCCCAGACTTCCAAGAAATTTGAAACTTAACAGTTTGTTTGAACAATATATCCATTTCTTCTATTGTGTATTCAATGCCTGAAGGTCTCTCCTCCAACTCTTGTTTTGTTTTGCCTTTGTTGTTCTTGTTTTATTTCACACAGTTTTTTATTTCTAGAATTCCCCTAATTTGGGTTTTCTTTATAGATTCTACTTCTATATTCAGGTCTTGAACAATTTTATACATTTTCTTGCACTGTTTGTGTATTTCTGTATATCTTTAAGGAATATGTATTCATTTTTCTCTAAGTGCCTCTATAACCTTCATAAAGGTAGTTTTAAGTTATTTTTATTGGTTTTCAGCTATTTTGGAATACATAAGGTTTAGCATATTTTTTCATGTTGTTATAATGAAAACAAAAGTATTTTGGAGTTTTGTATACTAACTAGAAGTAATTTTTCCTAATATCAGCATAGTGTCACTTAAGAAACAAGAGGTAAGAGCTTTTGAAAGGTTAATATTAATTTATTCAACTATTTAATGATTAATTAATCTAAAATTAATTAAAGGTACTAATAACTACTTTGCTATATAAAAATTTTGACACTTACTTACTTTGAATGCTAGAAAGCACAAAGAACAAAGTCTCATAATATATTTAGAAATTACTCAGAAACTCAATAAACATCTAATTTATTGTTTGTCAATATTCATTAGGAAAAATCAAGTATTAACAATTTCTGCTGATAATTGCCTCTTTCCAAAACCCCCTCCTAAGTTTGTAGCAAGTTATTTCAACAGCACGTAAACATTAGTTTGGCTGAGGCTGTACTAGAACTTACGAACAGACTAACGGCCATAGATCGGCAACACGTTCTTAGGCAGAGCATCTGCAGAGGCAGGTAAACGCTGTGGTAAAGGACTATTTGCACTCTTGGTGGTTTGCCCTCTGGTCACGCGTGACTGCACCAAAGCTGAAGTAGACAAGAGAGAGACATTCTGCTCATGCGCAGCAAGTGAAAAGGATGTCCACACCTCCCTCCCTCCCTCAAACAAAGTCAAGAAAGGGTTCCAAGAGAATTAAGCTTGGCAGCTCCTTGAGCTCTTTGATTAGCAGTGTTGGTAGATTCCAAGCTTCAGCTAAAGCCAAAACAAAGTTTCTGGATCTCACAGGAAGGAGGCTGCACAGAGACTAGAAGAGTGCTTCCCCTCAACGTGGACAGCCAGCAAGAGAATAAGGACGTCAGGCCTTCAGCCACAGGAACTGAATTCCTCCACTATGAGCAAATTTATAAGCATGACTCAGTTTTTCATTCACTCTTCAAAGAACAATGCAGCTCTCCATTAACTCCTTAGCTTTGACTTTAGGGAACCGCCAAGCATAGCTCTTGGCTTTGACATCCCTGACTTATGACATAAAAAGCTGTGAGCTAATAAATTCATATTGCTTTAATTTGCTAGATACACAGTGTCTTGTTAAACAGAAGGGACAAACTAATAAATTCAAGAAATAAATATGAGCATCACAACCAGGAATAACAGTGCTCGGGAAATGGTTGTCAGGCTTGGTGTCTGGATGCATGCTATCCTAAGGGTCAACTGGATTCAGTCTTCAGTTACACAGAAAAAGAGGCTAATTTGAGTAATTGTATTTGTTAAGTTGCTCTCTAAGGATGTCTGTGAAGGACTGTGTTAATTGCTAATTGATGTAGAAGGTTCCAGCTCATCTAGATGATACCAGTTCTTCAGCATGTAGACCTGGGCCAGATAAGAAATCTAGCAGAGTATGAACCTGAGAGCAAGTCAACAAGCAGTTTTTCTCCATGATTTCTGCTTCAAGTTCTTGAGTCTGCCTAGACTTCCCTCAGAGATGGACTGTAACCTGGAGCTAAATAAACACTTTTCTCCCTTACTTGATTTTGACCAGAGTTTTTTTATCACTGCAATAGGAAGGAAACCAGAAAACACATGGTAATAAAAACTTCAGGTTAAAACAAAAAGAAAAACAAAAACAAGCAAAGAAACAGAAACAAAAACAACACTAATCGCTCTCTTTTATTATTGAAGAGTTACCAGATAGGGTAATCCAAAAGTGTGAAAATTATGCACTGTCATAAATCTCTTCTGCTTTCCTTAGTTCTGTTGTGTACATTTCAAGTTGCGATCAAACATAAACATACCTACAGACTAGAAAGGCCTTGGGGTATTTAAAGGATATTCAACTCAAGCAGTATTATCTTTTATTAGCTGAAGCTGCAAAGAGAAGGCATTTATTGCTACATGATGATTCGTTAAAAGTTTATCCATGCGGTTGGCTGTGAGTTTCTTTCCTGAGAGATTAAAACTCTGGTTTTGTGGGACATCCTATAGGACGCAAACATTTTCCACAGGTGTCTCATTATAAAGTCAGCATCTGCCAACATATGTGTAAAACAATCTGCTTTGGGCTGATTTGTGTTAGAACACAATTAATTGAAACTTTTAATATGCTTACTGAAATTATGGCATCAATTCATAAACTATTCTGAGTATAGTTACTTTCTTTTTACCAACAATTTTTTCCTCAGCATTAAAGAGTTAATGCTACTAAAGTCACTAGTATAACTTAAGAACATCTTCTAAGGAATTCTTAGCAATAGCTTACAGAGGACCTAAAAAAAATTAAGTGTCTTCAACTTAATCTTTCTATAGCTGTCAATGTGATACTTAGCACTTTTACAAAGGGTTTTATTAGTCTAGGCCACAAGGACACATTATATTAATAGCTGTTCTATGTTACAGTTGCCATAAACTCCTTCTGCCAAGTTTTACTCTGAGTGATTGCTATTGCAACAATCTAGTGGTATTAGGGTTTTGGGTTCTACCGTGCCTGGCCAGTGTCTGTTTTACATGAAAACCACACTTGTCACCCTCTATGAGTCTCCACTAGAGGCCTGGTATATTTCATCCATTCAGAGGAAACTCTATTACTTATTCTAAATGTGACAGCATAGGTTAGAGGTGGCCAAGCACCACACAAGCAATGCACTGATTAGTGCAAGTAAGCATATCAGAAGCCAGCAAATTGTAATTTGCATCAAATGCCAGCTGCATAACAACTTATCAGAGACGCTCAGATAGGAAGGAAAAGAATATCCCTTCCTTCATTATGAGCATGTGCATGCAGGTGCAAGCCTATATTAGTATGACTGAGCATTGGAGGGTAATAAATTAATGCTATTAAGATTCATTACATATTTCTAATATGCATACCAATGCCTGTTAGTGGTAATAGGTGAGACCTGAGCTCCAAGTCTGATGACAAAGTCCGGTGAAAATGGGAATGAGATCTTGGTAGGAATACCAGTAGATATATCTTTCCTAAAATGCTTTGTAGTGTGTTGGCTAGTGTACATGAAAATTCTGTGCTATGTAAGATGTTAACCTTGATTTTTGTAAGATAATCTTGATATTTTTGTTTTGAAAAAAGAAAAATATCCATTGTGAATATAGACATCTAAGTCTTTTGTAATAACCAAAAATTATGCAAATTGATTAGGAAAAGGTTTTTAATTTGAATGTCATCTAGTATTCCATAAACTATTCACAACATACTCCCTTCATGTTCATTTATTTACTTACATTATCATATTAATATCCACTTCTGTATGGAGATCTGTTTGAGAGCACAAATATTTTCTTAAGAAAGATGAAATAAGCAACTAAATATGATAAAAGATTTTGCCTACTTCCCAAGACTTTGACAAAGTGTAAGTGCAAAATTCCTTTGGCTTAAGGGACTGAAACCTAGCGAGGCATGTCTTGACTTGGATATAGAAGACAGTGTACTAGTCATCAATTCAAGCATTTGTTCATTCAGATGACAAGCATGTATTGATTTATCCACCTGGGATGGTGGTCTTGCTATAACATGATCTGTAATAATACCTCATAAGACAGTTAAAAGGATTCAATATGGTAGATCACAGATGATATGCACGTGCTTTTGTTCCTTGCTGATTTTGTTGACTGAGTCCTTTTAAATTCATCTTAGTCAACAGCCCTTGTGGCCATTTGTGACTAGATGAAATAGCATACCCTGATGTATAGCATCTAGCTTGCTGAATGAGCCTTGGGATAGTGGGTGATAACTCTTAGCAATGAGTATATGAGCTCCTTATACAATAACCCTAATCCACTGGGAAATAACAACTAGAATAAGACCAGGAAAGCAGATTAGTTATTTTTCTTTCTTCACGAAATGCTTGAGGCACTGTTTTTCCTTGCAATTGTTCCAGAAAAATTTCTATACACCAAAACATTGCCTGCTGGGTGGCCTGCTGGTGCAGGGCCAACCATTAGTAGGACTGCAGCTCATTGTTTCATATCTTTCCTTATAGTACTTCTCCCTTCTTCAACCTCTGCTACCCAAGGTCTCCATCTCCCAAATAAATCCTGCTATGATATGGAAGAACATGTCCACATTTTCAAAGTACAAATATAGAAAGAAAAATCACAAGGACTCGTTTCTCTCTAGACATGAGGACTCTGAAATTACCGAAAACGATACCAAAAAATTTTAAAATTGTTACCTTCTATAATTTTGTAAAGTATAATAAAGATTAAAAAATATATAAAATTACCAAAAACGATACCAAAAGATTTTAAAATTGTTATCTTCTATAATTTTGTAAAGTATAATAAAGATTAAAATATATATTAGTGGTATGAGATAAAGAGTAACTTTCTCTTTCAAGAAAAAAAGAAATATGTGTAGGGTGGAGGTATGACAATATGCGTAACATGGCTCAGTCAGTGGGTAAGATGTATGCTGCCAAAGCTGAGGTAGACTTGATCTGTAGGACACATGATAGAAAGAGAGAGCCAATCCCTTTAAGTTATCCTTCGATCTCCATATGTGCATCATGGTGTGTGTACATAAATAAATGAGTAGTTTAATAGGTGCCTCTTTTGCACTCTTGAATTAAAAAAAAGTTGTATTAGAGAATTTATTATTCAACCACACACCAATGAAACTGTTTGCATCATTGTATTTGAACAGCTCATATTTGAACAGTCTTGAAGCGGGGGGACTATAAGTTATGTGCCAAAAAACACAATGTCAGGCACTAAGTAAGCTTATATGCATATTTTATCTAGTTTTCATGAAATCCCTGGAAGGCAGAATTATTTTAAAGTTTATGAAACTAAGAAATGAGACAGCAATAAGCTATGAGTTAATAAAAGTTATGACTAATACCACACACCACTCACAAGGGCCAGCCAAGGGAAAAGGCTATCTTCAAGAAGCAAATTCTGGCTTCACTCTTTCCTTTTTTTTCTGTTTTTTCTTTTTTTGCTTTTTACTTTTTATTGGTTCTTTGTGAATTTTACATTGTGCATCACAATCTTACTTGTCTCTCTGCCCCTTCATACCAGCCTTCTGCCCTTCTTGCCACCTCAACCAGAACCCCCGCAAAACCCTGTTGTTGTGGAAGCTGTAGTATGTCATAGTGTAGCCTTTTGTCTATACTTCCTTGCTTTTGAATATTCATTGCCATGAGTCATTGATCTGGTTCATAGCCTCTGGCTTCTGCTATTCTACATTTGATCCTCACTGGGACTCCTCTTAGATACCATGTTGTTGCCCTGTGTCATGAATATCCTGCACTTTTGGATCTGTAGAACTGGCTCTTTCATGTGCTCCAGCAGTTCATAGATGAGGTAGATGTTGGGGCATGCCAACTCCAAACCCTGGATATGGGTCTAGGAAATATCTGAGCTGGTCAGACCACCAGCACCCCTGTATCCACACCATAAGGCTGAGCTCTCCATCACTACTACCCCAGGCTAGCTCATCCAATGCATCAGCCAGCAAGAGGCAGCTCTCCCAATTTCATGCCCTCAGAGCTGGCTCACCCACCACTCCTGCAACAAGGGACAGCTCCACCTTGCTGCCCAGATGAGGTGTAGGCTCCGAGTTCCCAAGTGTTGAACACAATGACAGAATTAAACTTTCCCGCTCTCATGACTCCTGGGCCAGCTCTTCCACCTGCCATAAGTGGCAAGGAGCGAGGATGGGGCAAACGACCTCTCCCTTATACCTACCACTGCATGACAGACAGATGAGTGGCCAGGCCAGCTGTCTTATGCTCACGCCCCTGCAGCTGGCTCACCTGCAACTCCTGCAATCAGGGCCAGCTCTATTGTGTTTCCTGGTCAAAGTACTGCAGCTAGTGGTGAGAACAGCTCTTCTATTCTCATGCCCTCAGGGCCACCACTCCCATGATGCCCAGGTAAGGGCATCAAACATCAGCATGGCCCCAGGTAGAAATCCAAAACAGGGATGTTTGCCTGGTATTTGTTGGTAACAGATCCCTGCTGCTGCAGGACCATGGATCCAAACATCATCCTCTGTAGTAGCATAGGCCAGGACCTCACCATGATCTTAGGTGGCATCCCTGGCTACTTAAGTCAGTTTGTTTCTCACTACCCTCAAGTCTCCAGTTCTGCCTCTCTTCATTTGCCCACATCCTTCTGCTTCTCATTCTCTTCCATTTGTCCACCACTTAGTTGCTCCTCTAAGTAGCACCCAGAGACTCTGGGTATCTGGCATCAGGAATGGTCTCAGGAGTACTATATCCTGCTCATGCAGTGTAGCACCAGGCAGGAGTCATCTTGGGCATGGTCTGCCAGTCCTGGCTTGTACAGTGCTGGACTGGTGTTTGACTCAGGCTCACTCCATGACACCACACTGGTGGCCATCTCCTCTCCTATGCTCTTTAATATTAATCTCTTTTCCTTCTCTTTTTCTCATATCTGAAAATGTACAATGTACAACCCATTTCTTGAGGCCAAGATTCATAAATTTAATAGCTTTTGTTGTTTTGTTTTGTTCACCGAGTGGCTGAAACATCTACTAGCACAGAGTTGCTTACCTAAAGATCATCACTGCCAAGGGTAAAAGTTCTTTAACTAGTAGCTGTACAATATACACAATAAATTACCTGCTGAACACATTTCAACACATTCAGTGGCTAGTTTTCTATAGAGTGCTTATTTTTTATACAGACGTGCTACTAAAAATATATATTTGTGATCTGAAATGCAACCACTAAAGACTCTCTGCTGTTTAAGGAAGATTAAGGGCCTTTTCATCTTCACAGAAAGCATTTGACAGAATACGTTTCACCCTGAGGCTATAGCTGTATTATACACTTGATCTTAGCCAAAAGGCCGAGAAGCGATTATAGCTGTATTATATTTGAATAGTTTTAATTACTATTTACTACATAAATGGCCTAAGGTAAGTCCATATCAGTTAAAAGATATAACTGTATTGCATATACCATTAATTAACTTTAGGAGACTAAATGAAAAGTGTATTTGTTACAAACATAGTTTTAACTCTGTTTTGTATTGCTAAATTGTTGATTAGATATAAAGACTTTGCCCGTGGTACAATTAAACAATCATGGAAGATATTTTTTTCTTCAAGAGTTAATTATCATATACTTCTGTTTTCAAATCATAGCTAAAATAAATAAACAATTCTTTATGGCAAAATAGTCACATATCTTTTTCTAGCTCCTAGACTCTGGCTGTATTCCTATGATCTGAATTATAAAATAAAGTGTAAACACTAAGTGGTCCAGACAGTCCACTTACTAGCTAGAAACATGTATAGGATTATATACTCTACAAACATTTCTCTCTGTGTGTGTGCATGTATTTGCATGTGTGTGTGTCTGTGTGTGTGTGTCTGTGTGTGTGTGTGTGTGTGTGTGTCTGTGTGTGTGTGTGTGTGTGTGTGTGTGTGTGTGTGTGTGTGTGTATGCACATGCACTAAGGACTAGGCTGGACACTGGACAAGCTTCCCTGGAGTATACTCAGTGCTGGCCCCAACAGACTCATTGGTTCCCAGTTGATAGAACTTTTGAGAAATGAGTAGAAGGTATAGCTTTGGAGGAATGTCATGAGAGCTGACATTTCTTTGATTTTAGTGTTTTATTGAAAATTAATACAACATATATTGATAACTGCTTCCCCTTCTCCATCCCCTCTCCAATCCTTCCCCAATATTTCCACCAATCCAACCCTATACTTGTTTTCTCTTTCCTTTTAGAAAAAAAATAGACACATAAAAAAGCAAACAACTATAATTAAAAAGCACCAATAACTACAGGGAGAATGCACATGAAACATGCACACACACACACACACACACACATATATGCAAACAAACCCAAACTTGTACAAATACAAAATTGGGAACCATAATATACAAGCAAAAGACCAATAAGGTAAAAATCAAATGCCCAAAAGAATTGCAATATGAGACAAAAAAAAATCAACAAAACAACAGTTGAGTTCACTTTATGTTACTATCTATTGCTGGACATTGGCTATGACTATGTGTGTGGTTTGTATAAGTGAAAATGTATTTTTTTGCAAATGGTTGCAGTTTAAGATAGATTCTTGTTTAGGGATGGGAACTTATGACCAATTCCTTCTCTTAGCACAGGGACCCTGTCTGACCTGAACTTGTGCAGGTCCTGTGCATGCTGCTACCACAGTCTCTATGAGTTCATATGTATCTAGAAGAGACTGTCTCCTTTAGGTTATCTATCCCCTGACTCTGACAATTTGGGTATCCTCTCCCACATGGTTCTATGAGTCCAGAGGGGAGGAGTTTGATAAAAACGTCGCATTTAGGAGTGAGTGTTCCAAATCTTTACTACAGTGTCCAGTTGTGGGTATTTGTAATAGTGTTCATACAGGGAGAGTTCAACACACATAAACTGATAAAATTAATCCACTATATAAACAGACTTAAAGACAAATAGCATATGAACATCTCATTAGATGTAGAAAAGAATTTTGATAAAACCTTCATGATATAAGTTCTGAAGAGATTTGGGATACAAGGGACAAATCTCAACATAAGAAAATAAGTTTGCAGCAAGCCCATAATCAACCTAAATGGTGAGAAACTCAAAGCATTTCTAACAAAATCGGGAATAAGACAAAAATATCCTCTCTTTCCATTTCCTACTCAATATAGTACTTGAAGTTTTAGCTAGATCAATAAGACAAACACAAGAAATCAAGGAGATACAAATAGAAAAAGAAGTCAAAGTCTCTTTATTTGCAGATGATATAATTTTATACATTAAAAAATCTTAAAATTTTACCAGAAAACTCCTAGAGATGATAAACATTTTAGCAAAGCAGCAGGATACAATAATGACACTCAGATATCAGTACCCTCTCTATATACAAATGACAAAAAGACTGAGAAAGAAATCAGGAAAATTATCCCTTCCATAATAGTTTCAAAATATCTTGGAATAACCCTAATCAAGCAAATGAATGGGGTGATAAAACACTTTAAATTGAAGAAAGAAATTGTAGAAGTTATCAGAAAATGGAAACATTTCCATGCTTATGGATCTATAAGATTAATATAGTGAAAATAACAATCCTACCCAAAGAAAACCATATATTGAATGTAACACCCATCAAAATTGCAACACAATTTTTCACAGAAATTGAAAGGACAGTCTTCAGCTTCTTATGGAAACATAAAACACCAAGAGTAACTAAAATAATCTCAAAGAGTAGAACTACTGGAGGTGTTGTAGGACAGAGCTATAATAATAAAAACAGCATAGTATTGGCATAAAATCAGACTCACTGATCAATGGAATGAAATTGAAGTTCCAGACATAAGTCCATATGCATATAGATACTCGATCTTTGACAAAGAAGCCAAAATACATACTGGAGGAAAAATAGGATCTTTAATAAATGCTGCTGGTAAAACTGAATGTTTGTAGAAGAACAAAAGAAGACACATATCTATCACCCAGCACAAAACTCAATTCCAAATGGATCACACACCTCAACATAAGTGGAGAAACCCTGAATTTGACAGAAGAAAAAAGGGGAAATAAGCTTGAACTCATGGGCACAGAAAAGGATTTTCTGAACAGAACACAGCATAGGCATTATGGTCAACAGTTCATAAATGGGGTCTCATTAAGGCAAAAACTTCTCTATGGGAGAAGAAACCATCATTTGGACAAGTAGTCTATAGAAATGGACAAGATCTTTACAGATTACACATCTGATAAAAAGTTCATATCTATATCTCTAACGAACTAAAAAAAACCCTGGACATCAACAGAACAAATAACTCAATGAGAAATAGAGTAGAGAAAAAAGAGAGAGTTCTCCAATATTGAAGCATAACTGTCTGAGAAACAGTTAAAAATAAGGTCAATGTCCTTAGCCAATGTGGAATTATAAACTAAAATAACTTTGATATTTCATCAGAATGGGCAAGATCAGTAAAACAAATGACAGCACAGGCTGGTGAGGATGTGGGGAAAGAGGAACACTTATCCTTTGCTGGTGGGAGTGCACACTTGTAAATCTACTATGGAAATCAGTGTGGCAGTTCTTCAGGAAGCTGGGAATCGATCTTCTTCAAGGTCCAAATATACCATTCTTGAGCATATACACAAAAAGGACTCTTCCTACTACAGAGATACTTGCTTATTCTTATTCATTGATGCTCTAATCATATTAGTCAGAAATTGGAGATAGCCTAGATATCTATCAATGAATTAATGGATAATGAGATGTGATACATTTACACAATGGAATATTATTCAGCTGATAAAAATGAAATTTACAAGTAAATGTATGGAGCTAAAATAATTATCTTGATTGAAGTGACCTAGACTCCAAAATATAAATATGATATGTACTCACTTATATGTGGATACCAGCTTTTAAGCCTTTGATAGGTATACTATAATTTATATAACAACAGATGTAAGGTATAGAGTAAAGGAATACTGGGAGGGGAGAATATCCAAAGGAAGAAGACTGAATCTAGAGTTATAGGGAGACAGGGGCAGGAGGATTGTGCAGGGAAAGGAGGAAAGAGAAGGTTAAAGGAAGGAAGAAGGGAAGGATTTATTCAGATCAGTCTTGAGTACATCATCCAATGTGTTCAACTGAACCTTCCCCTGTTATCTTTAAATTTAAGAGTTAATCCTAAGCAGTAAATAGGCTCACATCTAAGGAGAAACCATTAGGTACACTAGTAAAGGTTATAAGGAATCGGTTCTTACCTCTAAACACACAAGAGTCCACTATGTAAAAAAACAGATTAGAAAGTGTAAGAAAGTCAGAGACTTAGAACCACAAGGTCATAGGCACTCAGGGACTTTTCTTATCCCCCTGTAGTAGGGTAGAAAAGTTGTTTCCCCTTCAAACAAAAGATAAGAATTTTCTAGAAACAACTCATAATTACCCAAAGAGGAGTAGAGAGGTCACATTTGCCTTTTGTCTGAGTACAGCAATTGCCACTTATGGAAGTCCCTGGGATGGGTCCCTGAAAATTGGCTCCTGCCTCTACCTCCCAAATTCTGAAAAGAAAGATTGGCAGAAGAAGTTGAAAGAAGACCGGGGAAGTGGGAGGAAAGCAATCTGTACTCTGATTATTTATTAGATTCAGCCCAAAAAGCTGCAATGCAAATCCTAAGCCACCTACCTCTGTGGTCTACATAATGCAAATTTGGATTCTCCTGCTTCTAGATGACAGAACTGCAAGCTGCTTTCCTTCAGGAGGTCCTAGTGCAGTGGTTTCCCACATTTCTAATGCTGAAACCCTCTAATACAGACCCTCATGTTGTGGTGACCCTCAACCATAAGATTATTTTGTTGCTACTTGATAACTATAAATTTGCCACTGTTACGATCAGTGTAAAGATCTGATACACAAAATCTCTGATATGTGACCCCCAGAGGGGTTACAACACACAGGCTGAGAACCACTGTCCTAGTGAGAAATCTAGATTTTCACCTGGACCACATAGCGGAGATTATTTATATTCCTTGGGCTTATAGGCCGTCCTCTATCTTCAGTGTGTTATCTCTCTGGCCTCTGCTTTCATCCTGAAATCTCGGTTACTCTTTCCTTTTATAGAAACTTCTTTGATTACATTAAGTCCACTTGAATTACCAATGACTACTTTCTCATATCAAGATCCTTAATGTTACCACACTACAAAAGTCCCATTTACAGGGTGTACTGGCTATTTTTGTGTGCCAACTTGACACAGGCTGGAGTTATCACAGAGAAGGGAGTTTCAGTTGGGGAAGTGCCTCCATGAGATCCAGCTGTGGGACATTTTCTCAATTAGTGATCAAGGGCCCCTTGTGGGTGGTGCCATCCCTGGGCTGGAAGTCTTGAGTTCTATAAGAGAGCAGGCTGAGCAAGCCAGGAGAAGCAAGCCAGTAAGGAACATCCCTCCATGGCCTCTGCATCAGCTCCTGCTTCCTAACCTGCTTGAGTTCCAGTCCTGACTTCCTTTGGTGATAAACAGTAACGTGGAAGTAAGCTAAATAAACCCTTTCCTCCCTAGCTTGCTTCTTGGTCATGATGTTTGTATAGGAATAGAAACCCTGACTAAGACACAGGGTAAAAAAAAAATGTTCATAGGTTTTCAGTGTTGGGGGTATAGACGGTGTTGCAAGTAAAAGGAAACTTGTTACTCATGAGGAGTCATGGGTAAAAAAAACCTAGAAGTTTGTCTTACAAGAGAGGGACTCTCAGCAAGTGAGAAAGAGGATGATGTCCAAGTAGTGATGCTAAGACAGCTCATTAATATGTTTCATGAAGGAGCCCACATAGATTTCTACCCTAAAGAAAGCAAGATGCTGCAGTCCAAGAGCCCAAGCTATTTGATACTATCTTTAGTAATCTTTATCCTCCCTGGCCCCAGGAGACATAAGGATTAAATGTAAAAGGAATGACAAAGCAAAATAAAGTCTAACCACTTAGGTAGAATGACCTAAACCAGCATAGCAAGAGAAGCCAGGAGTTTAATGTGAGAAGAAAATTTTGAATTAGTGTCTACCCTCCAAAACCAGTATTTGTGAACAACCCACAAGTGTTCTTGCATCGGAAATATATATGACTCTGCCTGAAGGGCTGTCATGCTGGGGGAGAAGGAGATCCAACACGGCATGTAAAAAGGGTGAGGCTACAGAGCAAGGAAACCTCTTCCATGTGCACATCACAGATTTCAGTGTATTCAACACAGTGTGATGAGTTTAAGTATGTTTATGATAGAACATTCCCTACTCACCACCTTTGATAAAGTATTTTTCCATCTCTGGAATCAAATGAGCTCAGAGCAACTCTACCATCTCTGTGCTCAGCAGCAACCAGCTCATTCCCAATTCTGAGCCACTCCTAATTATTCAGACCTACCTAATTCTCTAAACACATTAACTGGCACGGGGCTGACATCTTCTATGTTGTTCAGGGGTTGTTACATTCCCTTCTAAATTATTTCAGCTTGGCGTTCCAGAGATAATCTGTCACTAATGCAAAGTTGTGTATTTACAATATTAGAATATCTGTCTTGTTATTTTTTCATTACTACTGTATTTTCTCAGTCTCCTTCATTACCATGTGTATTGTTTCATTATTTACATTTTGAATGCTATTATCTCTAAGGCTGTCAGCAGAAGCATTCTGAGATAATGACTCTGTGGGAAGAGCATTATCTAAATATGGATCTTCCTGCTCATGCTCAAATAAATTATTGTCTAAGTCTTCAGATGCTGCTTCTGGATCCTCATTAAGGCTCTTATAGCTTAGGGGAATTGAAGATATCAACCGCCTTTGTCTAAGGGTCGGAAGGTGCAGGAGCAGACCTCAAGATAGAGAAATCCGAACAAGACAGGAAGGAAAGAACATGTCCATGATAGTGACAGGAAACATAAAAACATTCCATGAAATGCATATTTAGTAGCAATACCCTTGGAAAGAAATACTGCTTGAGAGTCTGCATGAATATGAAGTATTTGGGGGTCTTGTTATTGTTATTCTATTTGGTATTTTTGCTTTTATTTGCAGATTGCCTGTCTAAAAGCAGACGCTGATCTCCCAACTTTAACAGAGTGTTCAGGCTGTAAAATATCAGTTAAATATCCATATATCCCTGCCCTTCAAATTTATACCTTTACAGCTACCTAGCTTCTACATTAAACTTTACATTCGGCCGGGCGGTGGTGGCGCACGCCTTTAATCCCAGCACTTGGGAGGCAGAGGCAGGCGGATTTCTGAGGCCAGCCTGGTCTACAAAGTGAGTTCCAGAACAGCCAAGGCTACACAGAGAAACCCTGTCTTGAAAAACCAAAAAAAAAAAAAAAAAAAAAAAAAAAAAAAAAAAAAACACAAAAAACCAAACAAACAAACTTTACATTCAAAGTCTTAATTACAGTTTTTATATCTACATGCATCTCAAACTCAACAGAGTTAATACAGAACTCTTTCTCTTCAAATAAACATTGTTTCCTCTGTTGGCATCCACGCTGTTTCAGGGCATGCCTGCTCATGCTCGATATACTCCACATGGCTCAAGCAAAGTACAACCAATTCCATGACTCTCCTCTTATGCTTACTCTCCATTTCAAATCATTGTCATGCCCTCGAGTTTTGTCTCATTCTGAATGAGACAACATCCTCTTCATATAACCACCCTTATTCAGGAAATTGCTGTCCCTCAATGAGAACCAACTTCCCCACAAAGAGACTGGCTGCCAAACTTGCATCTCCTCCTCCAGAAACCAAAAGGAACATTGTAAGATGTGTTGCCTGCGCTGACATTGTTCTGTGTAAAGCCTCTGTCATTTCTCTGATACTTGAACAAGAATCAACATTCTTCATCAGAATTTGGGCTTAACTACTATGGTGTTGTGTTTCTTCACTCTCTTGCCACAGTGGCATTGCATTCTAAGTCATTCTTTATGTATACTTTTCACATGCGTTCACTTTTCCATCTAAATGTTTCTAACTCTGGATTTACTTGTGAATGGATGGCTGTGCTTCCTTAGCTTCACTCAGCCTCCTAACAGAGGCCTCCTCTCAAATTCCTAGCTATTTTTCCTCTCAGCTCCGGTCCATCAACTTGTTTATTGATAGCTTAGCTCATCTCACTAGACTTTATAAACAACACAAGGTCAGGAATCTTGTCTTCCTCATTCCTCACTCTATCTCTAAGACCTACAGGCACATAACAGACACTCGATAAATATTCACAGATGAATAAATAATTGAAATCCAAATCACTCATGACCAAATGTCAGGGACCCACATTGCCTGTCTTCTTAGTTATGCTAAATAGCTTCATTACTTGATGTCTGCATACTTATTTTGAAGGAATCGCCTCCCTTGAGACACTATGCCTATAATGTATCCTCAGTTCTTTTACAAACCCACTGCCAAGCAACTTCGTGCCTTGAGAGCCCTTTGATATTCTTCTAGAAGGTCTGTGGCCCAGTGTGGGGACCATGCCTCATTCTCTCTCCCACTAGTAGTAGCTTGCACACTACTTTCCAGAGAGCACCTCTCTAACTAAAGCATCCCAAACAAATAGTTCCTTGAGGTCCTGGTTAACATTTGTGGCTCTCTTAATAAGACAAAACAATGCAAACCACAAGAAAGGAGAGGAATTCCTTCATCTCCTAAGGTTGTGTCCATTTTGCTACACAGCCTATCTGCATTCCCACTGCTTAAACAAATATGAAAGTTGTAAATAACCAGTGTTGCTTTGTGCAACACTGCCGAGGCTCCAGTGATCAGAGAAAGGACAGAATGAATATTTATTGACCAGTGTCCTTGGGAAAATATAGCCCTAAACTATAAAATATGAAAAGCGAGTCAGAAGATCATTTAGTAATGTCTAGAGAAAAGCTGGTTAATATTAACATCGGAATTACACAGAGTAGTTGCACAAAACCCATGACCATTCTATAGGAACAAATGAAATTGCTTTAATAACTTAACAAATCTATAAACTATTAAAGACTTGCTTTATTAAGACAGATATTTAAAATCAAAGGATATAATTCATCTTGGGCTTTTTGATATGGGTAATTTATTTTTATAATTCAGTATCTGCTGTGGGCCAGATGCATATGTGCTCCTCAGAGCCTTCCTTGGGGTGGGTAGCAGTGAGTGTCTACTGGTGACTTGAAGGAACCTGATTAGAGGAAAGTTCAGCCATGGCCTGCTTCTTCTGAGATCTCAGTGATTAGCACTGGGTAGGAAACCTCCTCTAATCACCAAGCCTTGCTACCTGTCCCCTGCTCCTGGAGGTGGGAACTGGGAGCCCACTTATTGAGGCTTCCCACATTCTTGGGCCTATGTGAATCATGTTACAGATGTTGTCTCGTTTAATTTCTCTGAAGCCCTTGCAGAGGACGACCTACTCTTCTGATCCTCACTAAAACTGATGATGGTGGTGCTACGCCGTGAAACATTTCTCCCATGCTACACACTACTAGCAGCAATTTTTATAACAAATTTTCAGGGTAGAAATGGCCCCACCCACACAAGTCACAAGACTGTTTTTCTCTGCAGTTCTATGCAGGAACAAGAATTGCAGTGTAAATAGAATTTCTACTTTTTAATTTTTAATATGACCTCCATGTTTTAGATCCAGAAAAGTTTGAACTATTTAAAATAAACTCTACAGAAGTATGTTTCAACTGTTGCCCTTTCATCTCCTTGTGGTGCAGACCTGTCTTCTCTGTGCCTCCTTCCAGGCAGGATGGGTCAGCCTCACCCTGGCATGATAAGTGCAGTAGCAAGATCTGTGAGGGGTACAAGTCACAAAGTGAGTCCTTTCTCCAGGTACTTAATTAAACCTCACCACAAACACTTACAAAAGCCTTTACAAGACACTTAATAAATCCTGTTCTATGTGTATTACATTCTTTTATTAGTTTACAAGCAGCAAATTTAACACAGATATCAATCTTATTGGAAGTGTAGAGAAATCTCTGAAGTCAACAGACAAAAACTTAAAGTCTGAGCAATCTGCGGTAACTAGTAACTTAGCCACCATCTCCTCTGAGGGCAAAAGGCACTGTGGAAACAAACTACTAGCACACATGTTGGCAATTGTTGATTCCAATGTTCACATCACTTACTTTTAGACAGACCCCATTCCCAATACTTAATCACAGCCATAGCAGGAGATACTGTTATCATCCCCACTCTACAGTTTAGGAAACTAAGGCAAAATACGTTTGCAAGAGCTATGAAACCAGAAACATCAAAGTCATGTTTTGAGCCAAGTGGTCAGACTTTCAGTATTTTCTGTCTACTGTTGTGTGTTGCCTCAGTGATGAGAGTGTTAACTCATTACCAGATGGCCACATAGAACCATATACAGGTCCGACATCCAATAGGACATAATTTGTCACCTTAGCAACCTTTGTCCCAACAATCTTCTCTTCTATCAACACCTTCTGTTCCTCTCCGAGCTAATTCTATATTCACTCTCTGAGGCATACACATAACTGCTGCCAAGCAAGCCACCTTGTCCCAGCTGTCTGCCACTAGCATTGCCTGAATGACATTCCTGTGACAAGAGTGCTTTAGGCACTGTATGTGGTTAGGAAAGGGACATCATGTAAAAAATCTGAGACTGAAGCAAGGAGAATGCCCATACCCAGATCTACTGGGCATTTGCAAAGACAAAAGCAGCTCTACCTCCCACTGATCATGCATAAATACTTCCATTTTCTGCATTAGTGACTACCAGGTGATGTTTATACTATCTACCCATGTTCCAAGCCCATAGGGTTGAATGTGCAGTGAGAAAAACACTCATTCGTTATTCACTTGCACTGTCAACTGTGCATGGCTCATCCTAGTTTCAAGCCCAGTTGCATCATGGCAAATAAAAAAAATCTTACAGCCAAGATAACCTAAGACTCTCCCCCCCACCCCCCATCATTTCTGGTGTGAGAGAAAAGCATCCATATGGAAGTCTTTAGATAATAGATAACTCTCCACCTTTGGCTCTTCTTGGCAGGCTTGTGAAATATTTATTACGTTTTTTTCCCAAAGACTTAAAAGTATCTTTCTCCTACAGAGAATATTGTTCTGTGACCCGGTGCCCACCGCACCCCTGCCTCCTTCAGCTGCACTTCCACTCCTTGCCCCTTGCCTGACCCCTGTCTTTCAATGCTGCCTTCAGGTTAACTGCTTCTGACAAATTCCTGTTGCCTTTCATTTACGCTGGTACACTCCACATGGCTCTTCTGTCTTTGATGTGGCCCAGAACATAGTACAAATCATAGAATACAAGCACCGTGATGTAATAACTCGCCAAAGAATCTCTGCAGTATTGTACCCGAGGCAGAACTCAGTGGAAGTTTAAAGAAATAAAGTGATGTATCTACACAGAGATAGAAACTGTAATCTGCATAGGACCTTTACAGGGGATGGTTATCGGGGACAAATAATAGGACAAGAAGCCAAAAGGCATGCCAGCAGCTGGTTGCTAGTGAATCTGAGCTGAGACTCAAATTTGGGATTTAGTGATAAATTGGTCCAAAGCAATGTTTTCCAAATGAGCAGAAGGCAATTGTACTAACAACAATCCCATAACTGAAAGCAAACAGAAACAGAAAATGTTTTTGTTAATTTTTTTTTTTTTTACCCATCTTCATTCTATGTGCCAGGACAGTAAAGCAGTTTCAAAGGAAACTCTCCACATTGATTAAAGCTAAGCTAATAGTGTTGATTGATTAATTAAATAAAGGATAGAATGGAAGATGCTCAACTCCCTGTGTGATGGATGTTGGTGAATGTTAGGGATGGACTAGCTAGCTCAGCCAAACATTAGTCCCATTGTTGACTCTCTTTGTTTTTGTTAAGTGAAAAAGAAACAAGAAAATGAAGGGAAAGAGGTGGAGAATGAGAGAGGGAGGGAAGGATGAATGAAGAGAGAGAGTGGGGAAGGGAGAAGAGGTAGACTACTGGTTGTCCAGAAAATGTGTTCAGTTCAGTGAAGCAAGAGAACCCTGAATATCCTCAAGCAAGAGTCTCAACCTTTATAATTCAACTTGTTCATCAGTCAAGCAATGCTAATTAGGACCAGCCACCTTCTCTACCTTAAAAGGAATAGTTCATGTTAATTACCTTGGACATTTGAACACCCGGTGTTCCAAACACAAAAAGGTGAAAGGCTATTCTTTGATTGTTAGCAATTATCTGTGAAATTATTTAGGTTGTCAAGAGCAGCAGAGAAGATCTGTCCTTGGGAGACCTCCCACACTGTCCACAGGGCTCTTGCTTTAAAGGCATGTGCTTGCTCTCTCTCTCTCTCTCTCTCTCTCTCTCTCTCTCTCTCTCTCTCTCTCTCTCTCTCTCTCTCTCTGTCTTTCTCCCTCTCTCTTTCTCTTTCTCTCTTCCTCCCTCCTCCCCTCCCTCCCTCCAGTATTTTGTCTCATTTGTGAGATTCTTTCAGTCTCTTTTCCTGCACTGTATCCTAATTTCTAACCACTAAGAAACAAGTCATAGCAATATATAATGACCCTTCTCCTACATTCTCCCAGCCAGCCCCAGGGCTGATCAAGGGCTTCAGATGCCTTCTGTCTCTACACACTAAAATCATATTTTCTACTTATGCCACTGTGGCTAACAGCTAATTCCTGGAGTCTCTGATTTTCTCCACTAATCTGATGTATCAGATGAATATAGATGCACTTTTGCATAATCACAGTTGGCCATTCTGGACAACTGAAAAGAATACAAGGGTGCTGAAGACTGACTTTCAAATAATGTCTTAGGTGGTTTTATGTATTAATAATTGCAGATAAGAAATCTACAAAATGCTAAAAGCTAGCATGGTTAGCTGTTTATGTCCTTGTTGTCCTGTATGCTGGGTAGGTTTATGTGACACAAACTAGAGTCATTTGAGAATAGGGAATCTCAACTGAGAGAATATCCATACCAGATGGCTCTGTGGGGAAGCCTGAGGTGTACTTTCTTACTTAGTCATTGATGTAAGAATACCAAGCCTATTGTGGGTGGTGCTAGCCCTGGGCCTATGGTCCTGGATGGTGTAAGAAAACAAGCTGAACAAAACCAGTCAGCAGCATTCATCCATGGTATTTGCTTCTGTTCCTGCTTCCGGGTCCCTATCCTGACTTCCTTCAGTGACAGTTACTTAGAAGTAGGAGATGAAGTAAGCCCTTTCCTCTCCAAGTTGCTGTAGTCATAGTGTTTTATCTCAGCAATCAAATCCTAGCTAAACATCTGATAGCACTGCTTCATTCTCCCTCAATAGTTTTTAGTGAGCATTTTCACCATGACTTGCACACATCCCCTCTTCCACAACTATGGCATTCCTTAGGTCCATATTCTTTGTAAGATTAGGCTGTGGGGAATAAATGTTCTACAAAGTTATTTGCTTACTCTTCAAGTTGGGAAGGGTTATCTGAGCTCCAATTCATAGTGTTTCAGGAAGACACAGAACAAGTTTAAAAGAGGGGAGGAAGAAACTCAAAAAAAAATATTAGTTAGAAAACCTCAACATTGAGAAGAAAACTTTTGTAGAGAATGTAAAGATATTATTAACTTAAAATGTTTAGTGCTGGGTCAACTGTATTGAGAAAGTGAGTTCAAGAAAATCTGAAAATGATTTAAGCTTTGCATGTAAAGATAGCCTCTTTTGAAAATCGCATCGTTATATATCGGTTAAGTTCTTTACAGGATATAAGCAGAAGATAATTTACTTAAGAGTTTTTATTTAATTGGGGCTTTGAAGGAAAAGAAATAAAGCACAGGAAGAGGATAGCATGTTTGAAGGGTGTTACATCAATGGAAGAATATTTAAGAGACAGAGGGGAAACTAAAGTCTACCTGCTCATAAAGAAGTATGGGAGTGTTACATAGACACAATCCAATGCTGATCAGTACCCCAGCCTCGTCTTTCTGTATAAATCAGTAAGCTGACTCTAAAATTCAAGTGGAACCACGAAAGATAGAATAACTAACCCAACTTTTAAATAATAAATTCATTTATTTAAAATAATTAAGGTGTAAATTTGGAGTGCTTCACACTTCCTGACCTAAAGATGTACTATTGCAAAGCTACAACAGTAAAGCCAATGCTGTATTAAAGAGAGGGCTAATCAGTAAGATAAGAAAGCATGTTTGAACAACTACTTGTTAATACTGTGCAAAGGAAATTCCATAACAAATGAAAGATAATTCTTTCACCAATTTCTGAAGGGAAAATTGGCCCCATGTGTGAAAATAGTAACAAGCTTCAATTACCTTGCACAAGATACAAAAATAAATGAAAGTAGACCACAGAGTTAAGTGTAACTCTTCAGAGACCTAGAGAAAGTTTCAGTGACCTTATGCTATGTCTTCTTACACTGCTTGAACAGGTACCATCCCCAGGGATAAAACCCACCTCTCTATCTTTACATTATTTTTCTGTCATTATTGTTAATATTTTTATATTTTAGTAAAAAAATTAATATACATATCCATATCACTTCCTAACTAATACCTCTTTCCCTTTTCTGATAATAAGCTTTTAAAATTAAATATAATATCTGTATTTATTATTTGACAATTTCATGTATGCTTACAACATATTTTGATCACATTAACTTTCGATTTCCCTCTCCCACTCTTTCTGGACCCACTCTAAGCTCCTACAATCTGACACTCACACTCATTTATTTGCTTGCTTGTTTGCTTGCATGTGTGTGTGTGTGTGTGTGTGTGTGTGTGTGTGTGTGTGTGTATGTTAGTGTTAGAGGTGAAAATTCAGTAACACAGAGCAGTTTAAATACAGACACATGTATTTTCACTCTGTTTTTTCCTGTTTTCTTTCCTCAGTGTAAATAATCTTTTCAGTTAGTGGCTTTCACTATAGGGGATGGAGAGATGGCTCAGTGGTTAAGCAACCTAGTTGCTCTTCCATAGGATCTGGGTTCAGTTCCCAGCACCCACATGTCAGCTTGTAACTGTTTATAAGTCAAGACCCAAGGAATCCAACAACCCCTTCTGACAACTACAGGCACCACACATACATAATATATAGATATACATGTGGGCCAAACATGCATACACATAAAATAAACATGAGGAAGAATCTAACTGTATGAACTGCTTTGCTGCACATCCCTCTGCTCCTGCTGTGTCTCTTCCTTAGAGTGCACTTGCTAAGCCATGGTGAGGGGTTCTCTCCACAATATGGTCATGTTGGGCTGCTTGATTGCATTAGTTCTTCTCTTTCCCTTCCCGTTCTATCTTTAGCCGACAGTGCTTCCTTCCTCCTTTCTTTTTTATTCTCCACACCATTATTCTTTCTTTTACCTCTCCCATCTCTCTTTATAACACCAATTGTTGGTCTCACACTGCTTTGATTTTATTTCTTTCTCTTAAGAATTAATATCTTACTATGTACTATAATGTCCTTGTTCTTTTATCCACAAAAAAAAAAAAAAAAAAAAAGGATTTTAGTTGAAAGAGGGATTGTATTCCATTGGTTACTCCTGCATTATTATGCTGGGCTTGTTCATCAGTTCTGGTTGCTTCTGCAGTCATCACTCCATGCTCACAGTGGTTTACAAAACTGCATCCAGTAACATGAATACCAAACTATTCTCAACCCTGTTATAACTTAGCCCCATTTGAACAAATGGCACAATTGAATAACAATGGGAATTACAAAATGCTACCAATAACTTAATTCCAGATATGTAAGTTCTTTTTTATTAGATATTTTCTTTATTTACATTTTGAATGATATCCTCTTTCCCGGTTTCCCCTATGGGAAAAAAAAAAAAACATAAAAAACAAACAACCCTCTTGTCAAAGATCAAGTTACCATCGGCATGTGGGTTCATTTCTGGGTCTTCAATTCTATTCCATTGATCCATCTGCCTGTCATGTACCAATACCATGAAGTTTTATCACAATTGCTCTGTAGTACAGCTTAAGGTCCAGGATGGTGATTCCACCAGAAGTTCTTTTATTGTTGAGAATAGTTTTTGCTGTCCTAGGTTTTTTGTTATTCCAGATGAATTTACAAATTGCTCTTTCCAACTTTGTGAAGAATTGAGCAGATATGTAAGTTCTAATGTGGAAATGAACAGACACAAGTCTTCTAAGAATGATCAGTTCTTGGCCAGTGAGATGGCTCAGCAATTAAAGATTTGCCACCAAGCCTGATGACTTTCATTTGAAACCCATATGGTGAAAGGAGGGAAACAATTCCTGAAAGTTGTTCTCTGACCTCCACACACAAGCCATGGTAAACACATACACATACACACACAAATAGTTGTTAATATTTTAAAGAGAATTGTCAGTTCCACAGTGATGGGTGGCATTAAGAATGAGGTATATAAAATCCCAAAGAATTCAACAGAATGATAAATATTTTCAACTGACTCTAAATGAATTCATATAAACATCGGAATTTAATCAGAAATTCAATGAATGGTATGAAAAACACAATTTAATAAACAAACGGAAATATTGAAAAACAAAATTAAAATTTAGGAAATTAAAATTTCAATAATCTAAGGAAAAAAATCAGTGAGGAGCTTCACCAATAGAAAAAAAAAACATGAAGGAGACAGAGCATCAGAGACTGGAGTCACATGGATAAATTAGAACACTAATTTGACAACAAAAAAATAATAAAAAAGAAAATGCTAACAGAACTTTTGATACCTAGGGAACCTCTTTTAAAGATGTACTTATTCACATATTTTATGTATATGAGTGCTTGGTCTTCATGTACACCAGAAGAGGGAATCAGATCTGAAGGGGACATTTTAAAAAGACAAAACTTCAAATCATGGGCATAGAAGGAGAATAAGAACAATCTAAACATATAGAAAAATATGTTCGGTAAAATGGTGCAAATCATTTTCCAAATCTAGGAAAAGAAGTGATTAAAAATGTAGAATGCCAAACTTCAAGAATAAAAAAGAACTATATATCATAATATAATTAAAATATTGTTTATACCAAATACACAGAACAAAAAAAAATGATAGTTACAAGGGAGAAGCACCAAATGAATACAAAGTCAAAGCCATCAAAATACCATTGCATTTTAAAAACGTACTCTAAGAGAGATTCTAAAAACTAGGAGGATACTGTGACACTTTGAAAGGAAATGTTCCCCACAGACTCTGGCATTTGAGCACTGGGTCCCCAGTTGGTAGCACTGCTGGAGAGGTTAAAGAAGTGTAATTTTGCTGGAAGAACATCATTCTGGATGTGTTTTGAGGATTTAAAACTATGCCACTTCCTGTTTGCTCTCTCTATTCCATGCTTACATTGAAAGATATGAGCTCCCAAATTCCTGCTACCCCTGCCATGTTGGATGCTTGCCTCCTCTCCATTATGGGTTCTTATCCTTGTGGAACTGTAAGCCTGAATGAACTCATTCTTCTAACAGTTTCCTTGATTATACTCTTTTTCTACCGCAGCAAAATAGCAACTAACATAGAAACTGGTACCAGATGGTGGGCTGTTACAATGAAGGACTTAACAAGTTGGTTTAGAGGGAATGTGAAAGACTTTGGAACTTTGTACTAGAAAGACAGCTGAATAGTGTAAGCAGAGGGTAAAGGGCCATTCTAGTAGAAGCCTGAAAGAGAAGTAGTGTTCAGAACAACGTGAAGTTTCAGTAGTAATGATATGAACAACTGGATTTAGAAACCATTCTCGTTCTGTCTGTCAAAGAATCTGCATGCCTTCTGCCCTCATCCTAAGTATTCAGCTGAGGCAAAGTATAGAAGAAATGGATTAAGTTCTTTAATGGAAGAAATTTCAGCAACAGAATGTTGAATCTATGGCATGGCCGTTACTGATAACACTTATAGAGGTCCTCAAAGAAAATGAGCAACTGAGAAAGACAGAGATACAAAATGCACAGGCTAGGCAGTTTGCTTCTTTTCTGTTGCTGTGATAAAACATTTTGGCCAAAGTAGCTCAGGGGAAGGAAAGGATTGTTTGGCTTCTACTTCCAGATCACAGTCCATCACTGAGAGAAGTCAGGACAAGAACTCAAGCTGAAACTATAAGCGGAAAACCTGAGGAAATGTTGCTTACTGGCTTTCTCTAACTGATGTTCATCTCAATTCCTTAGCTCCTGACCAGCTTCCCAGAGACTGCTACCATTTACAGTGTTGTGGGCCCTCCTGATATAGGATCAATCAAGATAATACCTCACAGACATGCTCACAGACCAACATGATAAAGACACTAGTGAACTGAGACTCTTATTTTCCCTCTCAGATAATTCTAAGCTAAGTTGACAATTGATACTAACTTGGAAGAAATACATATTCAAACTAAAATTCTGACTATCTAGGAAAGAAGACCTTAGTGGGAAGAGAAAGAGTTTAAATATTTGGGAGTGAAGGACTGAAGGAAGCCGAGCTCCTAGCTTCACTTCATCCCGTGGGAGCTCCACGAACGGGAACTTGAGGTC
>NW_022196897.1:38708157-38714008 GCF_008632895.1 Mastomys coucha
CCCCAGCGAGCTAAGTCTCTGGTTTCGGATTTGAGTTCTTTCAAGAACACAGCAGGGCCACCACAAAGGACTAACTTGTTAAAAAGTAAATGAGATATTTGAATGGAAATGTTTTTACGGAACATTACTTGTTCAAAGATATTACCAATAAAGTAGTTGTATAATTTTTATAATTTAAACATGTACATTTTGTTTATGTCTATTTACCTAAGAACTTTCAAAACATAAAGGAAAAAGAAGGAGTATTGTGTGACAAAAATTTTATTATGAACAGTTTCACAGTTTGGGGCACAGGAAACTACATCGAATATAATACAAATACAATAGTTTACTAAAGATTTGGGAGTAGAAATAAGACAGGGTATTTAATACAGCTATTGACATTGAGTAGCTAGAACTTGGAATGAATTTGGAGGGCTGATGTTCTGAGAAGGTAACAAAGGAGGATTCTGGGTTTCTGCTCTGGTTTACCAATTGGTTGCTAGTAAGTGCTTGTTTCAGGAGGATAGCAGTATGGATTTTACTTTCATTATCTGTGGTAGAAACAAATAACATTGCAATCCGTAGTTGTTTAATGCATCTGGAATTCAGGAGATGAAATAAAACTTTGGGTTCTCAACAAGCAGATGATGACTGACATAGATATTAAGTGGTTGTATCACCAAAATGTTAGACTAACATTTAAAAGCTAAGACCCATATTCCAAAACAGGAGGAGTCATTACAATATATGGAAAGATTTACTATAAAAAAAAAACCCAACTCTTCAAGAGCTTTTCTTGAGAATTATGATCCATTAGAGTCAAAGCACTCCCCATTGTCGGAACATCAATGTCAACGAGAGCTCAGGTGGTCTGGGAGACATTTTGCTTTGGCAACAGTTGGAAGAACTCCATGATCGACCCTCAGGCATACTGATCACTTAGCTAGGAGCCATGTTACCTGCACATAGAGGAACAATGCAGTGAAAGGCTCTGCAGATTTGACACTAATTATGACAGCTACAGCCACATTGTTAAGGAGAAATTGGCAGAGTTCCACGTGACATATTTTTAGGACCCCTACATTTAAAATGAAAAGAAGTTTTCAACAATGTCACTACTAATTTTAAGCCTGTCCACACCTGCAATAATATTTTAATTTTACATTTAAGAAATGCATTTAGGGTTATTAATAACAGTTTTGACGTGTTCCAAGGAAATGGTTCAAGTTTGTTGTTCATGTTTCTTGAAGTGGAAAAAATGTAAATCGGGAGACAGACATAAAAATGTAATATTATGCTGCATAAAAGATACATTCATGGGTCATTTTGTTAATATTGAGTGGGCAAGCTACAATTATAGTCAAATATAAGGCTAAATATGAAATAATAAGAACAGCAAATAAATTATTAATGATCCATTATGTGTTGATTACCAAAACATACCTCCATTAAACCTCATATATTTTACCACTAGTAGAGTCCTAATCAGATTCCATTAACTCTTATTTTAGACATTACTAACAAGCTTGGTTAACTGCTGTACTTCCCATGAACAAATTAGTAGTAATAAGTTTGATGCAGCCAGGATCTCACATTGAGACAAGCACATTAATGCAGCAGACTGTAGGGGCAGCTAAAACAGAGCTTGACAAAAAGGAGGAACGGCTTCAAACAGCAGAAGACCAAACGCCACATGGAGACTAGTCTTTGATCGTCTAGTATAGAGTGATTAATTTGCTGTATTTTATTAGTTTTTGATGAATAATAATAGCAAACGTTATATTAAAAAAGGTTGGGTACCTTATTATAAAAACATTTTAATAAGATTTCAATAAAGGTAACATTAGTTAATAAATCTAAGAAAGTCTGTTTTCTTTGCTTGTAAATTTTGCTTATGTGAGGTCATGTTTTAGTAATGATGCTCTCTCTTAAAGTAAAACATCAGAAACAAGGAGTGTCTAAAAAAACTATTCATTACTTCAATTATGTAGAGCTGATTAAGTAATCTCTAGTTTATTTATCCGTGTTATTTATTTATGCCTTCTAAATTTCCACCAAATTTCACAATTATTTGTACAGAATTGTCTTAGTTTCTATTAGCTACAAAAATACAAATGAATCCATGTCTACCTTGTATATTCTCTTCCAAAAGTGTCATATATAAAATATAAAATGTAAAGAAAGAAAATAATTTATAACACACACACTTCTACAGCCTTTGTTGACAATAATCGTAACAAAATTTACATTTGAATAATATTGTAAAAAATGTAAATTCATAAGATTTACTCTCAAAAGCTAAAATCAACTGAGAAAAAGTTCAGATGAATACTTGAAGAAAAAAATAAATGAGCAAATATCATTAAAGACTTATGGTGAAAGTGAAAGCTAATTTACCTATTCATGGATTCTTGAAGAGGGCAGGTTGAAATCATTACTGGAATATCCACCATACAGCATAGTAATCTGAGAAAGGCTGAATTTTCACATGTTGCTGAGAAAAAAATTCAAATAAAAACTATGTCTTTTTCTAATGCTCTTATTCAGTCCCCTTATATCCCTAATTAATGTGCTTCAAATCAAGGGTCCAGTGCCCATGATTTTTAAAACAATTTATAATTATTTTGTTTCCAAGACAATTTGTTAAGTGACACTTAATTTTACCTCTTTTTAAAAAAGTGTGTGTGTGTGTTTGTATGTGCATGCACGTGCATGTGTGTATACACATATACACATGTGTGTATACGCATTATATGCTACCTGTGTGCGGGTGCTGGTGGAGAAAATGTCAGATCCCTCAGAGCTAGAGTTACAGTTAGTTGTAAACCACCCAATGTTGGTGTTGGGAACCCAACTCAGGCCCTTTAGAAGAATAATCAAGGCTCCTAACCACTGAGTCATTTCTTCAGCCCGCACAATTTAATTTTTAAACCTTTGAACACATCTAAGTAAATGTGTTCCCAACACCAATTCCAGAACTCATTTTCATATTGAAAAATATTGCCATCATTACTATATCGTATTCATGTAGCACTGGTCACAAGCTACTTAGTGGAGCTTAGGACTTATTCAAATGTAAATCAGCAACTGATCATCATTATTTTTATAAAATCGCACATCATTTTCTTATCTGTCATCAGGCATTTTCTCTTACAGTAGAATCCTATAGAGAGATGATGAAGAATAGATCTCATATGTCCGACGAAGCCATACCTGCACTTTGTAGCTTCTTTATCTGGTCTAGGTTTTGGGTATTGAGAATCAGATCACCTCTGAACTGCAGTAGATAAATCTGGACAACTCAGTCATGCCAGAAGAGTGTAGATTGTCTACCTGAACAGAAAAGGTAATTCACATCTGATGCAAGGGCAATGGATAAAGGGGAAGTATCCCAGTGTGGAGAAAAACAGGAAGGCCCAAGAGTCAGAGAGTTGAGTCTTCTCGATTAACAGGTACAATCACTTGTTGGCATTCTTCTGCTTATTAAATCCATCCAACTCTTGTTATTAGTATAAGAACATGGGGGCCTGTTTTGAAGAGAGGTTATTTGGCTAGAGAAGGCACTAACCCATTTCTCTCATACCAAGAGCCTATTCTGAAAGCAGCTGCAAAAAGTGGACATAAGAATGGGGTGGCCCCTCTCTCAAAAATTGTTCTCTTATCCAGGAAAAGAATAACTGAGAAGTTAATTTCATTAAAATTAAAACTTCTGTTCTGTGAAAGAAAATGTCAATAAGAATAAGACACACCAAGATGTGGAGAAGATATTTACAGAGGTGCATCTGACAAAAGTCACTTCACACAAACATATGGAACTCTTAACAGTCAATAGTGAGAAAAGAAATAAAAGTGCTCAATTAAAAAAAAAAGAGCAAAAGACTTTAACAAGCATCCCTTCCAATAAAGCATGCAGATGCTAAACACGTGAAAAACACTTTACCTTGTCATTTCAGAAATGCAAATTACATGTAGGTATTATTCCTTTGGAATGATACAAATCCTAAACTCTGGCATCATCACACAGATTGAGCATGGTGAACATCTGACTGCTTGTGGGAATCTAAAGTACCACAGCTGGCTTGAAAGACAGTTGGCACTTTCTTAAAACAACATACTCTTACGAATAGACTTCAAAGTGTTTGTGTTTGTGTGTGTGTGTGTGTGTGTGGCATACACACATGTACATACAATTTTTAAGAGAGAAAGAACATGAAGTTCAATGGGCTGAAATGATCAAAATATATTGTATGAAAAGTCTAAAATATCATCCTGAGTAAGGTAACTCAGACACAAAAGGACATGCATGGAAAGAACATGCATGGTATGTACTCACTAATAAGTGATTATTAGCCAAAAGTGTACAGAATTCCCAGAATACAATCCACAGAACTCAAGAAGGTTAACAAACAAAAGGGCCCAAGTGAGAATGCCTCAATCTACTCCCTTGGGAGGGAGTAGAAAGCAATCACAGGAGGGGGTGAAGGAGGGAGGGACCTGGGTGGGAAAGGCTAGAGGGAGGGGAAGAGGGGAACATGATCAGGTGGTGTAGGGGGAAGAAAAGGACTGAAGCCCTGAAGGCCAGCAGAATGGATGGAAGCAAGCAACCTCAGGAGGTAGAAGGTGGGGGGGACCCTCTAGAGACCTGGGAGGTGAGAGACTCTCAGGACTCAAAGGGAGGGACCTTAGATGAAATGCCAGACAGTAGGGAGAGGGAACTTATAGAGTCTGCCTCCAGTAAAAAGACAGGGCATCAAGTGGAGGGATGAGGTTGCCATCCTACAGTCAAAAACTCTGACCTGGAATTGTTCCTGTCTGAAGGAATTGCAGGAACAAAAGTGGAGAGGAGCCTGAGGAAAAAGACGTTCAGTGACAGGCCTAAATTGAGATCCAGCAGAGGGGAGGCCCCAAGATCTGACACTATTACTACTGATGCTATAGTGTGCTTATAAACAGGGGCCTAGCATGACTGCCCTCCAAAAGGCCCAAGTAGCACCTGAGTCAGATGGAGATATTTATACCCAACCAATAGACAGCAGCTGGTGACCCCTGTGGTTGAATTAGGGAAAAGCTAGAAGAAACTGAGGAGGAGGGTGACCCTATAGGAAGACCAGCAGTCTCAACTAACCTGGAACCCCCAGGATCTTTCAGACACTGATCCACTAACCAGTCAGCATACACCAGCTAATATGAGGTCCCCAACACATAAACAGCAGAGGACTGCCTGGTCTGGACTCAGTCAGAGAAGATGCCTTGAGGCTTGGGACTCCAGGGAGTAGGTAGGACTAGGGACATCTTCTTGCAGACAGGGGGTAGGTGTGAGATGTGGAACAGTTTGGAGTGGGGTAAAGTCTGGACTAAAGAATAAACATAAATAAATAAAAATAAAAGAAAAGAAACAATATGAGTTTAATATTTCATCCCTACAACCTAAAGACATTGCCTTTATTAGAGCCTAAATCCTTAAGTGGAAATGCTTTCCCTAACATTAATGTGCAAAATTGCTAATTAACTTAATTATAATTAATTGTTCTATAGTTCAAAATCCAAAAATAAATTATATTTTTAAAGTTAAAAAATGTCTATCATGGAACCTTGTATAAGAATAGTAGATAAACACAGAAAATCTCTTCCTCAAAAACAAAAGGTATTTGGCCATTTACAGTGTGAAGAAATAAATCTAAACCAATTTCCAAAGAGATACTAAAATCTGCACAAATCTCAAAATTTTTCTAAGTTCAGAAAAAAATTCTATATATACAAGAACCCATTGCACTCAAAGAACAAAAACCTTCTAAAATGTACTGCAACCTATGTCATAACCAAGATGATCGCGCCAACAATACAGGGACTATCTTTTTTTTTTTTTTTT
>NW_022196897.1:38714835-38716468 GCF_008632895.1 Mastomys coucha
GAAGGAAGACTAAAAGGTGGACATTTCATTCCTTCTTAAAAGGGGGAACCAAATACCCACGGAAGGAGGTCTTAATAACTGTTATCTTAATAACAGTCAGAGAATACAGATACTGAACAAAGTAAAGATCAGATTTCTTGGACTCTTATCAAAATCAATGAAAGAAGACAAAAAGAAAACATTTTTAAAGTGCAAAAAACAAAGCTTATCAAGCAATAATTTCACATTTTGTAAACCTTTTACCAATCTCCATCTAGATTAATTAATAAAAACTATCAGGAGCTAGAGGGATGACTCAGCAGTTAGGTGATGAGTCAGCAGTTAGCTATGCAGCACTTGAGAAGTTCAGGATTCAGTCCCTAGCCCCATCTCAGCCAGCTCACCACTGCCAGCAATTCTAAGTCTAGGGATCTAATACCCTCTTCTAGGCTCTCGAGGGTATCTGTTCTCCCATGCATATACCTATACATATATACAAATGATTTAAAAATAATAAAATCAATTGTTTAAAGATGTTAAACTAAATCCTTTAGACTATAAATAATGATACTAGGTAGAAATATATATTTACTCCAAATACCAAAAAGTTCTGAAATTAGTAACTACACAGGTTAATGAATATATACAGTTCTATGTACCACAATGACATCTGTGAACCATGAGTCATCAGTGGACCACAGTGTGACAGTGATCCCATAAGATTATAATATAGTCTAGATTTGTAGTTAGCTATCAACAAAACTTTGCAAATACATTTCTGATATTCACATAGTGGTGAAATAGTCTAGCAGTACATTTGCCAGAAAGTATCCATACTGGTCAGGGATACATACTTGGGAATTACATGTATAAGTGAATTATATAGTTGCAAACTAAGTAAATCACATTTGTTCTTTACTTTTCTCATTGCTGGTTCCAACTATCTGACGAGAAACAACTTGAGGAGAGAATAATTTATCTTGGCCTGTGGTTTGAGCAGGTGAGTCTAACATGGCAGGAGATGAATGATTGCTGAAGCACCTTGGGCCACAGGGCTGGAAGTGTGACAGTTACTTATGCATATGTCAAAAGATCATGAAAGCATTCTGGCGGAGACCATAGCCAGGCTATAACCACAGGCTTATAGTCATATAATCCGCCCTTCCTGGTGATCCATTTCCTCCACCCATCTCTCAATATAATCACGAGATGAAGACCAGGATTTCAAATACATGAGCTTGTGCGGGACATTTTATACTCAAATGTGCATAGTAACTGTAACATATAGGCTAAAACACAATAAATCCCGCATTTTAGCTCAGCATTGCACATTTCAATAATTGATATATGAGCTGAGTATATCACTCAGTCGGTAAAACACTGGCTGTGCCAGCATCAGGGGCTGAATTTGAATCCCCAGAATCCCCATAAAACCAGCAGTGGCAGTGTGTGTTTCTGTCATACCAGCACCCCTAGGAAGACATGGCTCTGGTGAGAGGGGAACCCTAAGAACCTTGCAGGTCATGTGCACCAGGAAGAAAACTAGACATGGCTCCCTGTCTCCAACAAGATGAAGGACTGACACCAAAGTTGTCTTCTGACTTTACGCATGGACTATGGCATATGTGAACCTATATTCAAGCAAACAAAGGGG
>NW_022196897.1:38716478-38753734 GCF_008632895.1 Mastomys coucha
GGGGAAGAGAGAAGAGGGGAGAGGGCTGGGAGAGAGAGGGAGAGTAAGAGAGGGAGAGAAGGGCAAGAGAGAGAGAATACAAAAATAAAACAACTACTGTAACAAGCAGGCAGAAAGACAAGAAGAAGAATGAGTTAATGCTCTTAACCTTGATCCAACCAGCATTTATGAAGTTCCGCCCAGCTCCAGCAGAAAACACTTTTCCCCCATCATGCATGGACCATGTGCTAAGAAAGATAATTTTCTACATTGAAGGGAGTTGCGTTTTTTTGAATATTAAAATGAGGTGTTACTTATGCCATGTGAGATTCAAACTTACGTAAAAGAGGATAAATTGACACGGAAGGAAATCAGGTGAGGCCTTAATTTGGAAAAGGGAAACTGAGCAAAGCATATTTTAGGGATGGGGAAGTACCTTCTGTGGCGGGCCTTTTTCTTTGCTCAGTAACAAGCTCCATTGAATGTCCTCCACCCAGCTGCCTCCTGGGAATGAAGGTAAGGAAAAATGCAGGGAAAAATAAAGAAGGAAGAGGCTCAGCATTTGACTGGGAGCCAAGGTAGAGATAAAGGGGCAGCCTTGAGGCTTGAGGGAACAAAAATGCAACAACAAGGAGATACTGGGGTCAGAGGTGAACAGCATGAATCCACTGGCAGATATCCAGAGGGCACCAGCTGGCTGTAAACCTGGTGGCTTGATTTGACCCTCTTTCACCTTAATGCTTAGAGGGTGACCCCAAAGAATACTGTGTTAGGTTTTATTCTCCCCCTGCAAGTCACCACAGCGAAAAGTAGCTGTGTGGATTTATTTCTAAATCGATGCTAACCACCTCTCCAACAGGGAAAAACTAACTACAGTTTACTTACAAATAAATAATCTTTTGTTACATCCTTTTTGCCCTTTTGTAATTTAAGCGTTGCCTCTCACAAATGACAGGAGCAGGGTCTGAAGAGATGGCTCAGCTATTAAGATCACTGGCTGCTCTGCCAGAGGACCTGGGTTTGATTCTCAGCATGTCTCTGTAGATCCAGTTTCAGGGTATTTGGCGCCCTCTGCTGGCCTCCACAGGCACTGCATGCTCATGGTACCCAGACAAAGCATGCAAAACACCCACACATATTAGATGAAAATAATAAAAATAAACAGTGTCAAAAGTAAGAACAAAACAGCAGGGTGGAAACCCTAGGATATTTTCAAAAGGAAAGGACCTTCAAACGGAAACCCACCCTCCTCTTCAGCTAGGCTAACTCTCATCTGCCCCCATCTTGCCTTTGCCCTGACCCCCACATTGTAATATTCTCAACTGATAGCACATGGAAGCAGGAAAACACCAGTGGAATCCACCTTTAGGTTATAAGCACAGGCATTGGAGGTGACAAAAAGAGCTCTAAACGCACTATAGTACATTGCTGTTTCACATCAAAGCGTTTCCTTTGTAAAGAAAGGAGCTCATTTGATGACAAGCTCAGGGCTTCTGTTTCACGCTCTATCATCTTAGCACTGTTATATCCAAGTTTCAGGGACCCCAAAGACTACCAAGGAGACAGTTCCGATGCAAATACACAAGGGTCTTTTTTTTTTTTTTTTTTTTTTTTTTTTTTGTATATTTTTCCGAGACAGAATTTTTCTGTATAGTCCTGGTTCTCACTCTGTAGACCAGGCTGGCCTCAAACTCAGAAATCTGCCTGCCTCTGCCTCCCAAGTGCTGGGATTAAAGGCGTGCACACCACCACCGCCCAGCCACAGGGTCTTTATTGAGAGCAAGGACTCTCACTGGCACCATCACAGCGGGTCAGAAGTGAGAACCTTGAGTCTGGGAGTGTGCAACATTTATTGTGGTTACATCAAGCTTTGGGAATTTCCATATGGGTCAGCAAGTTACTATTTTAAAAACTGCATTTCTAGTGTAATCTACAAAAGCCAAACACTGGGGCAAAGCCACAGGACAAAACAGGATGGCCAGGTTATCTCTTTTCTGCAGTATGTCTTAAGTTATCTATATGTACCTTGGCCCTGCTGGGGTTGCCTGACAGGCTGTCGTTTTACCACGCCACTTGCCAGTTCCCTCTTCTTAGCCCCCTTCGGGAAACTGCAAAGCACCGCACCCGTCTCTTTATGGGACTACATGCATCACAGAACATCTGCAGCACACCCACTCCCACATGATCAGCAACTGCTGTGAGACAGAGATCGGATGAAACGCTGAGCCCAGGGCAGGGAGGATCTCTGTAGGGCTAAAGCCAGTGCGTCATGCTGCTTACTGTAGCTGGTTTCTGATTAGTCTGCGGTGCCCAAATGCTATTGCACTGGGTGGCAAAACGGCCTAGATTATTATCTTTGTGCCTCTAGGAGCTAGCACTTCACCTGCCTAACGTGGAAAGCCGCTTCATCCATGGTTTAAGATTGGATTCTGATGAATTAAGGACTATTCACAAATCTGGAACAGAAAAAAATGAACATACTGTGGAAAGAACTTCAACCAACAAGCGATGGTAAGACAGAGAGGGGAAGTGGGGCTTTTTTTTTTCCAGCGACCCAAGCCAGATAATCCATTAAAGTCAAGTAGCTCGTGGCCAATGAGAGTAGTTAATACTACAGAAACTTGGGAAAACCCATTTGTGGGTTTTCCATTTTGACATAGTATCTAACAAAAATCAATTTATAGGCAGCCTGGGCAGTGAGCAATAATTTCCCAAATGACGCCCCACCACACACACACACACACACACACACACACACACACACACACCTTGTGCTTTCGAGTGATCCCTCCTTTCCCAGCACTTAACTCTGTCTTTTCTGTTTGGCAGTGAGTGCCTCCTTGCGGGTCCTCGGCTCTCACCTCCTCAGGGACCGGCAGCCAAGCAAACACTAAACATCTGTTTTAGAAAAAGAACAATGGGGTCAATTCATTTTAGATGGTGTTATGAACTGCTGAGTGTGGCCCCATTCAGGTATACTGGAAGGGACTGCATGTCCGCTCAAGAGAACACGCAAGCACAGGGTATCTGAGGAACCAAAGAACCAGACTTTTAAACCATGCTCACTATGTAGTAGGAATGCTATTTAACCCAGCTCAGGGAATGGCAATCTGGTTGCTCACTCGTTCCCTCACCTCTAGATATTTAAGCAGAGAGCAGTCTTGAGGCAGAGTAACATGGAATCCACGTTCACCTCTCAAGACAACAATGTGAGAATTTCACCTTATCTTTAAGACAATGACATGTAACCTTTCTTTTCTATGCGCTTCTCCATTAGACACTAACAAAAATACAAATAATAGATTGTCCTAAAAACAACTGAAAGGGACGGGAGAAGGGAGTCTCAACTTCGCCTTTGCCCTTGACTCTGTGACCACACGTCCCTCTCCACCCACACACATTTTTCCCCTGCCCTTTCTTCTTGCCTTTCTTTCTTACCTCACTCACCTCTGAACCGTGACTAACCGACAAACCACAGGGCTTGTAAAAACAGCTCTCTAAAGTCCTGGTCTCACAGTTATTAGATGAGATTACTCCAGCAAACCTAAGCCATGGGCATGAAAACTAGAACAGCCTCCAACTGAAAGCTTCACAGCAATTACAGGCAAATACCATTACCCTAGCCAAACCACAAAAACACATACACCTGCCCTTCCTTACTGTGCAAAACGCCAAGCCAGCAGCAACTCAGAGAGCTGCTTGGGCCTTGGGATTCCCCTGGGATACAACAACACAGTAGTCTTGAAGGCAGTGGTTCTCAACCGATGAGCCAACCTTTGGGGGTCAAGTGACCCTTTCAGAGGGGTCGCATAAGACTATTGGAAAATACGGCCAGTTTATATTATGATTCATAATAGCAGCAAAATTATGGTTATGAAGCAGCAGTGAAAACAAATGTATGTGTGAGAGTCATCACAACATGAGGAACTGTATTAAAGGGTTGCGGTATTAGGAAGGTTGAGAACCACTGTTTTAAGGTATATTGGAGTTCATATATATTCTCACATTTGGAATGCAAATGTTATTCTTCAAATATAAACGTCTATGCATTGAGTAATACAAAAATATATATATATATAAACACATATCTTCATAAATATGTCTATACACACACATACATGAATGCGTGTTTTCTGTTACCATAAAAAAATAAAAACCTACCCAAGGCTGGGGACTTTGTAATGAAAACAAGTTTCATTATCCCAGTGTTCTGGAAGTTGGGAGCATAGCATAGTTGCATGTCCTGCCTCTCATCAGAGGCTGCTGGAGTGCTTCCCAATATGGAAAACGGCTTGTGGCAGAACACATGCAGCAGGGAGAGATTACATGGCAAGACAGGAAGCCAGCGAGATCCGAGGGTACTTCTTGACAACCTTGTCTTACAGAGACCAACTGGAGCCCCATGAGGACCACATTAGTTACTTCCAAGGGCAGTGCCCATGACCTAGCCACCTTCTGCTAAGTGCCACTTCTTAATATTCCTGCACCTCTCACACTGTCACACCCCACAGCAAGAAAATTGAGGAATACACTCAAACCAACTAAAGCATACACAGATGTGCACACATGTATGTGTATAAAGGAAGAGCTGACAACTATGGCAGATTTCCAAACTTCTTCTACTACATTGTTAATTACAGTCAGGATTTTAGGCTGGACTGTGGCAGGGCTTGGCTGACATTTATGCCATTCTCAAGCTGGCAGCCCACAAATTCTCCCTGTTCCACTTCTCCCCTGTGTCTCATTTGTTTTCCTCATTTCCCAGCCTTGCTATGAACCCCTTAAGACCACTAACACCCAACCCCAAGTATAACAGAAGCCAAAAACTCTCTTCTTCAAGAGAACACACAGTGATCCACTGACTCCAGCTGATCGTGGCCAAGTTGCAGGCACAACCTGAGTTCTCTCCACTTTTATTGACGCATAATTGACAAAATTTGAGTAAGCTTAAGGCACATAGTATGATACTTTTACATCAATATAAAATTTCTGCCACAGTCCAGTAGAGGAAAGCATCTGTTACCACATGTAGGTAACTCTGTGTGTGTGTCGTCTAGTAAGAACACTGCTCTGTTCTCAGAAAATTCAAACTTATTTCATAACTATTGCTATATGATAGGTTTCCCAAATTCATGCCCATTATAAGACCAAATCTGCATACTGGAACAGGTATCTCCTCAATATGGCATCATCTTTTCTTATTAAAGCTGGCTACACTATTGGGAAAGATTTATATAAATTCTCCAGAGTTGAAATGGAGACTCGGGAAAGTCATTACTCATTTATGAAGTGACACTTCCCCTTCCCCCAAAATACACTGCACACATTGCAAAGACGGTATAATCACCTTCAGACTTGGGCTTTTTGGGTTGTGAGTTACTACAGAGCAGAAGCTCCTAGTTTCTCCTTTAACATGGCTTGTACGTTACAACTGTGGTCTGGTTCTCTTAGTCCTGGGAATTCTATAAGAGGTCATGGCAGCCAATAGGAGCAAGCGCCTACTTGGTATTGGCAGCCAAATCTCAATAGTTCCAATTTTCTCCCTACTAGCTGTACAAAGTTCAGTTTTCATAAAAAAAAAAATTTCTGAGAATCTTCAGAGACACTTACATTCAATGGTCCTTGCTCATCACAGTAACCAACCTGCCTGGGATGTTTCCATAGCAACTCCTGACATTTCTGCTTGAACATAAACCCTGCTCCATCACTCTTGCCATTGAAACAGAATACCTTCCCTGGAGTCTCACGCTGGAATCATGTGACTCCTGCAGAGACAACAGTCCCTCTGTGTTGCTAACAGTCTCTCCCAGAGCCTGTAGTTAGTCACCTGGGCTCTGAGCTGTTATCAGATGTACTGGCTAGTTTTGTGTGTCAACTTGACACAGGCTGGAGTTATCACAGAAGGGAGCTTCAGTTGGGGAAGTGCCTCCATGAGATCCAGCTGTGGGGCATTTTCTCAATTAGTGATCAAGGGGGTAGGGCCCCTTGTGGGTGGTGCCATCCCTGGGCTGGAGGTCTTGGGCTCTATAAGAGAGCAGGCTGAGCAAGCCAGGAGAAGCAAGCCAGTAAAGAACATCTCTCCATGACCTCTGCATCAGCTCCTGCTTCCTGACCTGCTTGAGTTCCAGTCCTGACTTCCTTTGGTGATGAACAGCCATGTGGAAGTAAGCCAAATAAACTCTTTCCTCCCCAACTTGCTTCTTGGTCATGATGTTGTGCAGGAATAGAAACACTGACTAAGACATCAGAGGATGGGTCTTGCACTACATGCATTCTCATATCTTCTCCCTAAAGACAAAATGCACAGGCAGAATGGTTGCATCAGAATAAGATATGAGATTAGGCAGCAAGACCCATCACTCCCTTCTAACATGCAGTCCCTATCAGTGAGCCTGAAACTCTCTCAAAGCCATCTTTGTCTTTTCCTTCAGTCTGATTGACATAGTCTCCTCTGTCCATAATATATATTCTGATATATATGTATATACATATATATACATATTTATATATACATTAGATATATATATCTAATATATATCATATATATTAGATAGATAGAAGTTACATATTTATATATATGTATATATATCAGAATATATATATATACATAAATAGAGAGAAATACAGATTAGATAGATAGAAGTTACATATAAATGTGTGTATGTGTATGTGTGTGCTGGTGAGATGGCTCAGTGGGTGTGGCTAGCCAACTTGACATAGCCTAAAACCACCTGAGAAAGGAGTCTCAATGAGTAATTATCCTTATCAAGTTTATCTTAGCCATGTCTGTGAAGGATTATCTTGATTGGTACTGACGAAAGAGGGCCCAATCCACTGCAGGCCCTATGATTGATTCCTGGGTCCAGGGACTATATAAGGAAACTATCTGAGTATACTTGAGCTTTACTGAACCAGAAGGAGACAGAAAGACTCATTTCTCAGTGTTTTCTGCTTCGAATTTCTGCCTGACATTCCTGATGGCTTCCTCCAGTGGTGCACTGAGACCTGCAAGTATAAACCCTTTGTGGTACAATTTGTTTTACCACAGCATCAGAGAAGAAAATAGAATTCTAGGTAAAGGTGCTTCATATTGTCCAATGACCCAAGGCTAATCCCTGAGACCCTAATGATAAAGCTGCTCCCTATCAAGATGTCCTCACATCTCTACATATTTGATCTATCCATAAGCCTGTCAATCAATCTATCTATCTATCTATCTATCTATCTATCTATCTATCTATCTATCTATCTATGTATATATCAATCTGTATGTATGTATACAATCTTCCTTGCATTTAAAAATAGATTTAAAATCATGTTCTAAGCATTACTGATTCCATTTATCATCCCACCCAAATGAGTCTCCACCCATCAGTAAAAGGTCCCTGAACTCATTTGAAAGCCATCACTCATTTATACAGTGTAAGTATGCAGTAAGTCAATAGCAAGTGAATTCAAGAAGATGATCAATGTTTGCCTTACTCATCAGAAATCTCAGCTTCTGGATGTTTTCTTGGTGCAGGGAGATGAGAGATCTATATCTTAGTACTTCCCAACTTTTGGTTTCTGGAGACCTCAAACTTTTTCCTGAAAGTTCATTCAGATACGAGGTCCCTGTGACAAGCTATTCTTTCCAATGTGACTCTATCAACCATCCCCACATAGAAACTACTGGCATCTCATGCATCAGGTTGTCCACAACCTGATCACTCCAGTGTGCTCCATACAACTCAGTGCTCCACTGAAAGTCTATTCAACAGGGGAAATCTGGTCATGTTCTAAGTTTATGCTGGATACTATCTTTCCATAAAATTCTAAAATAATCATTCGCCTCTCTTGCAGTATCAGGCAGACACTGAACTTGCCATTTGAATGGAGTCAAGCTTACTGTGATCAGACAGCTCTTAACCTTGTTCTGTTACATCACCAATAGCTATCACGGTGCAAGGCCTAATCTTACACTTACCTATCCAACCATTCCCTCCATTCGTAGCTGTTTGAAGCTTAATGTCCTAAACCAAAACCACATCATTCATTCTACCATCCTGACTCAAACACCCTCCTCATCAGTCTCGGTTTCTGTTAATGACCTCCTTCTGGTTTCTCAGACTAAGCCTTGGGGTTGTTCTTGCATACCTCCTTTACCTCTCTTTCTAATTCGTCATCTCTCTGGCCAACCTTTCCTTTAGGATACATCCAGAAGTTCTGTAAGCACATCTCACGCCTTTCTTAACCACTGTCCAATACATACCACTATCCTTTCTTACCCGCCTCTTCAATAGGCTCTAACTGTCTCTGTGCATGTCAATGCAGCAGCCAAGAAAAATCCTGTTAAAACATGAACCACACAAAAGTCTCTCTCAGAAACCTTGAAAAACTCAGTGACTTCTGACCGGTCTTTCTTCATAGTGGTACCCAACTCTCTAATCTCTAGCTTTGGCCCTCTGTACCTCCTTGAGTTCTGAAGTGGAGCGGGCATATTCCAGGCTCACTCCCCTGAGATTTTAATACTGCACATACCTGCCCACCAGGCATCCTTACTGTTTTCAATACACCATGTATTGAAGAAGAAAAGCAAAGTCAGGCTACTACTAAATATTATTTCCATAGGCAGGTAAATAAATACCAGGTTTTCCCCTTCTAATTACCAGATAAAATGTTTTAGCATTTCCTGGGGCTGGAGCAATGGCTCAGGGGTTAAGAGCACTAACTGCTTCTCAGGAGGATTCTGATTCAATTCCCAGCATCCACATGGCAGGCGGCTCACAATCATCTGTGACTCCATTGTCAGATGACATGCCACCTTCTTCTCACCTCCAAAGATGCTACACACAAGAAGTACATTCAAGCAAAACTAATAAAGATAACTTTTTTTAAAGAAATGGTTTAGCATTTCAGGATAAGAAAGACTAGACTTAAATGTCTAGTAACACAGAGCAGATGCATATTTGACTTCTCTTTTGTGATGGCATGGGAATGTCTATGCTGATGAGACAGCTTCAGGTTATCTTGTCAGATGCCCTCTCTACACAGACAGAATTTCACCCAGCGGCCTTGGCTGCTCAGAGGGCCAGCTCCAGCCCTTGCGCACACTAGCCTCTCTGCTGGGACCAGCCCTACACCAAGCTGATGCTATCAATGTTCTTCTCATGCTCTGTGGCCTAGAAGCCGCTGTGCCTCTTCCTCCACGTCCTCTTGGATCTCTCCTGCACAAACTCACCTATCATTCGCAGTCCCAAGGATCTTAGTTTGTATTTGTACTTAGCACACTGTTCTGATGTGTGATTTTTGTTGTTGTTGTTGTTATGTGACCCGAGCCTTCTAAAGAGTGCATGTTTCTTAATATTACAAACCACACTTTATTATTTTGTTTCTTACAGTGCTTACCAGTGTCTCACTGAAAACAAGAATTCCATAAGATTACCATTCAGAAAATGGAAATGCAATGAGTAACAATCAAATTAAGACATGAACTTAAATTTTTCTGGTTGACTTCCCATTGTTTTGGTTAGTTCAACTTATTCCAGTATGATGTCATTGTTGCCTAACACTGCTACTGGTGACAGTATTGTGAGAATTGCCATCCATGATTTCTATTATTATCTAAAATAACTTTTTATTATTAAAACTACCTGCAACTAAGCTTTTCCTGAGCTTTTCATGCTCATGGGTGGCTGTATTGCTTTAATGCACAGCATGCACAATGAATACCTGTTTGTATATATTGAGTATGTATTCATATGCACAAACACACAGCTGTGACCATCCTCTTCACAATGAAACACGCATGCAAATATGACTTACATCATCTCTTAGGCTTCCCAGGGTTGGTGCTTATCCAAGCGTCACATGACTCTCACACAGGACTATAGACCAATGAGGAGAGTAACTGATAGAGAGTCCCCGGGGCATTTCCAGGGACTAGAATACTTTGAATTATTTCAGCAAGAATGTATTGACCTCCTTGGGGAAAAGGATTATGTGTGGCAATCAGACATGATTATCTAATGGTGAAGATCAAAGGGCATTGACTGAAATCTGCAGTTGCCATAGCTACTGAGCCCCAAGACTTTACTATATTCTCTTATTACAAGCCTGAGATTTGCAGTTAAGACCTGCGTTTTTGACAAGAGAGGTTATCTGTTCACTAAATCTGGGAGTTTACTAGAATGACTTCCAGCCCACATTGTTTTTCCAAATTGAATCTGATTCGATGAAATTAAAATGCAATGTTCTCAAGGCACACTTCATAACTTACTCTAACTCTGTCAATCTTTTTAAGATGGGAAAAATACCTTAAGAGCAAGATAGGTCTTAAAGGATAAGACTCTCTCGTATGGCATTTTAAAGAGAGCAGCTCTGAAACAGACTTTCAGCAGTGAGTCTGACAAGGCAGGGTGGCCCCAGCAGCAGCTCTAACATTGTCTCCCACAAAGTGTTCCCCCTGGTGAGAATCCGCCATGTGGATTGCAGAAGGCAGGTTTTGAATCCCCAAACCTCAATCATCAAAGTGTGCCTGGTTATCTAAAGCTAGTTTCTGAAGGCTTCCTTCAAATATGGATTTTAAAACATAATCCAACTTTTGGCTGACTTCCCTAAAAAACTGATCATGCTTCTCAGTCTCTTACTGTGAAACAAGTTCACCACACACCAGTTACCCATTTATCTGGGCTTTGTGAGACAGACTGCAGTAACAGGAGGCCCTCATATTACGCATACACAAGCATCCAGGGACAAAAGTAGTCAGCAGCTGTTATAAGCTGGTCCTTAAGGGTAAGGAAAGCTGCTAGGGCAGATGGAATTCTGATTATTCATGCTCTACTTGTATCAAAGCTGAGAGACCTGGAAAAGCAGCCACCCTGCTTTATACACCTTAGGGATGATATAAATTACAATGATAAAACATAAAAAGAGTCAGTGGGGATTTTCCTGCCCCCAGCTCTGCCTGTACTTCTGCAAGCCTACTGGTACCAGAGATAACCAGGTGAGACCCCTATATCTAAATTCTCTGGTTTCTGTGTCCCATCCCTGTCATCCCATTCCTGTCCACCCCATCTCCCTTGTTCCCATCCCCAAATCCAAGCCTAGCAATGATAAGCCCCACCTCGCCCACTGTGAGATCTATTTTCCAGCCCATAGATCTACTTTCACTCCCAGAAGCTTGTTGCCATCAGGGACTAACACCTCTGCCTGTACCCCAGGAGACCTGGTGGCACTAGGGACAACCATTGGTTACAAGCCCACTGCTCTACCTGCATTCCTGGAGGCCTACTGCCATGAGGTACTACCAAGCCTGCCAACACCAGGAACAATCAGATGGCTAAAGGCCAGCATAAGAAAAACAAAGGAAAAATTTGCCAAGAAGACATATCAATTCGGAATATCTGTGACATAGATGTAAGGGCATCCATACTCATAAAAGAAACATTACTAAAGCTTAAATCACACATCAAACCACATGGATTAATAATGGGAGATATCAACACCACACTCTCACCAAATGGACAGGTCATCCAGAAAGAAATTAAACAGAGAAATAATGAAACCAAAAGATATTAAGAATCAAATGGACTTAACAGATATTTACAGAATCTGTCTCTTCAATATAGTACTTGAAGTTCTACCTAGAGCAATAGGACTACTAAAGGAGATCAGGGAGATACAAATTGGAAAGGAAGAAGTCAAAGTATTGCTATCCACAGATGATAGTATACATAAGTGACCCCCAAAATTCTACCAAAAAACTCCTACAGGTGATAAACATCTTAAGCAAAGGGGCTGGATATAAAATTAACTCAAAAATATCAGTAGCCCTCCTTTAAAAAAATGATAAGTTAGCCGGACGGTGGTGACACACGCTTTTAATCCCAGCACTTGGGAGGCAGAGGCAGGTGGATTTCTGAGTTCAAGGCCAGCCTAGTCGTACAGAGTGAGTTCCAGGACAGCCAGGGCTACACAGAGAAACCCTGTCTCGAAAACAAACAAACAAACAAAAAAATGATAAGTGGGCTGAGAAAGAGATAAGGAAAGCAAATCTTTCACAATATAAATTATCTTGGTGTAACTCTAACTAAGCAAATGAAAGACCAGAAGATGGAACTCCCATGCTGGTTGATAAGTAGGATCAACATAGTGATGATGGCCATCTTACCAAAAGCAATCTACATAGTCAGTGCAATTCCCATCAAAATCCCAACATAATTCTTTACAGACCTTGAAAGAACAATTCTCAAGTTCATATGGAAAAACAAAACAAAACAAACAGGATAGTTAGGAAAATCATGTACAATAAAAGAACTTCTGAAGGTTTCACTATCCCTGATTTTAATCTATACTACAGATCAAGAGTAATAAAAACTTTATGGTATTGACATAAAAAGAGATAATAAGTTAATCAATGGAAAAAATCAAACACACAAAAATATACTGTTATATCTACCAACATTTGATTTTTGTCAAAGAAGCCAAAACCATACAATGTAAAAAAGAAAGCAACTTCAACAAATGGTGCTGGTTTAACTGAATGTTTGCATGTAGAAGAATGTAAATAGATCCATATTTATCACCCTGCAACAAACTCAAGTACAAGTAGATCAAAGATCTCAACATAAAGCCAGATATACCAAATCTAATAGGAGAGAAACTAGGGAATACCCTTAAATGCACAGGAGGCTATTCGTGAATAGAATACCAACAGCTCAGGCACTAAGATGAACAAATAATAAATGGGAACTCATGAAAATGAAAAACTTCTGTAAGGCAAAAGACACCATCAATAGGACAAAACAGCACCCTAATAATAGGAAAAGATCCCCCCTACCCTACAACTGACAGAGAGCTAATAACAAAAATATATATAAAGAACTCAAGAAGCAAACATCAGCAAACTAAGTAACCCAATTTAAAAATGGGGTACAGAGGTAAACAGAAAATTCTCAACAGAGGAATCTCTAATTGTCAAGAAGCACTTAAAGAAACATTCAACATCCTTAGTCATCAGAGAAATACAAATCAAAACAATTCTGAGATTCTATCTCGTACACATCAGAATGGTTAAGATCAAAAACTCAAGTGACAGTTTTGAAGAAAGGAGAACACTCTTCCATTGCTGGTGGGAGTGCAAACTTGTACGACCACTTTGGAAATCAATTTGATGGTTTCTTACAAAATTGGGAATAGCTCTACCTCAAGATTCAGCTATACCACTCCTAGATATATACCCAAAAGTTACTCCATATACTCACAAGGACACTTGCTCAACTATGTTCATAGCAGTTTTATTTACAATAGCCAGAAATTCTAAACAACTTAGATATCCCTCAACTGAAGAATGGATAAACAAAATGTTGTACATTTACAAAATAGAATAACTTACTCAGCTATTAAAAACAAAGATACCATACAACTTTCAGGAAAATAGATGGACCTAGAAAATATAATCCTGAGGGAGGCAATCTAGAAAGACAAATATGGTTTGTGGTCACTTATACAAATCAAAACAATTCTGAGATTCTATCTCATACCCATCAGAATGGTTAAGCTCAAAAACTCAAGTGACAGCACATAAAGTACAGAATAACCATGCTACAGTCCACAGACCCAAAGAAGCTAACTAATAAGGAGGCCCAAGGCAGGATGCTTGAATCTCACTCCAAAAGGGAAATAAAATATGCGTTGAAGGTAGATAGAAGAAACTAGGTGGAAGAGGGAGTAGGGAGGAGAATGGGGGTAGGAATCAGGTGGGTGCAGCAAGATGGTTGGGAGAGAGAAGGTAAATCAGTGGAGGCACATCTCTGGAATGACCCATCATCCTGGGATAAGGAAAGGCTTCAAAAGTCTATGGGTAAACCCCTAGCTGAGACTCCTAGCAGGAGGATATAAGTGACCATCTTCTGTAGCCAAGTGGAACTTTCAGTGGAAGAAGAAGGATACCAACCTACCCACAAAATCTATGACTCAAAATTTGCCCTGCCTACAAGATGTGCAGGAATGCAGAGATTGAGGGGATGGCCAACCAATGACAGACTCACCCAACTTTAGATGCATCCCACTGTACAGAACTAACCACTGACATTAATAATGATATTCTGTCATGCTTGTTGACAGGAGTCTAGCAAAACTGTCCTCTGAGAAGCTTCATCCTGCAGCTGACGAAAACAGATACAGAGACCCACAGCCCACATCAGGAGTAGCTCTGGGAGTCTTGCAGAAGAGTGGGAACAAGGATTAAGGGAAACAGAGAGGTCAAGAACACCACAAGAAAACCTATGGAGTCAACTAGCATGGATCCATGAGAGATCACAGGGATTGAACCACCCACCAAAGAGCATGCATGGGTTACTCCTAGGTAGCACACATGTAGCAGTTGTACAGTTTGTTCTTTATGTGGGTCCTCTAACAATTAGAGCAGAGACTGACTCCAACTCTTTTGCCTGCCCTTGGATCCCTTTCCTTTAGCTAGACTACCTTGCAAGGCCTCAGTGGGAGTCCTGCTGTGATTTGAGGTCCCAGGGTAACCTGATACCCATGGGAGGGCACTTCCCTTCTCAGGAGAGAAGAGGTTGGGGAAATTGGTGCAGAGGGTGTGAGGGTGGGACTGGGAGGAGAGAAGAGATTGGGGGCTTCAATCATGATGTAAAATAAATGAATAAATAAATGAATAAATAAATAAATAAATAAATAAATAAATAAATAGGAAAAAAAAGGAAATAAGGCATTTCCACCCTCAGGAGCTTTTGCCCCAAAATGGTTGCTGGTAGAAAGGAAGCCATTTTCTTCAGTAGTGTAGCTACTGGTTCTGATACAGACAAAATTCAGGATCCCCCTTGGGTGGTCTTAGTCTCATTAAAAATGTTTAAGAATAGACTCAAGCAGAAGCTCAACAAAATTTTCTTAGCATTTAATAGAAAATCATCTCAGAACTACAAAATGCTTGGAGGGGTCAGATGGAAGAGGTAAAGAAAAAGAACATATCAAATATTTAGCATGGATGTCAGACATATGGTGGGCAATCAGCCACATGGTGGGAAGGAAGAGCCCTGAGAATGGATGACAAATGCCTAAATGATGGGACTAAAGCTCAAAACCTAAGGAAAGCAAGCACAGAAAAGAAATAGCAAAAGAACTTTCAATTTTATGAATAATTCAGAAAATAGGGAAGACGTGATGCTTTATGGCTATAGTTATTAACCTCCTTCACTAGGTGGCAGAGACTCTGGGGAGGAAAGGTACAGTGCCTTATTGAAGGAGTAATTACTGTCCCTTTAGCATTGTGTAAGGCAAACACACCTTCCTAGGACCGGAGGCTATCCAGGCACACAGTCCATTCTCTTGATTAGGAGCTTGTGTTGCATTTTTTCTACTATGTTAAGTTTCCCATGATCTAGTATGTTCATTTAAGCAACCCTAGTAAAGCTGAGAAAACTCTAGTAAAATTGAGGAAGGAGAGAGAGAGAGAGAGAGAGAGAGAGAGAGAGAGAGAGAGAGAGAGAGAGAGAGAGAAGTCAAGACAAGATATGGAAGTAAAATAATGGTACTTGGAGGATAAGAGGCAATTAATTTAAATGGGAAGGGGATATGAGAGAACAATGGGGTGAAAATGTCTAAAATATTTTATACATATATGAAATGTTTTCAAGTGAAGAAAAGTAAAAATAGAATAAAGCTTTCAAAAATATACTGCTTTCAGGTGAGATAAGAATAGAAGCCTGCATGGTCGTGGACAGTTTTTCCCTAACCTAAAGGATGACATACCCTACAGAGACAGGAAAGTGGCCTCACTCACATCCACTGCTCCTCTTTATTTTAAACATTGCATTTACAGCAGTCATTCTTTTTGTTGTTGTTGTTTTGTTTTGTTTTTGGGGGGGTGTATATTTTCTTTATTTACATTTCAAATGTTTTTCTCCTTTCCAGATCTCCCCTTCTGAAACCTCCTATCCCATCCCCCTCTCCCTGCCTATATGAGGATGTTCCCCCACCCTCCCACTCCCATAGTCCTGCCCTGGCATTCCCCTACACTAGGGCACTGAACACCCTCAGGACCAAGGGCCTCTCTTCCCACTGGTGTCCAACAAGGTCATCCTCTGCCATATATGTGGCATCACCATGGGTTGCTCCATGTGTATTTTTTGGTTGATGGTCCAGTCCCTGGGAGCTCTGGGGGGTCTGGCCTGTTGACACTGTTGCTCCATCCATGGGGCTGCAAAGCCCCTCAGCTCAATTCATAGACTATATGAATGATGCCTAAGAGGAAGGAAAACCAAAATGTGGATGCTTCAGTGCTTTTTACAGGGGTGAACAAAATACTCACAGGAGGAAATATGGAGACAAAGTGTGGAGCAGAGACTGAAGGAAAGGCCATCCAGAGACTGCCCCACCTTGGGATCCATCCCATATACAGTCAATAAACATGGACATTATTGTGGATACCGGGAAGTGCTTGCTACTAGACGCCTGATATGGCTGTCTCCTGAGAGGCTCTGCCAGAGCCTGACAAATACAGAGGGGGGATCTTGAAGCCAACCATTGGACTGAGCTCAGGGGTCCTTGATGGAGGAGATGGACACAGCAATCATTCTTGAGATATGCAAGCAAGAGTGGGAAGCCCAGGGTTAGAGCAAACTTGCCCAGCCCAGAGAACTAGTTAATAACTAGTCTGTGGTTATTAACTCTATTGCTCTAAACAGTCTTATTTATTTGCTAAAGTCCTGAATAGGCATTTGCCTGTGGGCTGGTGCTAAAAGTGAGATGTCTTTTAAACTCAATCAGAGTAATCAATAGGAGAAAAATCTAGCTAGTGTCTGGTTACCTTATTCAAGTCTAAAGGATGCTGCATGAATAACTGACTTCTTCTGGCAGCTGTGTGCCTTAATGATCATGAATTGGCCTGTGCTGCTTACTAGAGCCTGAAGAAAAGGGATTTCTCCAAACTGGTCTTATTATTATTCTAGAAATAATAGGCTATATTCTATTAGGAGCAGCATTTGTTATCCAATGAGATCAAATTTGCCCACAGTGCAGAGTATCATCTCTGAAATACTGAGTGTTGCAAAAAAAGAAAGTATAGCCATGTAGTGGCTGAATATTTGGAGATGGGAGAGCATAGCTCAAATGTGCCTTCTCAGGATATTGGCTAGTAGTTTATGCATAGAGAAAACAAGTCTACAACACAGGGAAAGCTGATTGAAAATACACAGTGATGTAACAGATGGATCATGTTCAGAAAATGTTAGCATGTTCTGTGAGTAGCATTCTGGCCATCTAATGTCAATGGTCACCCTTGCAAAACATATACAAGCCCAATTATAAAACTCAGTAGTTTCAATTGTTTCTGTCTCCAACTTCCCAAAAAAGAACTTGTAGAAAAACCCTGTAGTTAAGGTAGAAGTCTGGCATTACCAGAAAGCCCTGAGCTCAATGGAAAAATGGCAGACTCCCTTGTCTGACCTTACCAGGACAGCTTGAAACCCCCATGCCCTCTACCTGTGGAATGTCACATAGCCTTGGTTAGCTTATATGTTCATCTTCCTCTCTCTGGATAAGCACCTGAGATTCCTGGAATAAGTCTCCATGCTAATAAGGCATCTCACTACCTTAGTCTTCAACCGAATACCTACATCCACCTTGGATACCCATACTCTCTTTACCAAAGTGGTATAACTCCTGATTCACCCTGAATAAAGTTGATCAACTTCCCTGAAGCTAATCCTGGAATGTCATTTCCATCTATACTCGGGCCATTTAAAACTGTTGGTCGCATCTACTCCCATTGACTTCATGGGCTAGTGGCCAACAACGGAGGGGGAGGGGAGGGGGAAGGGAAACCCATAACAACTTATACAGTCTTACTATCCATACCCTAATAGTGTTATTTAGAACAAAATGAGTATGGGTCAAAGGAACACATGGAACACATATTTCCATACAAGGATTCAGGAGGCTTAGGCAGAACACAGGAGGTTTAAATTCAACATGCTCTATAGAGAAAATTCCTTTCTTAAGTAAATAAACAATACTTTAACTTTTAATTAAATGACTTTTGAAACTAGTGATGGAAACAAGTGACCAGAGCAGTGAGAAATGCAAAGTCATGCCCATTTGCCCCTGAGTTTCTCATGCACCTGCATCAGAGTTCTAAAGTACGTCTCAGCTTCCAATCCACCCACACGTGGACTATTGGAAAGATTGCTAAATTTCAGTTTCTTCTGTTACAAAGCAGAAGGTATTAATAGTATTTCTGGAGTAATTTTAAAACAGCATGGGCTCAGCTGGAAGTTAGCCACAAGGGTTCAGTCAATGAAGAGACTATCTTTTTCAAGAGGCACCATTTTGCTAAGGTGCTTTGTTTTAAAAAGTCAGTAAGGGAAAGGAGAAAATGTCTGACATTTTCAAATGTGTTTTTAAGATTTGTCGTTGTGTGTATACATGTGTGGAAGCATGTGGGTGTGTGCATGTGAACTCGGTGCCTGCAGAGGCCAGTGGTAGATGGTGGACCACCAGAGCTGGAGTCCCAGGCAGCTGTGAGCTGCTCTATTTGGGTGCTAGGAAGTGACCTAGAGTCCTCTTCAAGAGTAGTACATGCTTTTAATCATGGAGCCATAGTCCAGCCCCTCGAATCTATTTAAGCAATAAGTACAAAAAGATAACTTCAAAGTTCATCATATTCTTCTGCTCCTCTTGATATCCTGAAGCTTTGCACATCAAACATATTAATTTGAAAATGACAGTTATTCTTCCAATTTTGATGTAGCTGCTTCACAGTAGTTAGTGATTAGTTACCCAACTTCAGAATATTTAAAACATGAACTGTTTGCAATGGCTTACAACTGCTATGTATTCAGATTCCCCAGTTGAGGGTGAGGGGACTTTGTGCATTATTATTGACCTTATTTCTAGCGTATCATCAGAAGCTCTAAAAAACAATAAACTGCACTGGAACACCAAGCTAAGGACAATGGCTATAGTTTCCTTAGTTATTGGTGGCCCAAGTCTATGTATTCTTAAACAGCTACAGATATAATTGCATCACCCCCAAAGATTCCTTTGCTTAACGTCTTAAAACACAGTACTTTCCTATTCTCAAGTAATAATGTGTAATACTGCAGTGGCTAATCATCAAGTAGAAATCAGACTGGAAGGGGCCCACCCAACAACTCATGGTGTGGGCAGGAGAAAGACACCTGGCCTGCCTCCACCTCAGGGCTTCAGGCAGCAGGCATCACTATGATGAACAGATATGCAATGAATGGGTAGGAATGCTAGAAAGACAGAGCGGTGTGTGTTGATGTGGAGAGAGGGGAAACTGGAGACATGATGAAGGTGACAGATGAGAGAGGATTGAGGTCAAAATGCTATCATTGTCCAGTAGTGTGGCCGGAATGAAGTGCAGTAGCCTGGACCTTGTGCAGACACAGACTCAGCCCCCAAACATGCTGCCTGGGCAGGATCCCCCTGCCAAAGTTTCACTTACTGGATTGGACCTCCTTGTAGTACCACAGTTGTCCTCCATGCTGGTGTTTGTGGTCAATGCTGCTGCCCCAGGCCAGTGATGAAGCCTGAGATTCATATGGATATACGATGTGTTTGCTGCTGACTGACGCCTTGGTGACTTCCTTAGGCTTTTCTGCCTGGGACTGGGGGAGCATGTGGAGGTAGCATGTGTAGCCACCTGAAGGCACGTTGAAGCCGGTGTTCCATGCAGCTGCTAAGGGTCATAGTTGGGTCAGTGGCCAAGGGCTGTGTTGACTTGTGGTCTGTGTTGCCAATGAAACCCATGTGGATGTCCATGGTCTATAGCCTGAATCCATGCTGATGTCCATGAGCATGAAAGAGGTGGCCTAGCCTCTCACAGGAGAGCTGGCTAAGCCCCTCCAGCATGGCTCTCCTCAGTCTATGGCATCTGGTCCAGTGCAGGTGGAGAAAAACTCATCCTCCCTTGGGAATCTGGCCACTAGAAATGTGACCATACTCAGATGAGCATATAGACAGCACAGAATGGGCTAAATTTTTCTTTTCTTTCTTTCTTTCTTGTTTTTTTTTTTCGGGGGGGGGATGGGGGATGAAGTTAAAAGGTCATGGAGGAGCTATGACAGACATGGGAGGACTGGGAGGTATGATTTGGCTGTTTTGAATAAAATTATTATGAAAGAAAGAAAGAAAGAAAGAAAGAAAGAAAGAAAGAAAGAAAGAAAGAGAGAGAGAAAGAAAGAAAGAAAGAAAGAGAGAAAGAGAGAAAGAGAGAGAAAGAATGAAAGAGAGAGAGAGAAATCAAACTGGAGATCTAGCACAGGAAAACTCAGTTTGTTCAGACATTTATTCACCCTATTACTCAATATCCTGTCCTTAGTGTTAGTCTTCCATCTTACCCAGGTGATATGCAGCTTAGTGTTAAGAACTGTGGTAGAACTTGGCAGGGAGGTGCTGGGGGCTTCAATCCCTGAGTCTCTTTTCCAGGTTGTCTGTTTACATCTTTGTGTGATCCACTTGTCTATGCATCAAACCTATGGGAAACATCAAACTATAGTCTTAATTCAGAGTAGACCTATAAAAATCAAGAAAGGGCATGGAAAAAAAATAAAGCTGCTAGCATGATAAACTGAAGTGGGAGTGAGCCTTCTCCTCTACTGAGAATTAACAGTAATTTCAGCTGCTCTTGTGTAGAGATGGCTTTGTCGTGACTTGGCAAGATTCAGAAATGTCAGAGTCGTTTTCCTGTTAGGCCATGAATGACTTTGACTCAGAGTGGGACAACAATTGCTGGCCAGAGTACTAAAGCCCAGAAGATAATTAAATAATGCAAAAGGAACTAAGTGGAATTTTCGAGTTATGTTATGATTTCTCATTCTGTGGCTCTGCAGAGAATGCAGATGTCAGTCAATGGTTTCATTCTACAGTCTTGCTGGAAACAACAGTGAGTTTTTATCTAAAAAATAAAAGTTTTTTAAGATGTTAGCTATGATGTAGTTTCCAAATATTCCAAATTAGTGGTATTGGGGAGAAGATAGATATCCTCTCTGAGTCGCAGGAGCTCAGAGTCTGTGAGTGTAAACGTCACACAGAGCACAAGGATGATTTATGTATTTTACTGATAGATTAAGAAGGATCACGCTTGGGATCCTGAGATAGTATCTATAAACGAAATCTTATCAGCTGGTATTATCTCAGTTACAAGTTCAAATATTGTTTTACTTCCCCTGAAGTACTTCAATTATAGAGATTCAGTTGTTCTTAAATTCTAGAGTCAAGTTTAAATCCTTTGCCTGAAATTCCTTATGTATCCCAGGTTAGCCTTAAACTCTCTCTACCTTAGGACACCAAGTTCTGGGACTGAAAGTATGCATCGTTATGGCTCTTCAAGGTTAAACTCATTTTATTCTCTGAGAACAAATGGAAACAGTGACATAGATAGGCAGTGATGGATAATGACACTGCCCCAACCCATCACCTAGGGAATTAACTTTGGAACTGAACACTACTAAGAAAAAAACTCCTTTAAAATTCAGCTTCTAAAGCTATTTCCAAAGATGAGAATTTAGCCAAAGGATTGATCCCAGCAGAACAGAAAATGAATTCTATAAGTATTTTACTAAATTATTTAGGTCATCAACATGGTTTATGAAGAAACTAAAAGTGAGACAAGAACATTTTCATCAATGAAAAATGAAGACATAAAAATAACCAAAAGAGGGGCTGGAGAGATGGCTCAGTGATTAAGAGCACTGACTGCTCTTCCAGAGGTCCTGAGTCTGTTCCCAGCAACCACATGGTGGCTCACAACCATCTGTAATGAGATCCAATGCCCTCTTCTGGTGAGACAGCAGCAGTGTACTCATATAAATAAAATAAATAAATAATCTTTAAAAAAAAATTAACTAAAGGAAAGTGCTGAAGTAAAAAGATGTAATATTTTAAGTAACTAAGTAGCTTTTTCTTGAGGGTGTTAAATCATTAAAATCAGAAAAAGAATCAGAGGTCCCATAACCAGATCAATACAGATAATACACACCAAGGAGTTTGGAAGAGGGAGACAAGAGAGCATCAGAGACCAGAAGACCAACAGTAAACACCTCATACGTGTGAACTCAGAGTCAAGAGCAGAGAGAAGAAACGAAGCCAGGCAATGGAGTTCTATGAAGAGACGAAACAGGGCTCTTGCTGTTGTTGTTCCTTTCCAAAATTAATGAAAGATATGAAGCCACAAATCAAAGAAACTCAGAGAACCCCATGTACATTAAACAGGAAAAAAACCTACTTAGGACTTACAGTACTTTCCTGAAAAAGGAAAAAGAAAAAGGTCAATAGAAAACCTTAAGTCAGATGAAAAGGTGACTTTAAAGTCAGAGGACCAACCAACATTAAAACTGACTTCTCACCACAAAGAACAGTTGTTAAAAAAAAAAAAAGATTAATGTCTTAAAGTTCTATTATATTACACAAGGCCAACCTCAAATTCTACATTTGGAAAAATGTTATTCAATTTTTAAATGAAAGAATTGAAAAGAAGATATTTTTCAGAAGGACTCCAAAACAGCTCACTGCCAGCAGATCTTTGATATAAGAAAAACATTCGGGGTAAAGGAAAATTGTCTCCTTGCTCCTTTAGAAAGGAAGAAACCCTATCCAAATAAATAAAAAATAATGCAATTTGAAGAATTAATTTTTCTCTTTAAATTAATGAAATTAATAATGTATTGTGGGGTTAATAATATAAACAGATATATTAAAAACCAAACTATAATATAAAAGGATAATTTTAAAATTATAACCAACTTGTTTTGTTTTTAAAAAGATATAACTGCAATTCAAGATAGTTAATAGAAATTAAGACTGTAAGTTCTAACCTCTAAATAGAAATGCCAGAAATAAGCAATAAGCCTAAGGTAACTAAAATCAAAGGATAATTTGTCCAAGATCATAAAAAAAGGGTATGATTTTACTTTGTATCCTTGTTTTAGGGAAATTTTTCTTTCACTTTTTATAATAATTTGTTATAATAACTACAGTTGGAAGGAGATTGTGAAGTACCTCATTCTAATTCTTTAAGACTTTCAAGGATAAATAAGAATATTCTTAAAAGTCTGTTTCTAATGCTGCAGCCAGCAAGGAGCAGGGCCAGCTCTCTGACTCTCATGACCTTGGGGCCAGCCCTCCCACCTGCTGCAGGTGGCAAGGGGCAAGAGAGCATCTCTCGCTTGCCCACCCCACCTCACCCCACAGCAGATGAGGTGAAAGGCCAGCTCTCCCATGTTCATTCCCTCAGAGCTAGCTCACTTGTGCCCCTGCCACCAGGGTGAGCTATCTGAGGCAGTGCTGTGGAGCTTGCCTTGGTGGTGAGGATGTAGAAGAGTTGATGGGATGGTCAACTCAGCTACCACACAGATCCTGATCCAGCATTTTGAGTTGGTCCATTTTTACCCCATCTATGAACTGCTGGAGTAAATGAAAGGGCCAGTCCTACAGATTCAAAGCTGCACGATCTCCATGACACAGGCAACAACAAAAGGATATGTGACAAGAGTCCCAGTGAGGATCAGGTACTAATAGTGTAGCAGAAGCCAGAGGCCTGGAACCAATCCAATGCTTCATTGCAGTGAACATTTGTAAGTAAAGATGTGTGGACAAAAGGGAATGCTGTGGGACATACTGTGACACACTACAGATTCCAAGACTTGAGGTTTGCTTGCTTGCTTGCTTGCTTGCTTGTTTTATTCTATCTTATTTTATTTTCTTTGGGGGAAGATCTCAAGGGTGGAGGGCAGATACAAAGGGATGGGGAGATGAGTGGTATTGGGGCACACAGTGTGAAATTCACAAAGAATCAATAAGTTTTTTTTTAAGTTTGTTTCTATATGTGTCTATATTTTAAGTGAAATTAGTGAGATCATACATGTATGTCAGAACCCACCACTGAGAGACTATTTACTAAGTCCTATGAGTAGAAACATATGATATATAATTAGGGTCAAATTTTATTAGCTTGTAGCTTTCTAAGAGAACAATTTATTTAATAGATAACCCAATTGATTTTTAATAATCCTATCAGTGGAACAGAAAAATGCATTTAAAATGATCTGTCTTACACAGAACCCACACTTAATTTTTCTTCACATGTATCAGACTTCGGGGACATTGAAGCCTGCAAAAATTACACATAGGGAAGAGCAGTGAGGGTTGCTAATAGGTTTTGGAGGCAAGAGAGGGTAGAGGGTAGCAAGAATGAAAAATACACACGATTGAAAATGCCAATGTGCTAAATGTTTAAAAAGTTAATCAGTACTGGGCTACCCAAGTATCATAAATCCTAATACATAAGTATTATCCTGTTGGCAAGTAGTAATGTACAGCAACCATTAGATGTCTCTTTAAAAATTTTGACCATTTAATTGATAATTAATAGGGATGTAGGTTCGTGATTTGATGTTCATCCCTGCTACAAAGGCACATTTAACTGTGACAATGAAATCTTTCCTGTGATCAGAGATGCACCATGGCCTGAAAGCACATCCTGTTTTCTTCCATTGCCTTCCAACCCTGTGAATCTCTTATTCTGCTGGGCAGGCTCTCTGCTGGCAGAACCAGGCAAGAGGGAGAGAATCCGGTCCAGCCGAGCCTCCCCAGGGCTGAGGTAGATGGTGTCAAAGCTCGGATCTCCTGCCTCTGGAGAATAACCACCCCAGCCGGGAGTCCATCAAAGCAGGAACTCGTTTTAATGTATCAATCTTCTCTTTATAAAGAGAGGAGGTGGAGTTTTCTGCTGAGGTGAGATGATGTAGGGGAAGGGGAAAGTTGAGGAAGGGTATGGGGTGACTGACTGAGCCAACAAAATTACTCTATGTCAGCAGGAGCTAGGCAAACGCAGGCTTAAGCAGGTTGTGCTGAGTCACTCCAGTATGGAAGTGACTGAGACAGTTTACAAAACATAATCCAAGCTCGAGTTTGTCAAGGCCCAAACCAGGGCCAAATAGGGCCCAACATTATTCCACTTGATCTAGTTAGGAAGTTTAAGGTGTTGCTTGCCTAACTATACCTATCTCCTCTCCCTGTAGCTCACACGATGCAAATATATCTATGACTAGCTCTCCGCCAACACCCTATGAGGTATGCTTGCAAAGTGACATCCCACACACAATCCTTGGCTTAAAAGCAAGCCAAAAATGAGCAAGATAGCCAGGTGAAAAAAAGTATTCCACACCTACTTATTAGGAGGGAGTCATACACTCACTCCCAGGTCTTCTCTTAGCACCTCTCCAAAACACTCAAAACAAGGAAGGGGGGGCACCACATTTCTCCTTGCTAACAATCTTAATTATATTTTCTGGTAAAAATCTCTAGCCTGGCTAATTAGTACAAAACAAGAAATCTCCCAGCTTATGAAGAAGATGATGACTGTAGTCATATTGGCTTCAAAGATCTGGAGGAAACTGATTATAGCAGATTGCATACTGGTACATCTTCAAATAGATCTCATCTTCTGTGATGCTGAAGCTCACAGTCAATCTTCTGTTCCCCACCATCTTAAGTATACTTTAAAACTGTCTTAGATTCATCTCAATTAACTTAACGATAAGTCTCATCACCATGTGCCGGGCAGGCTCTGCCAGCAGAACCAGGCAAGAGGGAGAGAACCCGGTCCAGCCGAGCCTTTCAGGGCTGAGCGGGATCGTGAGTGTAGAAGCTCGGATCTCCTGCCTCTGGAAAATAACCACCTGGAGCCAGGAGCCTGTCAAAGCAGGAACTCATTTTAATGTATCGATCTTTTCTTTATAAAGGGCTGAGAGAGGAGGTGGAGTTTTCTGCTGAGGTGAGATGATGTAGGGGAAGGGGAAAGCTGACTAAGGGTATGGGGTGACTGAGGAGTCAATAAAGTTACTCTAAGTCAGCAGGAGCTAGACAAAGACAGGCTTAAGCAGGTTGTGCTGAGTCACTCCAGTACAGTAGTGACTGAGACAGTTTACAAAACTTGAGCCAAGTTGGGGTTTGTCCTCAAGGCCCAAACCAGGGCCAAATAGGACCCAACAACCATGGAGCTCATGAGGTCCAAGGTCCATCAAGTCCTTGGCAGACTGTGTCATCTTTAGGACCTAGGAAACTGGATGTCCACGTCCTGAGCATTTAGAGACATCTTCCCCTGCCAAGTAGGACCACATTTTCCTGGCACAGCAGATGCTTTTATTACCATGCCAGTTCAGGTTTGGCCAGGCTTGGCACAGGAAAGGTCTGAATGTGACCATTCCCATTTGACCAAATTCACCATCTGAAAAAAATAATGTAAGAATTCCTGTAGTCCTGAATATCCTTTTAGAGGGTCTGGGAACTCAAAAGTTATTTTTCTTGTTTCTGTATCTGAAGCACAAGTTCATTTTTAAATGGCATCAGGGCACCCCTTATGTTGCAAGACCATTTTTAAAACAAAGCATTTGGAAATGTTTTCTTCAAATTCAATTACACATTATTTTAAAGGCTGAAACCAAAGAGCAATACATTTGGAAAACATAAAAATGGCCTGAGACAGAGATGAGATGGCCTGGAGCAGTTTGCAATCTTTACTAAGCCTACAGACACTGGTGGCCCCTGAGGATTCCATGCTGGTGTCCTCCCCCAATACACACACACACCTCCCCCGCAAGTGCCTAAAGCCAGACTGAAAAGGAACTGAGAATTTGTTGTGCTGAGCTCCCAGGAATCTCTGGTCTGAGATTCACAGCTGGCATTTACCAAGTTCCAGATCTTATTCTCAACTCCAGGCCAAAGCATCCTTGAGGAGCATACTTTCTCATTTGTAAATTTAAAAATTATTTTATTTTTATGTGTATGGGATTTTCGTCTGCATGTATATCTGTGTACCTTTGGAGGTCAGAAGAGGGAGCTGAATCTCTGGTAGTGGAGCTGCAGACTGTTGTGACATACTGTGTGGGTGCTGGGAATTAAATCAGGGAACTCTGGAAGAGCAGCAAATCCCCTTAACTGGAGCCTTCTCTCCAGCCCCAAGGCTCTTATTTTAATAAGTTTATAAACTAGGTCTGCCATGCTACAAACATCCAAGTTCCCAAGTGCTTCTGACAAAAGAGATGAAAGACATGCTTTGCAGAAATGATTTTAAAATAAAAACAAAATACACTTCAAATAATAAACTATTCAGCCCTGGCTGAGAACCAGTATCTGGACACTGTTGTGTTTTGACTGATTTGGCAGGAGTTTTATCCAATCCACTTTTTGTTACCCTTCCTTCCCTTGGCATCTTAGGTTTAGAGTACAGCCCTACAGGGTTAATTGCACAGATTGCTCCTAACCCATTCCCCATACCCTTCTCAGCTACAGTCTCCATTCACCTCCTGACTGTTGGTGCTCAGCCCTCTGAGCCAGGCTGAACCTTTGACTTGTGTGCTGCCAACCCAGTTTAGGTCAATTTGTTCCTTTGAATGATGTTTTTGTTTTGTAAGAAATGGATCCTATGAGTGACTAACATCTCTCCCTCTGTCTGTGCTTGTGTCTGTGTCAATCTGTCTGTCTGTCTGTCTGCCTGACTCTCTCTCTGTCTCTCTGTCTCTCTCTCTCTCTGTCTGTCTCTCTCTCTCTCTCTGTCTCTCTCTCTCTCTCTCTCTCTCTCTCTCTGTGTGTGTGTGTGTGTGTGTGTGTGTGTGTGTGTGTATGTGTGTGTGTAATCTTGTGAACAAGTCATGCCAAAAGTAAGAGACATGAAGGAAAAAAATGCAAGGGTTAGAATGCTGGATACTGTTGTTGCTACAGAACGGTATAATCTGATCTATTTCCATGAAAGGCCTAAAATTCTTCAAAAGAAACAAATAAAAAAGAAGAACATGAGGTTGGAATTGGTTGTCCAGTGCCAAATGGTCAGCTCTGAAAACATACATATAAGTAATACTATATGGTCTGAACAGGTTATATTTAAGAATCTGTATGTATATACCTATACTTATATGCATCTAATAACAACAAGTGATAGAAGAGGCTGCCAATTTGTAGCAGAGGAAGAAGGGGAAAGAGAAGAGAAAAAATGTTATAATTTAATTATGATCTCAAAAATTTTAAAATGTGAAAAATCAGTTTATGATAAATACAAAAATATCAGCTGGGTGGTTATGGTGCATGCCTTTAATCCCAGCATTCAAGAGGCAGAGGCATGTGGATCTCTGAGTTCAAGGCCAGCTTGGTCTACAGAGTTCTAGAACAGCCAGGGATAAGGGATACACAGTGGAACTTGTCTGGAAAAACCTAAAAAAAAAAAAAAAGACCTATTCTTTTATGTCCTTTTCTATAACTAGTATATGTTAATAAAAATTACATATTACAGAAATGAAAAAAAGTGCATGCATTTTGCTGTGTTTTTACTCATAGTCACTTGACTTTTTATACTGTAACTCAGAGTTTAAAGGTTTATAACTTGTGTACAAGGTTGCACAAAACAGCCCTGATGTGTTTGTGGACATTTTCCCTCTGTTCTCCACTGCCTCTCTGAATATGGATTTGATTTATCTAAGACACACAAAAACAAAATAGTAACTTCCCTTGCCAATATTGTAAGATGACTGCTCGTGGAGGGCTTATGCTTACTCTGCTGAGAGCAGACCAGAATTTCTCATGATGAGTTATGCTAACCTGCTGAATACGTTTGGACTTGGCAGTCACACATCTCCAGGATCTGTCCTTTGTGTTTCCCAGCCCTCCTTGGGAAAGGTCAAGTGTACTAATGGCTTTCTTTCACTCTTTATCAGCTAAGCATAAAAATCTTACTGGAAGAGGCCCTAGCCTGTTTAATAGTATTGCAACTAAGCCATTAATGTCTGCAGAATACCCAGGTTGGGCCACAGTTCTAGCTGAATCACAGCTTAGGCATATGGCCTGGTTTTTATAGCATTTTAAAAATGATGTTGCACTTTAAAGAGTAAGGGGGAGGTTTAAAAAATTCTGGGATCATACCAATTCTTTTTCCATTTTATATAAAAGGAATTTCCTCCACCTGTCTACAAGGACGGGTGCATGAAACATGAAGAAAGATAAGGGTAATTCTTTCTGTCCATACTTCATTCCTATCTTGAATCATGACCTACATCTAGAGAAGTAAGTCATGCTCAAATGCTCCATTGCCAGAGCTGTTGGTCTTCTGAACATTTGACTTCTGTTGTGAAGGAGATGTCTAGAAAAATATGAATGACTCTGTGAAGATACTAGGACCTTCATTAATTTAAGCCTGCAGACAGAATTCAACAACACGTAAGTGATATGGCTATCATAAAAACCTACCCAGAGGGGCTTGGAAATGAATAAGAAGCATGTGTTTCTATGATTTTGTTTCCAGCACAGAAAGCTTGACAGATAGCTAGCTGAAAATACTGGCCAGGGTATACAGGCTGAACTTTGTGGGCTATGTAGACAAATACAGCCATTTCTGAAATCAGAATAGTCTAGACTGTGTCACTGCAGGGTTTCTCCTCTTATAAAGGGGATGATTTAGGAAAGTCCTAGTACTTAAAGCTAGCTTATAAGGAGGTGGAAATAGTTGTGAAAAAATAAAGTCATTCTCATTTAAATGAATTGAATAAATTCTTTCATTTCAAAATACTAGATATGGGATCTTTTAAATCCTCTCAATGTAGAGAATGGTAAGTGTCACCCCCAGTGGCTCTGCTGTGCACCTGCTCTGCTCAGGCTCCATGACATCACAACAGCCCAACAAAGTTACTATTAGTATTCTAGTTTGTATTCCTATCCTAAGGCTTTGTTACAAAATAACTCCAATTTGGCAGTTCAAAACTATAAACACTTAAAATCTCACAGTCGCTGTTGATTAAAGCTACAGAGTTTAGCCATGTGCCTTAGGCTCATGCCTTCTCTTAGTAAGATTTGGAAAATAGGCTTTCAGATTGGAGTTTCACACAGAGAGAGGCCCAGCATGTGCAAGATCCTGCTTCATGCTTGTGCATTTGGCTCTGGTTCCATCTCAGGCCTTCACTGCCCAGAGACATTAGCTGCTTCCCACTTGTGAATTTTAATATTCTTGTTGGCAGCCAGGCAGGTTGCTCCTTAGAAGGCAAGGGATTTGAAACAAGTGAGAGAATGGATTCCCAAGAAGGAAGCTTCCATCCCTCTATAACCTAACCTGAGTTCCTTCTATCTTTTCTTCACTCTTCTATTGTTCCCAAGGAAGTCACTACTGCAGCCTGCACCTAACAAGAAAAAATCGTATAAATATACCAATTCCTGGAGAGATGGGTAACAGGCTATTCTAGAGGCTATTACTACAGTTTGATCATTTTAAGTGCTGACAAAAATTAAGTTTGGAAATAAATAATTTACTCAAGGTCATTTGACTGCTCCATAGCAAAAGAGGGCTTCAGAGACCCAGTTCTTATCCAATATATGGTTGAAAGCGTATCCTTTAGGTAGGAAATCAGCTCTTCTCTGAGTCCTTTTCCATTGAAAAAGGCTTTAAAGCGCTGGTGTTAAATTTGTCTAATTGATTGTGCACAGGCACACAATTCTAATTACAGTACCTTTTATGCATTTCTTCTTTGAACAATCTCCTCGGGGATGCCTTTGTCTTCTTTTGTGTCTGTATGTAACTCAACAAGGTAAGAAATGCCTCAAGACACATTTCAGCAAGCCCCTCATCTCGAGTTCTCAGGAATGGTTTTTTGGTTTAGGGTTAATGTGAAAGGAAAACTTCATAGTTTGGTCAAGTTGGCTTTACTGAGAAATGACTAGACTCTTAGATCTTCATTACTATACATAGTAGGAAAGCCATAGACCCTTTGAAAGCAAAAAGACAGATAGGGTTCATAAGGCTACAGAACCACATCAGAGGTCAGGATGGTTGCACAAATTAAATGGTGAGTTAGTGCTGGGAGCCAGTAAAGAGGGTATGACCTTGTGGGTAAGGGTTTTGCTACACTGCACTAGATAGAACAACACAGAAGCTACAGGAAGACAGGGGGGTGTTCTCTGACAACTGTATTCAGTTCACTCAAGCCCTGTGTGTAACCCAGATGGCCTGTGTCCCAGTCAACACAGAGGATTAACCACACGTCAACCACTCCTAGAAAAATGCCATGTCATGGTGTAACTACTATGTTAGAATGTTGATCACTATATATTCTTTCAGTGAACAATACACCGGTGTCAGCTACAGTCTTGAGACACTCAACACCATTTCCTTAACACCTACCACATGCCTAGAGCTCAATAAATGCTTGTGATTTGCCTGATGTCTTTATGATCATACCAATGGTTTGAGTCTAAGGTTTTCATCTCTACATTGTTTGGGAGCAGCTGGTAACATAAATGACTCAACTCCAAGAGACACGTTGCTTGCTCACAATATAACTCACTCAGCAGAAGCAAGGAGGAATTAAATCCTTTCAAGATAATCATTCCTTATGTGATTTCCAGGTTTCACACATCTAAATTTTAAGGACTGGGTTTTAAAAGACACCTTTGTTTTTCCTTTATCCAAGGGTCTATTTGAAAATGAACTAGTACTCTAAAAAGCAGGTTCCTGATAGACTTTGGGGGGAGGGGAGGAATATTTATGAATCTTAATATCTATGTAATCCCCATCAGGAACTAGTAAACTGGTGAAGGAAAGAAGTTTTTTGTTGTTGATGTTGTTTTCCTTTAAAAGATGTATTACTATCAGCGAAAAGAGTTTGAAGTGACTGTTCCTCTTATTACAATTCGCACTTCTGCATACCAATCAACTGCTATACTTAATCCAGTGAGCATTACTGCTGGAAGAACTGTGTTTCATGTGCTTGGGACTTTCTGAGTCACCATTTGTCATTATTCCATGTGAAAAGGAAAAGACCCCTTCCTTCTGTGTTACATAGCAAACTGTGACCCTGTAAGAGTAAATTGAGAAGCTGAGTACTTCCACTGCTGTGAAACATTTTAATATAAGTTGATATGTCTTCTCATAATAATTTAATTTTAAATTAGAGAGGGAAAGTGCCATTGAATCCCACACAGTGTAATTAGATTGGCCCTGGTATCGGGTGTTAGGGCTAAAGTTCATCTCTTCTGAGAACAGGATTGTTCTGTTTTTGTTTTGGTTAATTTGAGCTATTTTGGAGGACAGAAAATTGGAACCAGTGAGAACTGAATTTGCAGGACCCAAACGGACAGAGAACCTGTTCTGTGTTATAGGGAGAAGGCAGAGGGTTGCTTTGTCCACCCTAACCACCCAAATGGGCTTGGCCCACTGCCCATCAAATGTGAAGCCATTCCCCGTGATTTCCTTTCAGCAATGTGTTGCCTTTAGTTACTTGGTTTTTAATCACCCTATCTTACTATGCTCACCAGAAAAGAGAATAGCTACGTGCTGCAAAGTCTCCCACACAGCCTTCACCACCACAATCCCTGAAGGTAGATAGTATCATACCTACAGTTGGAGGAAGAAATTGAGGTTTCTGGACCTCATAACTTGCTCCTAATTCAAGGAAGTATTTTGTCTCCAACTGGAATTGACACCTGGGCCTCTCTGAACCTGTGCTGGTGTCCCGCATCACTGCTGCCTACTCAGTACTGAGATGATCAGAGCTCATGAGGAATTCTGTTCACAGGTCACAGTAAGTGTAATTGGCCCCAGAGGAAACCCAGTCTCATCATAAAATGGAACAAAAATGAACAGTATTAAGCAAAGTTAGTCAGCAACACTGTATCTATAGGATAGGGTTTTCCTAATAAAGACCATCAAGATAGAAAATGTTCCCTTTTTCAAAAATTGCAGTTTTATCAATGGACCTGTACAACCAGATACTTACACATTCCACTGTACACATAGAAATCTTATTGTGGGGCTGGAGAGATGGCTCAGCAGATAAACACTCTGTGAGCTGGATGACCTTTGTTTAGTACTGGGGATCCATGGTGGAAGGAGAGAATCATCTCCTGAAAGTTGTCCTTTGACCTCCTCATGTCTATCCTGGCCTGCTGACACACAGAGTAAGTAAGTGAGTGAGTGAGTGAGTGAGTGAGTGAGTGAGTGAGTGAGTGAGTAAGTAAGTGAGTAAGTAAGTAAGTGAGTAAGTAAGTGAGTAAGAAAGTGAGTAAGTAAGTAAACAAGCAAGCAAGTAAAATATTTATTTTTTATCATAATGCCTCCTAGTCAAGTATCCTAACAAAGGAGCATGCCTGCCATGAATGTATCATTGTCATTTCTACCAACTTTGAAGTAGATCAACAACATTCTTCTGAATGAATCTTAGTATTAATTAATTAGCATAGGAATGTCTCGTAACTATGGTGTTTTGTGGTTTTGTTTTGTTTTATGTCTTTGGTGTTATTTTAAGCACTTGCTCCACAGTCTGATCATTTCACCATAAACAAAATCAGAAATCTTGCCTTGTGGCCTTAGGTATGGTGGAAAGTGCAAGAATATTTTCTGCTTTACAAAATCTGTCACATGCAGTCAAATTGCTATGGCCAAGCCCTGCAGCAAGCCACACCCCTCTCATTCATTAAACCAATTTCCCGTTGTTGGAAGAGACGAGCTTAGACATTAAGAACAAGTGTTACATTTCTGTATGGGGACGTTTTCCACCCTCTCTTGTTTCCGGCCAGTTTGCAGATTCTTGGCTCTGGCGTAGATGTTGCTCTCAAATGAACGTGTTTGAGAACATGTGCTCTGCATTTGCTCTTAGCATGCAAATGGCTTAGGCATGTGCTCACTAAAACTCTGAGCACCGAGGGGATTTACTTAGAGTCAGATTGCTTGGCAAGTATTCTGCTGTGGAATTTGGGGGGAAATCCATAAACTAATGCCTTTTTTGCTTCTTCTCACCTTTGGACAGCTTTTCAGGTTGCTTCCAATTCAAATGTATTAAGATAGTGCATCAGCCCTTCTACTAAAATGAATGTATACAATTTAAGAAAACGTTTTGATGAACTTGAGAGCCAACTTTCTCATCCACATTAACACATTGATACATGAGGATCACACATATGCCCAAAGAAGAATTTTGAAGCCAGTAAACACAGATGAATTCACAGTCAAGCAACTGAGTGGACACATGGAGCAGAGGAGCCTATCTCTTTTCCTCACCCAGCCTCTACTTTCTGAAGAACTCTCACCCTAATTGGTGGGGTTGTTCAGAACATCCAAATATAAATGAAAGTGTCAGTCACTTAATTTTCTTTACCAGATGAATTAGGGGAAAAATGTTTATCCCCTGACAAGGGACAGAGTAAGGTGGCATTTACAGTGCCTGAATACTAGAATTTGAAACAGTTCCCTATAATTGCATTATTTGCAAGCCTGTGTGCCTCAGTGCATGTGTGGAAGTCAGGAAATTTCGTAAGCGTTTGTCCTCTCCTTCCTTCATATGAGTTCCAGAAGTCCAGCTCAGGTCTTGAAGACTAGCAGAAAGCACCTTTACCGGCTAGGCCACTTCTCCAACCCTTCTACATGCTTTTGAATGCTGTTTCACTATGCGTCACCATGACAGTCTGAACTGCCTCTCCATTGTATTTAGTGTTTTATAAAGAGCTCCATCTATGTACTTTTTAATTTACATAGATTTGATATACACGCAATGCACACATATCAAAGCTTGTTGTATACCCAATCAAATATAAAAAGATCCTTGAGAAATAGCTCATCTCACCTCACCTGAGAATGAAAGCTGTTTTAATGAAGCCTCTGCAATGGCTGAGCACTTGCACATGGAAAAGAACTGTTTCGTAAATGTCTTCAGCAAATTTTATTACTGTATGTCAACACTAATGAAAACGAGAGAAATGGTATTACCTTTTACCCTGTGGGTTCTTAATTAATGGCGACTTTGTTAAAGACAAGGAAAAATTGTCATTATAATTTAAGCTTTTATGTGTAAATGTCAAGGGGCCCATCAGACACAGACCCACTCATTTTTCTAGAAAAGAGTTATATAAAAGGAAGAAATTGCTTTATAATAGACTGTGCTGTGCACCTAAGTGAAATAATGACAAGATCCAAACCATCAAGATTCCCCTCTCCCTTGATGCACTCTGCAGTCTCTAGTGTACGCTCCTGTAGACGATCTTGCTCTCTGCCCGTTGTGTGCATAGCAGAAAGCTGTCTTGCTCTCTTCTAGCCTTGTGTGCACAAGGACAGCTAGGAAGCTGATGATTATTCTTCTTAGAAGAAGCATCATTAGAGAGATCAGGGATGTGAGTAATCGCTTGAATGAGGGATATTTTACCTCATAGTCCCAGGGCCAAGAGCCAAGAGCCAAGGAGGGAATGAGCCTACACAGAGGAAAAACAAGGGAGAAAACAAGTTCAAGGGGAACAGGGAGCCACTAGTGGTGATTCAGGTGCTCAGGCCTGGACTCTTGCCATAGAAACAAGCTCTGCTTTAGCATCAGCCACCCCAGCCTCTTTGTTCTCAGTGCTTGCAGAGAAGTCACCAGTCCAAAGCATACAGACAGACAAGGACATACTTCAGTGGTTGAAAGTCTTTGGAACTAGGTGTGGTAATACATTCTGCACACTTTGGAGTGGAGGGCCAAGGTCATCCACAGCTACCGAGCACATTGAATGCCAATAGGGACTCATAAGCCCTACCTAAAAAAGAGTAAGAAAGTAAGTAAGTAAATAGCTTTTTCGGTTGATCAGCAAGCTACTTGATATTTACAAAAAGATTTTAAAATGAGCTGGGCACTCAAAATCTTGATAGGTTAAGACAAAAATATGTTTAATAATATCTTTGGATATTAATTTGGATTATTTAAATATGCAGTAAGTGTTCAATAAGTTAAACATAGCAACTCCCACAGTACTGAAAATACATACGGTTTTTCTCAGTATAAATTTTGTGATTGTTGTTTTATATCAAACAACTTTTATAATACTCATTTTTATTGTTACAATATTTTATAAATTTTAAAGAATATGAAAAAATAAGATATTATAGTTATTGAAGGGGGTCTCTGGGAGGAGTTGGGGTACAAAAGGGAAACAAGAATGTGATTTAATTCTATTTACTTGAAATAAGTTTTTAAATGTTAACAAATTCAGATAAATTGAAATCATATAACTTTTCTCATCATAATGCAATAAAACTTTTAAAAAGATATTTGCAAAAATAAGCCATATGTTTTTAGAATGGAATACTGAGCAGACATAATGAATAACTATTGATTCACACAACCATGTGGTGAAGTACCACAAACTAGTGTGAGTGAAAAAAAACTGGAAGGAGTCTGTGGTTGGAGAGAAATGGGTAATGAGCTTAGTAGGTGTTCATGGGGAGGTAGAAGTCATAATAGTAGTTATCTCTGACAAGGTACTGATTAATTGGGGTAAAATTTTTGGATGTAATTAAATCTTCATTTCTTGATAAAGATATTACCTGTGAAAATTCACTGATATTAGCATTACCGTGTGTGTATTTTCCAAGATTATTATTCAATAAAATGTTTACCAAAGCTACAAAAAAGAAAAAAAAATAGCAACTCCCTGAATTTCTTTTAGACATTAGCAGTTTTGGATTGAAAGCTTTGTAGGTAGGCTGAGACAAAAATGGAGCAGAGACTGAAGGAATGGCTGGCCAGTGACTGGCCTAACTTGGGATCCATCCCATGGGCGGGCATCAAACCCTGACACAATTACTAATGCCACATTGTGCTTTCAGACAGGAGCCTAGTATGGCTGTCCTTGAGAGGCTCTACCAGTAGCTGACTGAGACAGATGCAGATACTTACACCCAACCATTAGACTAAGGTTGGAGACCCCTATCAGAGTTTTAGGGGAAGGACTGAAAGAACTGATGGAGATGGCAACTCCATAGGAAGACCAACAGAGTCAACTAACCTGGATCTCTGGGAGCTCCCAGAGACTGAGCAACTAATCAAAAAGAATACATGGGTTGGTCCAAAGCCAGTGGCACCTAAGTAGCAGAGGGCTACTTTGTCTGGTCTCAGTGGGAGATGTACCTAATCCTGTAGAGACTTCCCCAGGGTGGAGTAATACCTGGGAGGGGGGACACTCTCTCAGAAGTAAAGGGGAGAGGTAATGGAGGAAAGAAGTCTGTGAGGGGACACAACCAGAATCACAGGAAGGACAGGTTCCAGTCAGATTTAGCAAGGGCAGGTAGCACTAGAGTTAACCAGATGGCTGGGGGCAAGTGTAAGAAAATAAACAACACAAACCAAGGGTATCTGCCATCATCAGAACTCAATTCTCCCACTATAGCAAGTCCTGGACACACCATCTCACCGGAAAAGCAAGATTCAGATCTAAAATCACTTATCAGGATGATGATACAGGACCTTAAGAAAGAC
>NW_022196897.1:38755135-38756128 GCF_008632895.1 Mastomys coucha
TGCAGCAAGTTCGGTCTCTCGTGAGTCACTGGGTGGTCACGTCATCCCGAGACTTGAGTAAGGATCTCCCCAGTTCTGGGGGTCTTTCAAAAGCAGTAAGGGAAAAAAGACAAGTAACATATAAAGGCAGGCCTATCAGAATTACAGCAGATTTCTCACCAGAGACTATGAAAGCTAGAAGATCCTGGGCAGATGTCATACAGATCCTACAAGAACACAAAGGCAAGCCCAGACTACTATACCCAGCAAAACTCTCAATTACCATAGGTGGAGTAAACAAGATATTCCATGACAAAACAAAATTTATACAATATCTTTCCACAAATCCAGCCCTACAAAGGATAATAGATGGAAAACATCTACATAAGGAGCAAAACTACACCCTAGAAGAAGCAAGAAGGCAATCTTTCAACAAATTCACACAAACCTAATTCCACCTTTTACAAGAAAAACAACAGGAAGTGACAATTACTTTTTCTTAATGTATTAATTTGAAAATTAATATTACCAACATATCCTTATCTATTGAAATCCAATAATATGAGGAATTGGGAATTTGTTGATTGTCATCCAATGGTCTCTCTAATTTGGTAATTGGAGAAATAGGTCCAACATTGTACAATCTATATACACTGTCAGCTTGTTTGCTTGTGACAGTGTCTTGCTGTGTACAACATAAGGGTCTTGAAATCTTGCTTTTCCTATCTCAGCCTCTCTATTAGTAGTATTGTTTATTTCATGTTTTTACACTATACTATGGTTTTCAGAACAGCTTATATATTTCAAAAGTATTTATATACCCAAAAGAAACATAGAAGATTAACTAGGGAGGTGGCTTGTAAGAGAACAACAAAGTGCGACTGAATGCTTTGCTTGATATTTGTAACTTTTGTATCAAGTTTGAAGAAGACTTTATAAGTTACCCTTTCTGAGATGAATGCTTTTCCAAATTATCATAGCTAATGAACCAAATTCTTACCCTCACCTAATGTC
>NW_022196897.1:38756623-38794496 GCF_008632895.1 Mastomys coucha
AAAGGGAAACAAGAATGTGATTCAATTCTATTTAATTAAAATATGTTTTTAAATGTTAAAAAAAGAAGAAAAAAAAGAAGTCTGTGAGGGGAGACCAAGTGGGCACAACATTATGGATGTAAATAAATAAAATAATAAATTAATAAAAAAAAGAATTATCAATGAGGACCCAGCTATACCACTCCTGGGCATATACCCAGAAGATGCTCCAACATGTAATAAGGACACATGCTCCACTATGTTCATAACATTCTTATTTATAATAGCTTGAAGCTGGAAAGAATCCAGATGTCCCCCAACAGAGGAATAGATACAGAAAATGTGGTACATCTACACAATGGAGTACTACTCAGCTATTAAAAACAATGAATTTATGAAATTCTTGGGGAAATGGATGGATCTGGAGAATATCATCCTGAGTGAGGGAACCCAATCACAAAATAACACACATGGTATGTACTCATCGATAAGTGGATATTAGGCAAAATGCTTGCAATACCCACAATACAACTCACAGACCATATGGAACTCAAGAAGGGAGACCAAAGTGTGGATGCTTCAGTCCTACTTAGAAGGGGGATCAAAATAATCATGAGAAGTAGTGGGAGGAAGGGACTTGGGAGGGAGAGAGGAGGGGGAGGAGAAAAGGGAGGCAGGATCATGTTTGGGAGGAGATGGGGTATGCAACAATGGGAGATGAGGAACTGGGGGTAGCCACCAGAAAGTCCAGATGCCAGGAAAGCAAGAAACTCCCAGGACCCAAATAGGATGACATTAGCTAAAATACCCAACAAAGAGAGACTACAGAAACCATATCCAGAGGTTAGGTATGGCCCCCAGTTGAGAGATGGGGCCACCCACCCATCTCAAAAATATTAACCCAGCATTGCTCCTATCTAAAGGAAATCTAAAGGAAATACAGGGAGGAACAAAGAGTGGAGAGGAGACTGAAGGAAAGGCCATCCAGAGACTGCCCCACCTGGGGATCCATCCATATGCAGATACCAAACCCAGACACTATTGCTGATGACAAGAAGCACTTGCTGACAGGAGCCTGATATAGCTCTCTTCTGAGAGGCTTGGTCAGAGCCTAACCAATACAGATGTAGATGCTTGCAGCCAACCCTCAGACTAAACACAGGGATCCCAGTGGAGGAGGTAGGGAAAGGAATGAAGGGGTTTGCAACCCCATAGAGTGAACAGTAATATCAACCAAGTAGGTGACCCAGAGCTCCCAGGGACTAAACCACCAACCATAGAGTACACATGGAGGGACCCATGGCTCCAGCCACATATATAGAAGAGGATGGCCTTGTCAGACATCAATGGGTAGAGAGGCCCTTGGTCCTGTGAAGGCTTTCTGCCCCAATGTAGGGGAATGCCAGGGTGGAGGTAGGAATGTGTGGATGGGTGGGGGCACACCCTCATACAAGCAGAGGGGAGGGGGTGGGATAGGGGCTTGCAGAGGGTAAACCAGGAAAAGGGATAGCATTTGAAATATAAATAAAAATAATAACCAATAAAAAGAATCATCAAAACTATAGTCCAATAAATAAATAAATTTAGCAAGTCAACTATATCCAGAAATTAATACTAAAGTAAAAATATTTATATGGTAGACACTTGTGTAGTCTTTGGACGCCTGTGAAATGGTCTCTTACTCTGGGCAATCTCTACTTCTTTTGTAAAGATGGACAACAAACAGAAATCTGTCTGAAATGACACTCTCTGCACTTTGTTTCATTATTACTTTTGTTTAAAAATCTCAGGATCTTGTGTGTTAAAATGATCTATCTCAATAAAATGTTAAAATAAAAAAAAAGCCCAGAGGCTAGTCAGCTCTCTATATCTTATTGGCATTTCTCCTTCACATCATAGAATAGGTTCACTGTCAAACGGTAAGGATATTTCCCTCCTAACCTTGAATCAGTGCAGAATCACCTTGTTATTTACCATTTCAGACACACAATGAGAATCTCACCAAACACTAAGAGTAATACAGAGGTCCGAAACAGCACCTAGTTAGTATTATACAAGCTAGAATACTGCCAGACCTAAGCATGAATACTTTTCTAACCAGAATGTATCTTCAAAATTGTACCTTCTGGGAAAGGAGACATGCGTATTTAGTAAATATGTATACCAGGCATGTTTATTTCAAAGTCAGTGTATCTTGTCATCTGTTAGTTCTAACCAAGGTTCTTAAGTGGTTCTTTATCGCTGTCTTTGTGAATGGTAAAGGATTCCAAAAGAAAACAATCTCTTAAAAACTGAAGATATTCTGAAACAACCAGCGTCAGCAGTGTATAAAAATAGGAATACTTACATGGAATGTCCTCACAAGGAAATAATTACACCCAATAAAATATATAAATTCCTTATGTCCTTTCTCACAACAACTTATGTAAACAGAACAGTTCGTTGACAACTAAATAAAGAAGAAGCAACATAAAAAAGCTTCATGCCCATCCCAGGATGGTCACAGATGCACCAGCCTTTACTAAGTCACTCTTTTCTTGTTTGCTTGTTTTCATTCGTTCCTATAGTTCTAGGTGTGAAAACAGAGCCTTGTGTGGGCTGGGGAAGCATCCTTCACTGAGCTACATCCTTTTCCTCTTTTGTCTTCAATAACCAGTTCCTGTCATCTGAGTAACTCTCAGAATGCCGGAAAGAAAGAAAGGATGAAACACTCTCATTTTTTATTTCTTCTTCTATTATCACTATCATCACCATCATCATCACCACCACTATCATCATCATCATCATCATCATCATCATCATCATCATCAATTTCTTCAGATAGTGGGAAATGATGTCTGATGTGAAGCAATTGAAATAAAACCAAGAGAAGTAAAATTCCCAGGTATTCATTCATTGCATTCTATATGTTGTCTTGGACTCTTTCCCTCTATTTCTCCTCTAATACAACTGTACAAGGCAGAAAGGAGCCTTTCTTCTTAGGGAGGAACAAACAATACTATGGTTTAGATATTTTTAAAAGTACCTTTATTAATTTTAGTTATATGTGTGCTAATGTGGGCAAGTGTATGCCACAGCACAAGTATAGAAGTCAAAGGGGTTTTCTGTCTTCTTTCCTTCTAATATATGGTGGGGTTCCAGAGAATGAACTCAGGTCATCAGGCTTGACTGGACCCCAGTGGCCCATGCTTTAAGAACAGCCTGTGGAGGAAGCGCTGTACTCCTTAGGAGCTGGAGCCTGGGGGAGGGAATTAGTGCTTTGGGGAAGGGGCACTTGCATTTGAAAGAAATAGTGAGTCCCCAGCCCCTACCCCTCTCCTCTCTGTTTTCTGCTGACACCCATGAACAGGCATCTTCAACTATGTCTTATGCCCTGTTTGTCCAAAGCAACGGGGCCAAGTAACTGTAAGTTGAGACATGAAATTACCTCCCAACTTGAACCTTTGCTCCTTAGATCCCAATCACCTCAGATATTTATCGAAGTAACAAAAATTGAGTAACTTGCTGAGTATCTGGAGTCAGGGGAATGCTGGAGGTAGAGTTAGTGATTTTAGGCTGCCAGTCTCATTCCATCTGTCTTCAGTCACCTTGACTGTATCTGTGAACAGGGGACAGGATGGCAGGGTCAGCTTAGCAGGTTGCCGTAATGTGATTTCAAGACGTCTGCATGTGTTCAGGAAAATCTCAATCAAGTGGGCAAACTAGATGCCAAAAGAATCCCCATATCCTTCCCTCTGCTCAAGGCTGGCACTCTGTACTGGTGAGCTTTCCTCTGAACTAATACTACTGTGGTTCTGCAACACCAGAGCTCATGAGTTCTCTGTCACCTTTGTCTGACACTAACTCCACAGAATACTTTTCTTGGCCCTTCAAGGGCTGGGATTTTCTTGGCCCTTCAGTGCTCAGCAGTTTTTCTAAGAGTCCTATTCTATGTTTTCAGAGAAGAGTCTCCTCTCTTGAATGTCAGCACAAGTAGCAAATTCAGTCTTTCAAAATCAGCTAGGGAGATCAAGAGTATCCAAAGAAATCAGTTTCTACAAAAGGAATCTATTGGTAATGTCATTCCATAAGCAAGAGAGGTGAGATCAGCTCCTGTAAATTCAATAGCCAACTCTGGAAAGCAGAGCCAATTCCCTGTAAGAAGTCTATTGGGAAGCCAGAGATGCTGTCTAGTTAGTCTGTGTCCACTTCAAATCACCTCTAGACAATGGCTTTCTCAGGAATGTCAGCAAAAACTCTCTTTAGATTTGGCTGGATTTTGTTTTTCTCTCTTCATTTCTGTGGGGTTTTTTATTATTATTATTATTATATCAGTCAGACATTGACCCTGTTCACATTAACTTAGGTGAGTCCTGAAACCATGTATTAAAGACAAAGAACCCAGGGGTCCTCACAGCCCCTGAGACATGTTGTCTATACAGGAAGTGGTCTCCAGTTAGTTTGTAAAAGCGGAACTGGAGAGGACTCCATGGTGCAGAAAGTGGGTCTACGGGATAAGTGGAAGAGGACCGAGGTCATAACTTTGTTCTTGTTTTTGTTCCAGAGACAAAGGTATGTCTCCTGGGCTCAGAGCTGGAGGAAGGCGGTAATTGCTTATGTAAGAAGCTCCTGACCCACATTCCCAGCAGTGCACCAGTGAGTGGAAACAGAGAATATGGTGATCTACACAGACATCAGGGCGCTGGCAGCCTTGCAGCGTGTCTCAGCTTTCTAAAGCTGGTCCTCCACCGGCAGGAACTGTCAGGCTCTGAAGAGGCCAAGGAAGCCAGTAGAAGGAATGTTTTCCCTTCTCAAACTTCACGGCAAAATAATTGGTTTGCTGATATTAGATTCAGTAAGGGCTACAAAATATGGGGCTACGGTCATAGTAAAGTGGAGTAAGAGTGCAGGCTACCTAAACATGAGGTACTGAGTCCAGATTCCTGCACCCATGTAAAAGCCAGGTGTGGCTGCACACACCTGGAATCCCACTGGGACTTGCTGTACAACCAAACAGGTAAAAACAACAACAACAACAACAACAAAACAGTGAGCTTCAGGTTTATCGAGAGACCCTGCCTCAAAGGATGATAGAACATGATAGAGCCAGGTTACCTGGCCCTCACAAGGATATTCATGGGTACACATATTCATAAGTACACATATTCACATGCACACATACACTCACATGCACACATGTGCAAACATTAAGAAAATTAGAAAAACATTTCTAAAGGAAATAAATTGACAATCACAATTTTGAAGTAACAGAAGTAAAGAAGAAAAATGCATACAGACTGATGAAGTTGACGATGTGCAATTTATGACAAGCTAGGTAAGGAAATTACTTTCCAAAAATATATCCATTCATCCTCTTCTTCAGCACATATATGTGTCACACAGTTTGTGCTATGACAGGTTTTCAACGTGGAGCATGTAAAGCCAAGGAACATGGTAATCCTATTCTCATGCTTATGTTCACATGCAGAAGATTAACAACTGAAACAAAATGACTACATAGAGAGATGAATCCAATTCTCTTCACTAGAGCTATATGACACACACAAAAATCACAGAACTGACATAAGAAAATGACATTAAAAGTGTGCAGAAATTTACCCCAGTAATTGGCGATACTATCCTTTTCCTTCCTTTATTAAGCTTCTCAAAGTCAGAAGTCTGCTTTGCTACCTCCATAGCACACATCTTAATTCCTGCCACCTGGTTTCCATGACGACAGTTCTGTTTTTGTATACAGCAGAAGTCTTCATGACTCCTTAGTAACCCATTCCTTGGGTCTTTCCTTGAGGGTTAATCACTGGGATAATCCCTACTTACTCTCTACTCCTCCCCCCCTCTCTCTCTCCCTCCTCCTCCCCCCCTTCTTGTCTCCTCTGAGATTGGAACCTCACCTGAGTCATTTTTTACCTTATTTCCACCTCCCTCCTCATCATCTCTATCTTCTCCATCATCTCCAGCCCCCACCTCACAGACAAAAGCATTCCAGAGTTTTAGGTTCAAACACCTTCTCGCCTCCTAATTTTCTTCAAAATCTATTTTAAAATCCAAACTTTTCTTTAAACCTTCTAGTAACTGCCTCCTGTTAAGGAAGTACTATCCTGACAGATTGCTTAGGTAACTTGTACTGAATTCTGTCATGGTTTAAATGTGAAATGTTTACTATAGGATTCCTTCCATGTTTGCATGCTTGGTCCCTGATTGGCTGGTGGCATTCTCTTACATGACTGGTGAATCATCTTTTAGAAAAAAAAAATTTTCTAGATTTTTATTTTGTTCTATATGAGAGTGTTTTGCCTGCATGTCTGTATGTGTGTCAGAAGGTGTCATCTTCTGCAATAGATGGTTATGAGTCTTCATGTTGATTTTGGAAACTGAACCCACGTCTACCGGAAGAACAACAAGTAAGGCACTGGACAATCTCCCAGCCCCAGGCTGTGGAATCCTTCAGAGGGAGGGCTCACATAAGAAAGGAGATCCCTTGGGATAAGTTGCTGGTGTACATTTTACTGCTTGTTCCATATGCATTGCTTTCTATCCCTTCTAGATATAGGCAGGCAGCTGCCACACTCCTGATGCCGCAGTGCTACCTGAAACCAGGCCTTTTCTGCCCTGAATGAAAATATTCTCACAAATCATACACCAAGAAAAACTTCCATTTATGGTCAGCTGTTTATAACTCCAGTGAGAAAACTAACACAGACACTTGGTACCAGAGTGGAGCCAGTATTGATGAGCCCCTCTTTGTAATTCAGTTTTTGAAAAATGGTTTGTGAGAAGAATCTGTAGGAGTTTGGAACTGTGAGCTAGAGGAGCCTTAGTGTGCTACCAGTAGAACTTCATGAGTGCTCCTAAGCTATGGGGCTAAGAGGAAGGCCAACGGGGCTAAGAGGAAGGCCAACGGGGCTAAGAGGATGGGTGCTCCTAAGCTATGGGGCTAAGAGGAAGGCCAACAGTAAAAGCTGGCATCGTGATATTTCAAAGTGGAACTAAGATTCTGTTGGAAACTGAGTTAGAAAGCATTAATAATAAGCTCTGGCAAAGGATCTGACCGCATTCTTCACAGGTCTGAGAACTTGAGTGAGGCTGAACTCAAAAGTGAGGGTCCAGTTTTTTGAAGAAATTTCAAGAAGATATGTACATTAAAAAACTAGGACAGGATAAGTGAAAAAAACATATCTGTAATTGTTAGTGATTAGGAGCATTAAAGAGAACCCATAGACCTTGCCCTGATACAAGTGGGATGTAGATGAGCTACTGTTTATCTCTTGTAGTCCTCACACTTATAACTCTCCAATCTCAGCCTTCTGAGTGGGTGAGATAACCAGCATGTGTCACCTTACCCTGCTGAGTAGGAAGAAGCTGTCCTCAAGGTAGCTAACTCTTAGTGATAATAAGTGCCTGTGAAGCATGCCTTTGAAAAGCAAATCAACCAGTATCAATCCCACACTCCACCTCTCTCATTCTGCCAGGTTTCTGTAATCCAAGACACAGTTACATCCCAGAGCCAGCAAGCTGAGTAGAGACTATACAAGCTTTTGAGATTTTCCCTGAATTCATCTTGTTAAAATTTTATCTTATCTGAGAGAAAATGGCAAAGATCAACAGAGCAGCTGACAAGTGCTGGAGTGGTATGGAGAAAGGGAAACCTTCATTCAACATTGGTAGGATCACAAATTGGTCCAGCCATCCTGGAAATCAGTGCAGAAAACTAATCAATCTACCATATGACCCAGTTATATCACTCCTTGGCACATGCCTCAAGGACTCAACACCCTACTCCACAAAAACTTGTTCAACCATGTTCATTACTTTGCTATCCACAATAGCTAAGAAATCGAAACAACTTATATGTTCTTCAACCAGCAAATAGATAATGAAAACTAGATACTTATGACATTATAAGATACTCTTCAGCTGTAAAGAAAAATCAAATCATGAAGTTTTCAGAAAAAATAAAATGAACTAGGAAATAAAATCATATTGAATGTGGTAACCCAGAGCCAAAAAGGCAAACATCAAGTGTTCTTTCTCGTGGGTTGACAGCTCCTCGCTCCAAATCTTCAGATGCGAGAACATATCCTGGAGTAACTAAAGATATCAGGAAAGTGAAAAAGAGACCATGCTGGGATGGAGTGATGGTGGAGCAATAACAAGGGGAATAGCAAGACACAATGATCTAACTTGGGAAATGAAAACACAAAAGTCTTTAATTAGGGAGGAAGGGGATAAATACAATAATAGTAAAAATGTCTGAAATGTCACAAAAATCTGGGCTGACGATGCTCCCTCCAAGAACCAAAGACCATCTAATAAAAACCCAACACCAGGCATGAGAAGCTCTCTTTTGAGTTACTGGTCAGGTGTCTTAGTGAGGGTTTCATTGCTGTGAAGAGACACCATGCCCAAAGCAACTCTTATAAAAGTAAACCTTTCAGTGCAGCTGGCTTACAGTTTCAGAGGTTTAGTCCATTATGATCATGGTGGGAAGCATGGTAGTACTGAGGTAGACATGGTGCTAGAGAAGCCAAGAGTTCTACATCTTGGTAGCCAGGAGAAGACTGTCTTCTGCAGACAGCCATGAGGAGGCTTAACTCCACACAAAGAATTAAAGATATCTAAGGACTACTGAGAGAAGGAGAAATTGTCTTTTCCAGGAAATGGTCAACTCTGAAATGTACATACAACTAAAATTATACAGGAGCTAACTATATTTAGGATTCTATTTATAATTTTGAAATAAATTCATATATTTGAAAGCGTGCAAGAAGGGGGTATATAGAAGGGTTTGGAATGAGGAGAAGGAAAGTGGAATGACATAATAATATTATAATTCCCAGAAGTTAATTGAAAAAAAAAACCTAGGTAATTAAGAAAGAAAAGAAAGAGAGGAGAGGGAGAAGAGGGCAGGAAGGAGAGAAAAAGGGAGGAGTGCCACGCCCACTCCAATGAAGTCTTGTGACACCCCAAAAGCTTGGCCACAGACCAGAGGCAAAAGCTTCAAAGGAAGCCAGTCTCTTGGAGTTCATTTGTGGCATTTCCTAACTCAGAGGTAGCCCAGATACGTCCTTGTGAACTCGAGTGCTAGGTGCCCACCAAGATATGATTTACTATAGCTAGACAAAATTGGACATTGCTCTCTGACCTTTACCAGTGTTCCAACATCTTAGCCAAACCCTGGCTTGGAATTTTGTAAAGAATGTTACCCATCCAGACTAATTGCCTTTCACATTGTAGGTAGGGCATTGAAGCTTACAGAATGGGAGACTTATCCCAGGGGAAGGTCAAGTGGAATCCTCATTTTCAGTCACATAGGTAGCTGAGCCACTCCTAGGAATTAGCAAGAATGAGACTTCCTGAGACATGTCTCTACTAGCCCAGAAAATTAGCATAGTGGGTGTCTTTACTAAGGATGGGTGGGACCTTGAGCCAAGTGTGTGTGCTTGTGTGTGTGTGTGTGTGTGTGTGTGTGTGTGTGTGTGTGACAGAGTGTGTCAGTCAGCGGCAGAGCATTTGAGAGAGAGCACATTCAAGCTTCGAGCCTCATGCGGACCACAGTCCCCACCCACACTCCCACACACACACACACACACACACACACACACACCCCGGGCCCAGAGCGCTCTGGCATGGGGTTGGGGGGGGGAGGGAGGAGGGGTGCAGCACCTGTCCAGAGAGGATGGCTGCTGTTTTAGACCCGGTGTGTTTTAGATGGCTTCAGATGTACCCTGACTGCTGAGCTGCCAGATTTTTCATTTCTCTTTTGTAATGACTGTAAAAGTCTGATGCCATTTTTGAGAAATACATTCAGATCCTGCACTTGTCTGTGTCGACTCTGTTTGTCATCTGCTGAAGTTTTTGCCCACCTGACCAGAACTCTACTCATCCCATGGAACAAGGGATTCCCGCAGAGAATCCAGTCCGTGGCAGAGGAGGGAAGGGAGGAAAGGAGAGAAGAAAGCAAAGAAAAAGAAATATAAAATAAGCATAAGTAGGGAAATTCCAAAAATGAGTTGACCCATCATAAACTTTTCTTAAAGAGTCTAGCTATGTAAAAATAAATTGAAAAGTAGTGTACTTGTCACTAGATTATTCTCATTGGAATCCACAGATTAACACAGGAAGAATCTATTGCACAGTGGAAGCTGAGAGAGACCTGCTGCAGATCAAAGCAGTCTTGGTTGAGGAGTGTTGAAGGTGGCCTGCATGCAGTCAAGCTGCCTCCTCAACTTCTTGGTACAGACACTCTCAGAGCATCTTAGTGAGACCAAGATCCCTCAGAGTGATCTTCAGGTTTTACCCATGAACAGTCACCCTGTGTTCCTTCTTCCTGCACATCCTTCTTCCCAAATCGAAGCCCACTAACCTCAAAAGTCTATAGATGATTTTTGACACAAATGGGAACACTGAATTTTTAAAGAAATTCCCAAACAGATGAGCAACTATGTACAGGCAAATTAAATAATGGCTCTTGATAACTGTATCAGGGAGGTGAATATTGATAACAATTATGTGTTGGCATAACAAAAGTATATTTAATAATATGGAAATGCTCACATTTGCTAAAGCAAGAAACACATACACACACATACATACACACACACCCACACACACACACGAACTCACAGGCACACTCACATACATTGTATTTACATAATATGTGTTATAAGAGTCACTAGAAATAACAAGACATTTGTTTGCCTTTTCCTTTGTCTTCTTTTCAAAACTTTTTATATCCAGGCATAAGGTGATGCTAAATGTAATAATTTCTAGAGGAGTTTTACCACTCAGAATGAGAAATACACAGTAAACTACACAGATACCATGACACAAAGCATATTTCAGACACTGAAGAAAAGTGAAACAGATAACAACAATATACTTCGGCCTTTTCCCTTTCCAAAACCCAGACCCTTCTGTACCACACTGCTTTTGACTAGCATTGCAGTGACCCAAGAGGCAGTGACACAGTGTGATAAGAACAAGGTGGAAAAACATGGCACAACTGTTCTGAAGAGGAATGAGGCCTAAGGTTAGTCTTAGAGTGCTTGGTATTCTGTCTACTTCAATGTCACCAGTTTCCTGCCTCCATCTTAGTGTCTAGAAGTCACTCCCCAGAGAAAGCATAGGGTTTTCATATGGTCAAAACACTCAATTTGAATACATAGTTGCTACCTTAGAAAATGTAAACTGAAAATTCAAGTGAACTTTGGTGAAAAGTTTTAAACCAGTCAGTACTTGAATATTTTTATAGTGTGTTGCATGTGAGAGTGTGTGTATCCTTGTGTGATAACTTCATAAGAACGTATCTCATTTGGATGAATTTTAAAAAAAACAATGAAGAGACAGACAATTAGAGATGACTTTTGTGTTAATCAGTAAAGGAGAAAAATTAGGATAAGACAGTAAGACTGTACTCTTAAAAAAAAAAAAAAGGAATGAAGCAAGTGTCAGAGTTCCTCGAAGTTATGGTGAAAATCCTGACAAGTGAGGAGAGAAGACACAGGTGAACAAGAGAAAAGTGGCCAGCCACATGGCTCTCCGAAGGGTATGGGAAAGCTGGAGACAGCTCCAAAAGACGGGCCAAGCAGCCATAATGGAAAGAGACTAGGAGTCCTTCCCACAGTCCACATCAGCCTACATTCAGGCACAAGGTGATTCCTTTCCTGAAAATGTCGAATATTCTGTCACTGCATGGCTCCTAGCGCCAAGGAACAGGTTCATTCTTGATTCAGAACATAATATATAAACCTGAGCTACTCTCAGGGACTAAGATCAAGGAACACACACAGGGCAGGCAGCCTGAGTTTGCTCTAACACAGCCCAGAGTGAGAGAGCTCTGTGAGGCCACTGACAGGGGATGTCCACACGTTAACAACAAGCATATGTCCAAAGTCTGGGAAGGTGGTTCAGGGGATAAAACACTCACTGTGCAAACTTAAAGCTCCCCAGAACCCACAGACAGCCATACCAGCACCCCTGTATCCTAAAGCGCATGCTCCCCAAACACACATGTGAACACAAGAAGGTTCAGCCCAGGAAGTACATGGAAAAATCAGCCCCACCTCGATTACCTAGCCAGAAGAAGATCTCATCAACTAAGAATAACTAGAGGGTGATAACCATGAGCCTGAAGTCAGCCAAAACATCAGTTTCCGTAGATACCTAGCTGCTATTCGTTGCTATGGAAACCGGAAACTCTAATGCCCTAGTGGCTTATTTGATACTATTTCTGCATCTTCCTAGCTGGGTGATTAATACTTTAATTTGAAGGTCCTGAAGGTACAAAGACAAGTTTCCTGGCTGTCCAGTCCTTTGTGGTGTGGCCACCTTACTTATCACCAGCATACTCGAGAACTGCAACCCAACCCCAGGAGGCAGGTGGTACAAGCTAGGTGAGTGAGGTAATCGGCAAGGTGAAGTGTAGTCAACAGAAGCCCTTGATACACACAGAAGGAAAGCCAGAAAAATGAAACAAAGTTAGTGGCCAGTAGACACTTTATTCAATACAGACTTAACACCAGCAGAAACCACAGAAAAGACAGAGGCCCACAGGCCCTGCTGACCTGCTCCTAAAACACCTGTGCATGGATCTAGCAATGTGCAATTTTCAAGACCCAGAAAAAAAAAGTCATTCCTTCTCGTTCTTAAATTTCTTTCTTTTCTTGTTGCTTGAGTGTCACCCTTTCTTTTTATTACACCTTTAGTAGTGTTTTAACCTCAGCATATAAAAAAAATTTTGGCTTTATGTATTCATCTAACTTGTTTATATATTTTTTGCTAGACACATTCTTTCCTTTTACTTTTTGCCTTTCTTCTTTTGCTCTTCTCTACTGTACCATTAGTTATATTTAGAAATTAGTGATTTAGTAATTTGTAAATTTCTGATACTAATATTTGTTCTTTTTAAAAAATGTTCAGTTTTTAATTCTTGTTCTTACATTTACCTAACCTTACTTTTGAACTTTGTCATTGATGTGAAGCCTTTTTTGTTTGTTTTACCCTTCTTTTCTTTTTTAAAATGTTATTTATTATTAGTGTGTGTGTGTGTGTGTGTGTGTGTGTGTGTGTGTAGAGGGTAAGAATGGAGGGTAATCTGGAGACAGAACCTAACAATCTACACAGTAGATAAAGGACCTGAGACAAACTTTGAAGAATTCATCCCATAAAATTATAATGAGTATTCCTAGGTCTAGAGAAGGCACTTAGCACTGAAATGCAAGAAGCAATGGAAAACAACCTTTCCTAGACACATCATGACAAAGATATCCAATTTGCAACACAAAGACTATTGAAAGATGTAATAAAAAACATTCCAACTCACCAAGGCAAGCACAGAATGCCAGATGACTTATTAGCAACCCCTAATGCCCAAGAAGTGTTGAGCAATACATACTAAATGCTGGAAGGGACCGTCAACCAAGAAAGCTATACCCAGAGACATATTGACAGAAATAAAAGGACATTTCAAGATGAGTTCACACTATGCATCTTAGAATAGCCCAGCTAACACTGGAGAACATCCTTCACAGGAAGAATAGAAGAGAATCATGGGAGCACAGGCAAGAATCTACTTCATGAGCCATATCAATGAGCAAAAGAGAGGTAGAAGGGAATGCCTGATAGCCACCCAGTAAACCAGAAAAGTCTTAGTTCTTAGAGGGGAGAAAGACATTGACAGTGATCCAACCAACCAGAAAAACAACCAAGAAAACCACAGACATTAGTAAACAACTTAGTAAAGGAGGAACAAAGGGAGGGTGTTAGAATGGGTGTGAGGTGAATGCAGGGGAGATGGTCTGTGAGGAACACAGGGACTAGTAAGAAGGGAGAGGAAACAAGAGGTGGGGGGCAGGGCACGAGTAAGAACAAAGTATATATTTACATATATATGTATATAAATATATATGAAATACATACATATGAAAATAATGTATATGTATGAAAATGCCACAATGAACCCATTACTGTATATGCTACCTTAAAAAAACAAAAAGGAAACAACTACAAAGCAGGTTAATAGAGGCATTTTCTTATCTCGGTCGATATCTTATTCCAACATAGGAAGTCATATTTCTTGACTTGTGTCTTGTGAGACGAGGTATTCTTCCAAAGATAAAAATTATTTTTACACTTCCAAGAAGCTATAGGCCACCCTGGCCAGGGAAACAGGAAGGCTAACTCCAGATCTTCCTCTTCTCACTCAGTTACTCCAAACCCAATCCCCACATCTCATCCCTGCCTCTGTAGCAGGTCAGCTGCTGAGGTCTCTGTCCCCTACTGTAGTTACACCTCCAGTAAAGTATGCATGTATTTCTCTTAACCTCCCTCCTTCCACTCAGTACTTTATCCCAATCCCCACCACCAGCACGCATTTCCTGCAAACACACAGATTGCTCTGGCCAGGGAAGCAGGGAGGCTAACTGCAGGTCTTGACTTCTGCCTCTGCAACAGATCACCTGCTGCAGCCTCTCTACCCTTTTCCCACACTCCTTGCCAGTGGGTCACACAGATCTTCCTCTCCAAACTACCTTTCTCTCTATGCTAGCTAGTTTGTCCTAACCCCAACTCCAGCAGGAACTCCCTGTAGATCCACAGGCCATGCTGACCAAAGAGGCAAGTAGGCTAACTACAGAACTTCACCTCTTCCTCCATTCGTCCCAGTCTAATACCCTAGTCTCATCCTCAGATCTATAGCAGATTCTCTGCTGTGGCCTTTCCTCTGTCTCCATTTCCAGGGGACTAACTAAGCAGATCCTGGCAGAAAATCCTGTTTTCCTTCTTCCTGTGGAAGCCCTCAGCCACCCTTGCAGCCGATTCCAATTGCTAAGTATAAACTCCTAATACCCAGGAACACATATAACCTGGACCTCTCAATGCCCACACCTATCAAAACCCCAGAATATTTTTCTGCAGGTAACACACAGCCACTACAATCTCATAAGAACCAGATAAAATAGAAACTAGGAAACAAAACATTTACAAAACAAACAAAAGACTAGATACAGCATCTAAAATTATATTACCAATCCCAGATGCCTAAACACCAGAGTAAGAGCATGAAACACTATCAATAACAAACAGGACAATATGTCTCTATTAAAGTCCAGCAACCTCACCACAGCAGGCACTGAGTATTTCAACACAGCTGAAACACACAAAAAGTCCTTAAAACAGCCTTATGAAGATAACAAAGGTTCTTACAGAGAAAGGTTAATAAATACCTTAAAGAAATCCAGGAAAACACAGTGCAAAGAAATGAGTAAAACCATTCAGAACCTGAAATGGGAATGATATCAATAAATAAAACCCAAACCGATGGAATTCTAAAACTGAAAATACTTAGGAACTCAAACAGGACCTACAGAGGCAACTTCACCAACAAAATACAAAAGATGGAAAAGAGAGCCTCAAACATTGAAGACATGATAGAAGAAATTGATATGTGGATCAAAGAAAATGTTGAACCTGAAAAACTTGTGGCACAAAATATCCAGAAAATCTGGAACTCTGGAAAGATCAAATCTAAGAATAACAAGAATAGATGAAATAGAACAGTCCCTGGTAAAAGGCATAGAAAATATGTTCAACAAACTTGAAGAATAAAAGTTCCCTAACCTAAAAAATGAGATGCCTTGAAAAGGAAAAAAAGTATACAGAACAACAAATAGATTAAGCCAGAAAAGAAAGTCGCCTCAGCACATAATAACCAAAACAGTTAATGTACATAACAAAGAAGATATTAAAAGGCGACAAGAGAAAAGGACTAAGTAACATATAAAGGCATACCTGTTAGAAATACATCTGACTTCTCAGTAGAGACGCTAAAAGCTAGGAGTGTTTGGACAGATTTGCTGCAGACTCCAAGAGTCCACAGATGCCAGCTCAGACAACTAGACTCAGCAAAATGTTCAATGAGAATGGATGGAGAAAATAAGACATTCCATGACAAAATCAAACTTAAGAAATATCTGTCCTCAAATCCAGCCCTAAAGAAGATGCTAGATGGAAAACTCTAATCTAAAGAAATTAACTACAACTAAGAAAAAAAATGAAGAATAAATAATTCCAGACTAGCAAAGTCAAAAGAAGGAAAACACACCATTGCCGCCGCCACCACTACCACCATCATCATAACCAATAGTAACAACAACAATAACAGCAACAACAACAAAACAGTAATCAATAATCGTTGATTGTTAATATCTCTCAATATCAAAAGTCGCAATTCCTTAATAAAAAGACACAAACGAACAGAACAGATACAAAAACAGGATCCATTCTTCTGCTTCATCCAATAAGACATCTTAACTTCAAAGATAGATATTACCTCAAGATAAAGGGTTGGAAAAAGATAGTCCAAGAAGATGGACCTAAGAAGCAAGCAAGCTGTTACAGCCATTTTAATCTCTGACAAAATATACTTCAAAACAAAACTAATAAAAAGAGATAAAGAAGGACACTACATATTCATCAGAAGGGAAAAAAAACTATCAAAAGGGCATTGCAATTTTTAGCATCTATATCCTAAACAAAAGGACATCCAATTTTTTTTGGATTGAATATTTTCTTTATTTACATTTCAAATTTTTTCCTCTTTCCAGGTCTCCCCTTCTGAACCCCCATCCCATCTCCTGTCCCCTTGCCTATATGAGTGTGCTCCTCCACCCACTCACCTACTCCTGTCCTCCTGCCCTGGCATTTCCCTACACTGGGGCATGGAACACTCTCAGGCTTAAGGGCCTCTTCTCTCACTGAGGTCCAACAAGGCCATCCTCTGCCACATATGTGGCCATCACCATGGGTTGCTCCATGAGTATTCTTTGGCTGGTGGTCCAGTCCCCAGGAGCTCCGGGGATCTGGTCTGTTGACACTGTTGCTCCCTCCATGGGGCTACAAACACCCTCAGCGTCTTCAGTCCTTTCTCCAGCTCCTCCATCGGAGACCCCCGTGCTCAGTCCAATGATTGGCCTCTGTCTTTGTTAGGCTCTGGCAGAGCCTCTCAGGAGACAGCCATATCAGGCTTCCATCAACAAGAACTTCCCAGCATCCACAATAACGTCTGGGTTTGGTAGCTATGTATGGGATGGATCCCCAGGTAAAGTAGTCTCTGGATGGCCTTTCCTTCAGTCACTGCTCCATACTTTGTTTCCATATTTTCTCCTGTGAGTATTTTGTTCACCCCTCTAAAAAGTACTGAAGCATCCACATTTTGGTCTTCCTTCTTCTTAGGCTTCATTAGGTCTGTGAATTGAGTCTTGGGTATTCTGAACTTTTGGACTAATATCTACTTAACAGTGAGCACATACTGTGTTTGTTCTTTTGTGACTAAGTTACCTCACTCAGGATGATATTTTCCATCCATTTTCCTGTGATTTTCATGAAGTCATTGTTTTTAATAGCTGAGTAGTACTCCACTGTGTAAATGTACCACATTTTCTGTATACATTCTTCTGTCATGGGACATATAGGTTGTTTCCAGTTTCTGGCTATCACAAATAAGGCTGCTATGAACATAGTGGAGCAATGCCCCTGTGGCATGGTGGAGCATGTTTTGGGTATATTCCCAAGAGTGTTATTGCTGAGTTTTCAGATAGATCTATTTCCAATTTTCTGAGGAACCTCCAGATTAATTTCTGTAGTAGTTGTACCAGCTTGCAATCCCACCAGCAATGAAGAAGTGTTCCTCTTTCTCCACAACCTCACCAGCATCTACTGTCACCTGAGTTTTTGATCTTAGCCATTCTGACTAGTGTCAAGTGGAATCTCAGGGTTGTTTTGATTTGCATTTCTCTGATGACTAAGGATGTTGAACATTTCTTTAGGTGCTTCTCAGCCATTTGGTATTCCTCAGTTGAGAATTCTGTTTAGCTCTATTCCCCATTTTTAATAGGGTTATTCAGTTCTTCTTGAGTTCTTCCGTATATATTGGATACTAGCCCTCTATTGGATGTAGAATTGATAAAGATCTTTTCCCAGTCTGTTGGTTGCCATTTTGTCCTATTGACAGTGTCCTTTGACTTACAGAAGCTTTGCAATTCTATGAAGTCCCATTTGTCAATTCTTGATCTTAGAGCATAAGCCATTTGTGTTCTGTTCAGGAACTTTTCCCCTGTATCCATGTGTTCAAGAGTATTCCCCACTTTGTCTTCCATTGGATTCAGTGTATCTGGTTTTATGTGGAGGTCCTTGATCTACTTGAACTTGAGCTTTGTACAGGGAGATAAGAATGGATCAATTTGCATTCTTCTACATACAGACTACTGCCAGCTGAACCAGCACCATTTGTTGAAAATGCTGTCTCCTTTCCACTGGATGGTTTTAGCTCCTTTGTCAAAGATCAAGTGACCGTTGGTGTGTGGGTTCATTTCTGGGTCTTCAATTCTGTCCCATTGATCTACCTGCCCATCACTGATTTTTAAAAGAAGCTCTACTTCAGCTTAAATAACATATTGACCATCACACTCTGACATTGGGAGACTTCAATACCCATCTCTGACCAATAGACAGGTCTTCTAGACAAAAACTAAACAGAAATGCTGAAGCTAAGGACCTAACAGATATCTATAGATCACTTCTCCCTAAAACAAAAGAATATACCTTCTCAGCACCTCACAGTTCTCTCACCAAAATTGACCACATACTCAGACTCGAAGCAAGTCTCAACAGAGAGAAGAAAATTTAAATAATACTCTGCATCTTTTCTGACCACCATGGATTCAAGCTGGATCTCATCAATAACAGAAATAACAGAAAGCTTGCAAACTCATGGAAACTTAACAACTCTCTACTAAATAAAAACTAGGTCAAGCCAGAAATTAAGAAAAGTATTACTTTCTATAATTGGACAAAAATTGAATACACAACCTATTTAAACCTATGAGGACACGATGAAGGCAACTCTTAAGAGGAAAGCACACAGCACTAAGTATACACACACACACACACACACACACACACACACACACAGACACACAAAACGGACAAATGGAGAGATCTCATGTTAACAATAGCACAGTTAGAAGCTCTAGAACAAAGAGAAGAAAACACACTCAAAAGGAGTAGATTAGAAGAAATAATCAAACTCAGGGTTGAAGTCAATAAAATTAAAACAAAGAGGACAGTACAAAGAATCAATGAGACAAAGAGGCAGTTCTTTGAGAAAAACAATATTTGCAAACACTTACATAAATTAACTAAAGGGTAAAGAGAGAATTTCCAAATTGACAAAATTAAAAGTGAAAAGGGGATATAACAACAATACCAAGGAAATCCAGGGAATCCTAAGGACATACTTTAAAACGTGTACTCTACCAAATTGGGAAACCTAGAAGAAATGGATAATTTTCTTATTACAAATCATTTAGCAAGATTAAATAAAGATCAGATAAGCAATTTAAACAGACATAATGCCTAGTGAAACAGAAGTAGTCATTAAAAGTATCCCAACCAAAAAAATAAAATAAAATAAAACAGCCCAGGGCTAGATAGTTCTACCACAAAATTCTACCAGACTTTCAAAGAGTTAATTCAAATCCTCAAGTTATTCCACAAAATAGAAATAGAAGGAACATTTCTAATTATATGAGACCACAGTTACCCTGGTACCTCAAACACATAAATATCCAAAAGAAAGAGATTTACAGACCATTTTTTCTTAGAAACGTAAAGTGCAAAAATTTCTCCATTAAAATATTTGGGAACTGAATCTAAGAATACATCAAAAAGATCATCCACCTGATAAAGTAGGCTTCACCCCAGAGAAGGAAAGTTAGTTCAACATATGTGAATCAATAAACACAATCCACCATATTAACAAACTGAAACACAAAAACTTACTTGATCATTGCACGAAATGCTAGAAAAGGTCTTTGGCAAAATGTAGTAAAAAATGATTCCTTATGATATTTTACTATAGTCGTTTGGTTGAACGCCTTGTTCAACCATCATCAGAGAAGTGTTGTCCTGCAGCAGATGGGAACATATACAGAAACCCACAGACAAACAGATAGACAGACAAGTGAAGGAGAGAGGGATAGAGAGAGAGGAAAGACAGATAGACAGACAGACATTCAAACAGACAGGCAGACAGACCTTGGAACATTCAGCCTGGAATAGCATGTCTCCATCAAATCTTTCCCTATAGAGTTTAGGCAACCCCATGGAAGAGGAGGCACAAAGGCAGAAATAGTTTAAGAGCCAGAGTGGGTATAAGACACCAAGTAAACAAGTCTTTCTAAATCAACATGAACAAAGTTCATATGAGCTCACAGAGACTGAAGCAGCATACAGCAGCCCTGAGCGAGTCTGCACCAGGTTCCTCTGCATATACATTATAGCTTCCAAGTTAGTGTTTTTTGTTGGATTCCTGAGTGAGCAAACAAATGGATCTCTGATATGTGTCTTTTCTTGGGCTCTTTTCTTTGGTTTATTTTGTCCAACTTCGATATGACATTTTTGTTTTATCTTATATTTTATTTTGTTATAGTTTATTACTATTTCTTAGAAGCCTGTTGTTTTCTAATAAAACACAGAAAGGAAGTGGTTCTGGATTAGAGGGGAGGGGAGAAGGAACTGGGAGGAATGGAGGGAGAGGAAACCACGATCAGGATACATTATATGTGAGGAGAATATTTTCAATAAAAGGAAAACTTTGTTTTTACTTCCCTGTTTGTAGAACTTAATATAAAGCTGTTCAGTTTTGTTGCACAGCATATTTTGTATTGGTGCTGGGGCAGGGATCTTACTCTGTAGTACTGAGCTGGGCAGCATCCTTAGGTCTCTGGTCTTCCCACAATGGTACCTAGATGTCCTCTCCAAAGCACAGGGTGGGGGCTTTCTCTAAAGTTCCCTCTGTGACAAAGCGAAAATGCTCCCAGAGGAACACAGTTTCCTCCACCCCTGCTCAGATCGATCTAGCTGTGGAAGACATCAGTCTGTCCTATGAAGAGGACACTTAAGCTTTGGCTAGCTACTCTGTTGAGTCTCACACATAGTATGTATAGTCTGTGCAGGTACATATACAAGTTAAAAAAAAAAACAACAGTACCTTTCCTTGTTAATCTGTTCACTTTCCATTTATCTCAGTAGTTTGAATGTTGAAGCTTTGGAAAACAGAAAGTTCTGCCAACCATTATGAGGAGGGCTGTTAGGACAGCTAAGTTGAAACTGGAAATGGTCTTTCCCTCTTCTGAGTTTAGCCTGTCCACAGCTCTCTGTCCAATAAAAAGGTGAATGGCCTTTTCTCCGTATCATAGTCAGTGCTATGGTATAGTAGGGCAGGGCCTCTCATGGAGGACATAGAAGATTTATCTTAAAACATCTAGGTCATGGATCCTGGACTTGAGGGACCAGGGATACAAACGATTGAGCAAACTGAGATCAACTTTCCAGAAATGGGAGGCACAAGGCCCAAGCCAGGAATTGGGAGATGGCTTTCCCTGGAAAGGACAGGAAAGTGATATACTTTGCAGAAGGGGGTTGAGCACCATTTGCAAAACTGCATGAGGAGAGTCTAGATGTGGTTTTCAAATACCTGTCTCATCCCATAGTTCCAACATGCTTTGCAATCTCATCCACAGTGCTATGGTCTTCATGGTTTTTAAGATCCATGGAAGAGCTTTGACGGGATAAATGTCCTCAGCCCCACTTTCAGAGATTCTGTCTCAGTCTGTGATGCCATTGGGCATTGCATCTGGCCACATGACTCTAACACTCATGCAGAGTCAGGAGAGTAACACAGTCTCAGGTGACAGTCACTGCTTCCCTAGAACCGCTGCTTAGAGCCACAGCACAACACGCCTACACCTTAAACAAAGCATTGGATCCCAGACTACGATCATCTGTCTGGGTTGTTCTAACGAGATGACTTTCTAGAAAACAGCAGATAAACAACAGAGATGTATGTGCATTCTGAATCTCCATGCGTTACTTACTAAGGAGAAGTCATCTCACAACTTCCATTTCTTTACATGAATTGCAAAGTGTGAAAAAAGGAAATAAGTGCTCCTTTAAACTTACCTTTTGCTGGCATTCTATCTTGTACTTCATCCTCCTGAGGCAGCTAAAAATTGATTATTTTTTAACAAGGGCCGTTAAAACAATGGCCAAAACACCCACTTTTTATAATACAAACACCAAATTAAACCCCAAGCACATGTTTTCTGTGTTCCATTTGTTTCAAATTGCATTCAACTTAGCACATTGTATTCTCCCTTGCCAAGGTTTTGCTTGACAGTCAACCTTGTTTCACAAGAGACAAGAGACAAGGTCTTGACAAGTAGGTTGCCTCTGATCACACTTTGGTTAATACCCAACGATGAAAAAGAGCATAGAAAGAATGGACAAGCCAGAAGTTAGGGGAAGGGAATGTGGAATGTCATCTGGACAACACATAACCATTTCATTCCTGAATTCACCTATTTACATTTATATACTCGTCTTAGTCAGGGTTTCTATTCCTGCACAAACATCATGACCAAGAAGAAAGTTGGGGAGAAAAGGGTTTATTCAGCTTACTTCCACATTGCTGTTCATCACCAGAGGAAGTCAGGACGGGAACTCAAGCAGGTCAGGAAGCAGGAACTGATGCAGAGGCCATGGAGAGATATTCCTTGCTGGCTTGCTTCCCCTGGCTTGCTCAGCCTGCTCTCTTATAGAACTCAAGACTTCCAGCCCAGGGATGGCACCACCCACAAGAGGCCCTACCCACTTGATCACTAATTGAGAAAATGCCCCACAGCTGGGTCTCATGGAGGCACTTCTCCAACTGAAACTCCCTTCTCTGTGATAACTCCAGCCTGTGTCAAGTTGACACACAAAACCAGCCAGTACAATACTATATAACTATATGACTATAATCTTGGGCATACACAAGTCTAACCCTGTCAAAACAGTCATAACGGATGGAGGAGGCCTTGTTGGGTTTCACTTCTCCTTAATGATGTACTGGTTACTTACAGATTCTGGAAGATTCTGTTTTCAGTTGTGAACAAATGCCCAGTGAGTTGTTACAAACCCACAGATAAACAGATGGCCCTGTGTGAATCAGTGAGTCACAAAATAAAGTAATGAATGTATGAAGGAGGTTGAGGGGGTGGTTTAGCAAGGTATATCTTTGAAATAATAAAAAGAAAAAATTTAACGAAATGTTTTAGAAGATAGGGCCTATGGTAGGACCTAAGTCACTGCAAGTGTACCCTCTTAAAGGGGACTTTTGGACTGCCGGCCTCTTCTCTTCTTGCTTCCTGATCACCATGACACGAGCAACTTACTCCACTAGGTACTCCCTGTGCAATCTGTTATCTGTGTATGCCACAATCGTCAAAGCAAAAAGAGAACTGACCATGGACTGAAAACTCCAAATTCCTGTGTGTCAAAACCAACCTTTCCTATTTTTTAAGTTGATGCACCTCAGGTATTTTGTTTTAGTGAGGGAAGCTGATTAAGGCACTTATATTAGTGGAACAAGTGAAGATCAAATAGCCTCAAAGTCAATTTATATTTTGCCATTAAATATGTTCAGATCAAACCAAGTTCCATAATCAAATGAGAAAAACATTTTTCTTAATTTTTGACTTCCACAGTTATGGATAAAGTATTGGAAATTTAAATCCTTTTCGGAGCTGGGGAGTGGTGGCGAATGCCTTTAATCCCAGCACTTGGAAGGCAGACGCAGGTGGATTTCTGAGATTGAGGCCAGCCTTGTCTACAGAGTGAATTCCAGGACAGCCAAGGCTACACAGAGAAAACTTGTCTCAAAAAAACAAAATAAACAAACAAACAAAAAAATAATAAATCTTTTTAGAAAACAATATCCTAAACTTCACATATTTTCATTAATAAACTAAACATTGCATTTAAGGTTAATTGTTGGATTATGAAAGTGAATGTATTACTTCAAATTAAGTTATTGTACTTTAGATTTGTAAAGGATGCTTTCTAAGCTAGATGACAGTTATGTTACAGAAAGGAAAATCTGTCAAATGAGAATAAAATTTCTTTTTCTAACCTTCCTGTGTGTTTTCCCAGGAAGCTGTGAATAAACATCATTGCACCCACACAGGGCAGAGACAGACTAAATAAGTACCCTAGCCAAGTCTACCACACTTGGCACCGAGTTTAGTTGTTACATTCAGTAGCACAGGTGATTCTGAGGCAGCTACATCTCCAGAAAGCCCATCCCAGTGCTGGTGGCCAGAGGTGAGCAGAAGCCCCGGACCTGCCTACGTGCTCTCCATAGGAACAGATCCCACTCAGGAATGGGAAGTGACCCATGAGTCTCTGTAACTCTCAGTTTCCTGTACCTTACGAGGCCCCCTTCTCCCACCAGGCAGTAATACACTAATCAGGAAAAATAGTTACACAACATGAGCATAATTAGTAAATATTTTCAGGGGTTCGCAGGTAGGCAACTTGAGGGAAACTCCCTGTGGTGGTTAATATGGTTGTCAATTCCACAGGCTCTGGAATCACTAGGAAAAAAATCATCTGGGTGGGCTTACGAGGAATTACCTAGATTAGGTCAACTGGTGTGAAGCCCCTACGGCTGGGGTTCTGGACTGAATTAAAAGAAGGAAAGAAATTGAACACAAGCACTCCTCCCTTTGCCTCCTAACTGTGGATGTGATGTGACCAGCTGTCTCTGGCTCCTGCTGTCTTCACATCTTCATCAAGGTGAACTGTACTCTGACAGTGACCCTAAACAAACCTTTCCACCTTTAAACTGCTTTGGTCAGGAATTTTATTACAACAATGATATAATTAACTAACATAGTATTTGTTTATAAATTAGAGAAAAAATTAAATCACCAACAGTTTAGCTCTTAAAGCTGTGAGAGGTTAATCATTGCACTTTGCTCTTCTAGGGTACTGTCTTTTTCTGATGAGACTGGGGGGCCAATGAAGGACTGCAGTACCATATTACCTTACTGGGAATTAAACAAAGTCAAAGCCTTCTTGTGACCAAAATGTAAAGAAATTGTGCTCACATTTCCTGGGTATTCTGAAAATACTGTCACCTGTTTATATTTGTGACTTTCTCAAATATGCGTATGTTCAAAATACCTTTGTATGTGGTAACGCTTAGAGGTCTCAAGGCTTTGATGTACTTGTTCAGCTGGTATTGGCTGAGCTGCACATTATGTATCAGAAAGAGTACAAGGCTCTTGAGATACAATGGTGGATAAAAAGCCTTTGTTCCATTTACAATATAGTAGAGAGGTATTAATGGTCTCTAAGGAAAGAAAGTTAAGCTATACGTGTGAAAGAATACAGGTTTTTTGATCCCACAATCATCAGATTCTCTTAACTTGCACTGCATGCCTTGAGATAATTTGAGCTTTTTGCCTCTGGATAAGGTGAAAATAGAATGTGGCTAATAAAAATAACTAGCATTTATTGAGCTTTCTATAGCAGGCCTTTGCTAAGCGCAGCCATATAATTATCTCATTTTATCCCCAAATGACTTGACTAGGGTATACAATTATTGTTCCTATTTTACGAGTAAGAAAACCAACTGTTCGAGGAAAGAAAGAACCTTTTCAGGCGAACACAACTGACTATGGGTCCAAAAGCCTTTAATTATTTTCCCCAAATCCAAAAAGCTCTGAAAACCAAAAAAAAAAAAGCTTTTCATAATCATTTAACATGATACCTTGAACTACAATCTTTGTATTTCTTACTTAGGGAGAAAATTCCTATATTTATATATTTCTCTACAGAAATAGTGATAAGGCTCCATGAAAATGTGTAGGAGGTTTTATGCATCGTGTACTAACACACTGTCTAACTTTATAAATGTAAAAACAGTTCTACTCAAGCTCAGATGACTTATCTTTAGACCGTCCTTATCACATGAGTTCTGAATAACCTTTTAGTACGTCTTTGATACACAGGTCAGACGGCCCCATTATTCTCCATCTACATTGTTAAAAGGAAAAGACAAGTATAAATAATTGTTCGGGTACACTGAGCATACATTGGTAAGCAGAAGTCATGGTTTGCCCTATTTGGGTGACCATGTCACCTGAAGAAGAAAGGCCTGGGAAGAAGTATTTATATCTCATCTGGACTACGTTTGATTTCTCAAGGAATGTGAAGGTTTTTACTTAAAGCCTTTAGGAGTTTTAGAAATACTGTAAACAGGAGAATGACTCTTGATTTTGAGAACATTTCTCACCCAGTGTAGATGAACCACAAGTATGTGAATACATCTGTAACAATTTAGGTTGGGCAAAAATATGGAGCTGCAAAATGCATTATTAGCACAAACAAAGGTGCAGCCCAGGTTCAAGGGGATGAATTCACAGAACTTCCGAAGACATTGGATGTAGAAGATAAAGAAAAGGGCAGGGCCTAGGAAAGAACACAGCTTCACAGCTTGGGCACTTAGAAAATAATTGCTAAGATAAAGAATGTGAGAGAGCATAGCTCATGGTTTTCGATATAAGGTGTTCTGCGAGATATTTCAACCTCTACTAGCAAAAAGTGAATACATAAAAGGAAAGATGCAGTTAGGGGATGTGGGTCTTCTTAACTTGTATCTTTATTTCATACACATGATTGTCTGCATGCATATCTGTGTACCACGTCTTCCTCGTGCCTGCAGTGGACAGAAGAGAATGTTGGATCCCCTGGAACTGGAGTTACAGACAGTTGTGAGCAGCCATATGGGTCCTTAAATTGAACCCAGGACCTCTGGAAGAGGAGCCAGCGCTCCTAGCCACTAAGCCATCTCTTAAGCCCTGGTAATACATTTTTTAATAGAAGATTTTTTTTCTTGAGTACCTTGCTGCTTGTCCCCAGATGCCTAGCACAGTATTTTAATAGATGTTACACGGAGGATTTTGACTGTTGTCCATAAGAAACTGCAGTATTTGTGGGGTTACGACCTCTATACAGCCATAGAAGCTCAACTGCAAAATTATTCACCCATTAATTTGGGGTGGGGGATAGAAAACTTGAAGTTGAAGATATCAAATATGCCATCTCAGAGATGTCATCTTCTGAGGATAATTTTGAGTTTAAGGTGATCAAAAAGAAACATATACAAAAATAAAACAAAAGTGCATAAAGGTACAAGGTGTCCTTCGTCCTCTTTCTAACAGAGAGGATAAAAGTAGGCTAGTTTTAGGGTCAGCAAACATTTATTGGGCTTCTAATCATGGACTGGACACTGGATAAGAAAATCCCCAACACATGAGCACATGTGTAAAGTATCCACCCACAATGCATAACACATATGCATACGCAGACACCCAGTTAATAAGACTTTGTTGTGCCATTTGGAGCTAATGAGACAATTCAAATAATGACATGAAAACTGCTGTCTCCATACAATTATATCATTTTAATTATCCCATCATAAAAAGATACTCTTACTCAAATGTTCTAGTCAGCTGTACTGAATACACTTAATCTGAGAAGCCCGTGATAGAAGTTATCTAATCAGCATCTTAGCATCACTGCAGTTGGAAGAGTGCTTCTGAGGCTCACTTTTCTTAATGTGAAAAACACACAGCTATTAAAAGGAAACAGAGATCAAAAGCATCCCAGTGTATGAACAGACTACGTGTCTGCCCCACCCTTCTGTGACTAATTCTCCTCTATCAAATGCTTATGTTTTCATTTTAGGGGATGTAATCTCCCTATGATTGTTGGCAATAAGTTCCTAGATGCACCAAGAAAAACTTGAACTTCATGGTCAGGACAGAAATGACTGTTTAACAGGATAGTATGAGGCTAAAAATACCAAAATACCCAGTAAGATGCTGTGACCATATACGAGTGAAAGGAACACAAGGGGGTCTACTGGGCAGATGGACACCTGCTGTGGCAGCAGCTCTGTCCTAAACTTTACAATCAACAGTAGTTTGACACATCTCCGCCACAATTATTCTATGTAAAGAACATCAACAATCAGTCCAATGGTGCCAGGTAAGAATATAAAGTATTGGCTTAAAATAATAAATGGGGACAGCAAACTATGGGATTTTAGGAGCTGGAGATATGGGTTAAGAACACCTGCTGCTCTTCAGAGGGCCAGGCATTAGTTCCCAGCACCCACATTACAACCTGTTGTCATTCCAGGAGATCCAACCCCCTCTTCTGACCTACAAGGCCACCTGCACACATATGTTCACACACACGCACACACACACAAATAAAAATGAAACATCTTTTGAAGAATGGACTTTTACATTCTACCATCTTCAACTTTAATGTCTGCAGGGTTTCACTTTCAGGATGAGCAAACATTATGGGGTTTCTGTTATGGAGCAGGTTCTGGGCAAGGATGACCTTACTATATGAAAACATGTAAATAAGGTCTTTGCCACAGTGCCTCTTCTTTTATACATGCCATAAGCCTCCTGGAAATTTGGGAGAAATGTGATTTTGAGGACATCATTGGGTGCTAGTTCTTTGAAGTTATTAATATATGTTTACTTCTATCCACATTTTTCCTATAAATTCATCTTGATTCCAAATGCTGTAAATTTCACAAGAACATGTGGACTCCAGGACACATATTAAATCAAGACTGTGCTAAAGAACTTGGCACTGTCACATGGGATCAGTGGATTTCGTGCAGTATCCTTGTTTATAAACACTTTTATATGATGAGAATAAGGAAATCAAGATATTCACAGACTCTACTCCAAAAGAGACAAAGCTGGATATTTACATGAATAGCTTAGTGGAACATAAACATGATGAAGATCTAGAAATGTCAAAGCAAAACCTCCATTCCTCCAAAATTTCCATGTTAGAATAATGAAACAGATTCAATAGATGAGCCCATTAGGTTCTACTGTGCAAACCCTATCTAGTGGTCATGAATTGTGTTATGGAAGGATTGAATTGGCTATTAAAATCCTTGGGACCCAACAAGTTGCTGCAAGGACAGAGCATAAACAAAGGAGTTCACGTATACTACTCCTTAAAATTTTTTATCCAGAGACATCAAAGTCCTCTAGAAAAATGTTTTGCGGGCGTGTTTATCAGTGTATTTTTTGATGAAATGTTTAAGTACACAAACAGGAAACTCCTACCCCAGATTCTTTCCAAGGGGATAAAACTTCCCAAAGTCCCAGATGAATCGGGAAAAAAGCTAGTGACTATATTTAGGTATTTACACAATGTAAGCAGATGCCCAGCATTGTAATAAAAGCAGGCATCAGTCTTATCCACAAACAAGGTATGGTTACTGTCCAAGCAGAGGTTTGCCCCAATTAGAGCCTGTCCAAAATGGAAGTTCAAAGACCTTAGATCTAGGAGCTATCCCAAGAAACTGGCAATGGCCCTGTGTAAAGAGCTTTGGCATACAGAATAAGAGTGGCTGAGCTTAGGCACTGATCCACTTCTAGTCAAAGAATTCAGCGTAGAATAATTTTGAATAACATCAATAGGGATATCCACATCAGATCTCTCAAGTCACTTAATTCTCAGAACTATTATGCCATTTACAATAAGGACATGAACAACACATACCTCAGTGCTGATTTGTAGAGAAAAGTCATGGTCTAAGTAGTCTTTGTTATTCGCATTTACACTGAGAAAGGAGCTTCTACTCAAGCCCTTGGAATCTGGAATTCAACTTTACTTCTTTATGTCCTCCATGACAATGGCCTCTGTGATGGTTTGAATATCTTTGGCCCAGGGAGTGGTACCATTAGGAGGTGTGGCCCTGTTGGAGTAGGTGTGGCCTTGCATAAGTAGGTGAGTCACTTTGGATGTGGGCTTTAAGACCCTCGTCCTAGTTGCCTGGAAGCCAGTCTTCTTTTAGTGGCCTTCAGATGAAGATGTAGAACTCTCAGCTCCTCCTGTACCATATCGGCCTGGATGCTGCCATGCTTCCACCTTGATGATAATGGACAGAACCTCTTAACCTGTAAGCCAGCCCCAATTAAATGTTGTCCATATAAGAGTTGCCTTAGTCATGGTGTCTGTTCACAGCAGTAAAATCCTAACTAAGCCTCCCAAGAAAAATACACAAATATGAAACTTTGAAAAAAAAAAACTGTTTCACTTATAAAAGCTATCACCAGGGTGAGGAGACACCAAAGTTTGATAAAACAAAGACTGTGCTTAAAAGAAAATGTGTTTGGTGAGATGTGAGAAATTCAGAAATAAAGGTGACCCAAGGGAAAATTGTTCTGATTGTTTCCAGTTTTTGGAAAGTTACCTTCCCACCCTGTTCCTTGCAGGAGTACTCAAACCCGACAGGAGAATTGCCATAAAAGCCTGACTCTGCACAATGGTAACCTTGATTACAGAATCTATGACATGAGAAGATGGACGTAAGGAAAGTAAGTCAGTGGGTCTAGGTAGAAACAGATGCCACTTTCTTCCCTCTTCACCATTGTGTATACAAGTATATATGTATGTGCACGCATCATACATACATATATCTCCATCCATAGATAAACTATGCATTGATAATTCAGAATAATTAATGTTGCCTGGATTTTAAAATAAACTGCAGTCACAAGAGAACTCTAAGAAGTTGCTGTTTTGTGAAAGAAACACACACTCCTTGTATAAGTTAGCTTTCATCACTGTGACAAAATGCCTGTAGCACAAAACTTAAAGAAAAGCAAGTTCCTTTGGCTCCACAGTTTCAGAGTCTTCATGCTGTAGAGAAACATGGTGAGGAGTTCATGAAAGAGGAAGCCCCCTCATCCCACGGTGACTGGGAAGCAAAGAGAGAAACAGGAGGTGGCCAGATCCCAATCTCCCTCCTAGGACCCATACCCAGTGAACTAACTTCTCCCATTTGGCACAGTTCATAAAGGTGCCACTACCTCTCAACTGTGCCACCATCTGGTGATCAAGCCTTCTATGGCTTTGAAGGGACATTTAGACCCAAACCTTCAGCTCTGTTTAGAAAATTCTTAATGATACCCTCCTCTGCACCAGAAAGGAGCCAGGGCTAAGTCTTTAGAGAATCAGTGAGCAGGAAAGCTGCTAGCTGACTCTATCCTTGTTCACAGTTTTTAGCCATCTCCTCTTACCCTGGCCTCTTTCTCAACCTTTCAAAAGATGCTGGGAAGTCTGGAGTTGACAGTTCTTTATCTGTTATAGTTGCATAGCAATTTCTGTAGGTGATTTTGTATGTAGACAAGATATGTAAACCTCTATTTCCTTTTTCTCTTCTTAATCTTTCTTTTTACAGAGAGTCCCAGCTAAAAGTACATAATGAATGAAGAAGAAATTCACTTGACTTTCACATCCCTTCTGTCTCTCCTTTCTTCCTTTCTTTCCTGTATATTCGCTAGATCAGAGGAAGCATAAAGCTGCTTCAGGCAACGGACAGACCCATATCAGGTTACCAAGAGGAAACATTTGGAAGGCTGGGTTAGAAATGTGTGCAATCCCCCGTAGCTAAATAACTAAAAATTTATAAGATAAAATAAAATAAAAGGCTCTGTGAAGCCATCCATCCAAATATTGATAATAAGCATTAACTTATCCCAGTGCATGTGGGAAGAATGTGTCCACATGTGGAGCCCCTTGCATTGATAATTTGAGTAGAAACCGGACACAAATTCAGGGATCACTTCAAAATGTGTCAGCTTCACTGCATCAGTATTACTGTGAGCTTATCTCTTTTTTACAGATGCGGAACCTAAAAGAAATTGATAAACTTCCTTTCTAGCTTCTGTATTCAGAAATGATAGTTATTTTGCTGGTGGCAATACATGAAAAGAATATTCAAATGTTACATGTACACTGTTGTCTAAAATTTAAACATGAAACATTCCCTCCAGGAGAAAGGAAGCAGTTAATAAGGATTGGGAGGTAAACAAAAGCTCACATGTCTGGGAAAACAGAAATTTGTAAGATTATTAAAGGACCTTCACCAATTTTATAGGATGGTTAAACTGCTGAGGAAAGAGATTGACCAACTGAGTACACATGTGCATAGAATTTCTCCAAGGAAATACCAATCACACAATATATACACACATACCACCTCCCCCTCCCTCTCCCTCCCTCTCCCTCCCTCCCTCCCTCCCTCCCTGCCTCTCTCTCTCTCTTTCTCTCTCTCTGTCACTATTTCTATTTGGACATTGTCTTGAGAAAGACACTGCAGTCCTGTGGACTATGTAATACCTCACAATCTATTTTACCATTTTCTTTGGGAATACTATTTTCCAAGCAGCAGGTAAGATGCATAGACTATTAAAAGGGAGCTCAGGGGGAATTACATCTTAATGAACATATAGTCTTATTAACAACTGTGGAAATTTTTTTCAACCCCAAATTGTAACTACCCTCTGACAACAAAACTACAAAAGAGTTCTCGCCTATTGTATAATAATCCACGAGGAGTTTGAGAAATATGTTCAGTACATATCCAGTGAGAAGGGCCATCCATAGCAGCAGCAAATGGCTGCCAACATCATCAGAGTTATCAATGTATGTGAATCTAGAGCTCTCTGATAGGTGGAATGAAAGGACAGTAGTTAGCAACCATGAGACTCTGACAGGGTCATCACTCTCATGCATATCCAAATCATGAGACCACTCAGATAGAAAGAAAACTCACTATTTACAAGAAAGGCTAGAGATTGCATGGAAGAGAAGAGTCTAAGAATTTCAGCCATAGTTGAATGCTAGTACAAAGAAAGGTTGCTACAAAGTTAACTGAAGCCATAGAAGAATAAATCCCTCCAGAACCAAAACCAAAGAACCAATAACTCTCACCCCATACACACACAATCACCTCTGCTTCCACCACCACCACCACCACCACCATAACAATATGCTCATGAACCCACAGATACACAGCCTCCTACAGGAATTTGATGATGACTTTGACAGATAATCACAGTGATCTCCTCCTACCTCAGTTGTGCCAGGAGTCTGACATACCTTGCTTTCCATATCCCCATTTTACAGATAGGAAATCTTAAATCTAAGGCAAAAACAAAATTACACAGCTGGAGATCTAACAAGTAGAAAACTGGACCAAGCTTGTGTGACCTCAAACCAGGACCCTCTCTCTCTCTACACTGCCTGCCATGCATAATGATGCTCTTAATTTTGACAGAAACATGAGGATAAGTACTAAGTCATATTAGCTCCACGTGCCTACATCTGGCTCAATAGATCAACCAAACTCAAAGAGGAGTAACACTAAGAAAAAATTTGATAGAAGCCACGGGGATGGAGATTCTCCTAAAATATGTCCTGGACGCAAATATTCCCACACTATTTCTGTAATGAGTTCTCTGGCTTTTTATTGACTCCAGTTTCCATTTGCTGAGGTTACACTTCATTACGCAGAATTCTCTAGAAACAAAAACATCTCACATCAAAGCAGAACTTGTTTTCTGACCTATTTTTGATGATCATCAGGAACAATGAGGTTTCTGTGTGCTTCCTTCTCCTTCGTGCGTATGCTGGCTTTATGATTACCCCTCATCTTCCATAATTCTTTACACCCCAGGGCAATTACTACATTTTGTGAAATGCACAATTTTAAAAGGAATTTCCACGCAGAGTTACGGAAACTGAATGCTGCATTCTGAACAAAGAACCCTTCCTCAGGGCATTGTGGATTAGGCTTTCCACGCTAATGAATAAGGATGGAGACCGTGCCGTTAGTAGCCCCACAATGTACTGAAAATGCCCCCACATAATTGCTCTTTTTAAAGCCATCCTTTGGTGCCAGTCTGTGGATGAGCTCTATCCACCATGCTTGCCCTTAAGCTCAGCTGTTGCTCATTTAGCCACTTAGCTGACAATGTCTGTCTCTCTCTTTGTTGAGATAGAAATCAGACACAGCCCAATCTGTAATCTTTCTATGCTTGTGAAGTGTTGTGAACAGTGTATCCAAGCTCTGGGATAAGGCCTTGGGCTTACAGGCCACTTACCTAAAACCCATGCCAACCATGAATAAAGCTACCCAGTCTGTGCCCAACCAGAATTGTACCTGACCTTGGGCTACATGACCCCAAATCTCCTGAGCTTCGTTGTAACGTGGTTAAAACTGAGGAGGTTTAAACAGAATTAATAATTCCCAGAATTGGATCAAAGTAGAATTTCTTAGACTTTCTTTGTTATTAAATTCTTAATAAGCTGAAGAGCCAAAGATGTGTGGCATTGATTGTAGTATTATATTATCCATGTAATATTATTTGATGTAAATGAAAATGAAGGGGGCCTTTGAGACCATTCCAATGCTTCTGTAAAGAGAAATGATGGTGTTATGGAAGGGGGAGGCTGGACTTCATTCACTCCAAAGAATTTCAACATTGCAGTGAAGCAATTCAAGTTAGGTCTACTAAGCTTTAAATTAAACAAGGAGCCTGAAGGACATCACTGTCTGACAACAAACAACACTGGATCTACCAAAGCCTTAATTTTCTCATCTGTAGAGTAAGACTTGCTGTTCCTCCTTAGAAAGCTGTTGCAAAAGTCATTTAAAGTCATGTCTGTGAGAGTTCTCCGTAAACTGAAGGCCCCTACAGCAGGAGTGTCACGATGTCAGAAGGACCAAATAATGTGGCACTGTTCCTCTCCTGTCTGGATAGTAACAGAGAGAGCTAAGCCTCTCTTTCTCCTCTCCTCTGCTTCTGTCTTCTGTCAGTGTTCCCTACGTGCTATAAGCACACATGTGTCTGTGCTCAACTACTAAAATCACTAAGAGTGAACAGCAGCTTACAACTGCTAACATCAAAACTATGCTATGTGAATTTATGACCTCACTTTATCTGTGAAAGCGTAGTCTTTACTCGTTGTCAACACAGCTTCATGCTCCACTCTCTCCTGAAATTCTGTTATGCTGACACATGCACTACAACCTCCCTGCCTCAGGTCACCAGCTACCTCTAAGTTGCGCCCATATGATTAAACCATGTCAGTCAGGCCAGGCAGTGGTGGTGCACGCTTTTAATCCCAGTATTTGGGAGGCAGAGGCAGGCAGATTTCGGAGTTTGAGGCCAGCCTGGTCTACAGAGTGAGTTCCAGGACAGCGAGGGCTATACAGAGAAACCCTGTCTGTAAAAAACAAAAAAACAAAAAGTTAGTCTTCATCTTGCTCAACTCTCCTATGCCTTTGCAAAATTGACCCTCCTATTTTTTAAAAAATATTCCTTTCAGTTAGATACTTAAAACCCTCTCTTCTTTCCTCTAGTCTCCCAAATGGTCACCTCTGGTCTGTTTGCTCATCCCTTCACTACCCTATTCTAGAAACACTATCCATCAGGCCAGTCCTCCAGTCCAGATGAGAGCATTTCCTCTACCTCGGACCTTCCTATGTGATCACTTTCTGCTTAGTAATTTTATGTATCTTCATGTACACTCACTCTAAATTTATAATGGTTTCTAAACACTAGAATTCTTTCAATGAGCAGAGATTTTGCTACAGGCTAATTAATGTAGCTGCTTATTATTGAATTACTCAACTTATGTTAATTTGATGGACCTGCTGTATCAAAATTGCAGAAGCTGCATGACATTAACAACTGAAATTTATTTTTTAAAAAATTCTAGAGCTAGAAATCTGAGATTAAAGTATTAACAATGTCAGTTTTCTTAAGGCCCTGACTTTGATTATATGGCTGTTTTATTACATGTTTTTATATGGTCTTCTCTCTATAATCATCTGTGTCTTCATATTTTTCTCTTGTAGGAACACCAGCTGCATTGGGTTAGGATTAACCTAACCCAAAGTATATTGCACTTTTAAAAGACCCATCTTATTATATAGTCAATAATAAAAACTTCAATATATGAGGAGATATATTTAATTCTATCCATAACACGAAAGCAGAAACTCAACATCTTGGTTTTAAATTTATTCTCTCTCATATGTATGTATGTATGTATGTATGTATGTATGTATGCATGCATATATGTATGTATGCATGCATGCATGTATGAATGTATATATACCACTATGACAATATCTTTATTTGAATGAATACTGGTAATGTCTACCCAAAATGATCTTAATACTCTATTCCACTCTCACATACCCCTAAATGTTCTTTTTATTCTTGGAATTCTTATATTCAGCTAATATCTATGTGATATCTGATTCTATATGATACTCTATTGTCTTCTAGCTGTTTGTATGTTTTATATATTTATGTGTTCATTGCCTATTTTCCATAGTAATGTGAGCATATGCCTTCCAGACAGAATCTAGAATAGTTATTCAGTAACTAGTTGCTGGAAAAATAAGTATAATTATAATTATTAAAAATATATTAGGCAGGCTTATTATTGTCTCCATTTAACAGATGAGGAAATGAAACTCCAGGAAAATAGTTGACTTGCTATAGATGATAGAGCTGGTAAGGAGTAGGGGGCTATGGTTTGAATACAGGTAATCCTAAACCAGGACCATAAGCAACAGCATTCTAGGATGAAAAATGTTATTTCTAGGCAGACCATAAAATATATTGGAACACATGGGAGAGGCCCTTTAATGTAGATGCTATAGTAGAAGACCATAGCATAAAGAAGGTTGGTATTCCAGGCTGAATCAATCTCATATGCACAGGTAAAGCAAAGCCTGTTGGTACTCAGTAATCAGTCAGAAAAATGGATGAACAAGACCACTGCTATTATTTAAACCTAGAGAAATCAGACCCCAGTCTCTTGAAAGGATTTTAGTGTTCCGCACTTCCTTATTCATGGACCCATTTAATGTAAAAGAAAGAATAATTGACAACACAATGATCAAGCATAGTCCCTAGACTGTGTGAAAGATTAACCATCCCTGAGCACATTATATTATGAATATTGGTCAGCAAGGTCGCAACCATGATTAAGACTGATGTTCAACCCCATTAGTACCTTAGGAAGGAACAAAGCTAGAACAAAAAAAACTAAAAACAGTGTAGAGTGCTCACTTTCTAAGGAGAAGTTTTTCTGTGGTAGAACAAAAATCAAAGTTCAAGTCCTTTACAGTCCCTAGCAGGCTCAGCTACATATATAGCAAATGGTTTCCTGAAACCAAAACAAAAGCCAGCTGTTTCACTGTGAAAAATTTATAATCTTTATTTCACCAAAGATCCTATTTTAGTATTCATAGTATTAATTTAATGATAGAAATATATGTCTGACATTTAAGAGATAGATTTTTTTTTTTGCTAGAATATGACCAAAAATGGCATCTAGCCAATTTCTCAACAGAGTCCTCATTCCCTCCTGAAAAATCATTAGTTAGGCCTTCACTATCTACATTTCTATAGTCATTGTAGACTATTAGTGCTTTAATTTCCTCCCTTTCCCTATACTCTAAGGAGAACAACCTGGGGAGGAAGGGTTTAGTTCAGTTTATAGTCCATTCTTGAGAGCTGCAATGGCAGTAATTCAAGCCCTTCTTCCTTCTCTCAGTTCTTAAGCTTTCAACCTTGGACTTTGGTTTCTCTGGTGTATCAAGTATCAAAAGCACCTTGGCTCAGGTACAGGTATGGTCACAGTGCTGCTTTGGTTGCTAATGCCATCAGGCTTGAACTAAGCCATGCTGCTTAATTCTCTCAATCTCCAGCTTCTGCAGCCTGTAGATAGCTTGTCATGGGACTTCTGAGGCTCCATTTTCATGAGTCAACCACTCAACTGTGTCATACATATATTCAAAATATTATATATCATCAAATATTTATTCAGATAGATAGATAGATAGATAGATAGACAGACAGACAGATAGATGGAAAATAGGTCTACTTTAAAAGCATGTGTGTAGTTACCATACATGTACACACATATGCCGCGGATCCGGATTTCTTGCCGGGTCCCTTGTTCCGTGGGACGATGGGTTCTGGCCAGGTGGGCACGGGATTCGGCTTTTGACAAACAGACTAGACACAAGTGGTGTAAGATCTGAGTGTATTTCTTTTAAAATGACATGAGGCTTTTACAATCATTGCAAAAGAGA
>NW_022196897.1:38795254-38829653 GCF_008632895.1 Mastomys coucha
GTTTGGGGTGCCAGGTGACAATGCAGAGGCAGGAGACTGACTTTCCTTGAAGTTTACGCCTCAGATACTGCCTTCACGCAGTGTGCGTGGCACACATATATGTTGGGTTTCTGTAGATGTACATGACAAACACAGAGCTTATATATTCGCAAGAGTAACTTATTTTTCAAACATTCCAATAGATTACATAAGATAGCTTCTGAACTCCCTTAATACTCATTTGTAAATGGAAGTTGAACATTTATTTCAATCAATATTATTCAGTCAATAATATAAATATTGTAACACCCACTTGGATTAAATGCTAGATCTGCCAAATGAACCTTTTAATTGCCAAATATAAAACACTCTTACTTGACTCCAGTCACATTCAAAGGTTCAGCCTATAAGTTATGCCAAGTAGTGTGTTGGATCCTTTTTCTAGAAAGCTCACATTTGCCAGGAAGAACATCTCTAACTCTGGAATTAAGAGAACTATGCACATCGGTTGACTTGTAATCAGCTCTAAACTTGCTGTGCAAGTGTTACAATTGTACAAGGGCTACACACCAACTAGAAAAATGTATGAACACACCTATATTACAACTAACCCCTGGGAATACTTCTATCCATTTGAGTATGGAATTTGATGTCTTATGCATGGAGAACTTGGTTACCTTGATGGTTTCTAGTACCCATACCCCCAACCTCCAAGAGCTTCCATGTAGTTGATAAGTGTATCTGCTCTTTACCCTTGCTTCCATATAGCACATAGAAATGCAGCCTGCTAAACTTACCACATTAACTCCATAGTTCATATGCACTGTGAAAATAAGAGAGTGTCCTAGAAAAAAGTGATCCTGGTAGAAATAAGCTTTATAGAGTTTAGGTAAGAGCCACATAGATGTCTTCCAGTGGAAATATGTTTCCCATGAAGGCCATCTGGTTTCAGGCTCAAAGTGTAGGCATGTGGCTGTAGTCAGGAGAGAGCAAAATCTTGGAAAGAACATACTTATAAACATATAAGTCCCATCAAAGTGAAGCTAGTGCTTATAGGTTCCCTCAGGAGAAAGACCCTGAGACCAAAAAAGAAAAATAAAAAGCAATAACCCTTCATCTTTCAATAGGACTTATTCATTTTGCTCATTTTTATCAAATGGCTTTCTAAATTTTTTTTTTAAAGAAGTGTATTGCATTGCACTCAAATTGACAATCTCTGAGAAGTCTGTTTCTGTGTCTAAGTCAAAGGTCAATTCAGATGGAAGTTTCTACTTACATTGCAATTTCTACTCTGTTAAAAGGCCATGTGACTTAATGCAATTCTTTTCAGAGAGCAAGAAAATGATGAGAGTAGTAGAGTAGTAGGTAATAATAATCATAATTATGATAAAAGCACCATCAATGTACTTGCCCAGAAGATGTTTTCTATAATACCCAAGGGCCTGGTGAGAGAGAGAGAGACAGAGACAGAGAGAGAGAGAGAGAGAGAAAGAGAGAGAGAGAGAGAGAGAGAGAGAGGGAGAGAGGGAGAGAGAGAGGGAGGGAGGGGGGAGAGAGAAAGAGAGAGAGAGATAGAGAGAGGGAGGGAGAGAGGGAGAGGGAGAGAGAGAGAGAGAGAGAGAGAGAGAGAGAGAGAGAGAGAGGGAGGGAGAGAGAGAGAAATTCTTATTCTTCTTATGTTCGGGTATTTGAAGCCAGGCGTGTGTCAAGGTTTCAGAATAGCATGTTAGCAAATGTCAGGTTCAAAAACATCACTTTTCTCCTTTGTTGTAAAGAACAAAAGTTTTACATGAATACCTACATTAACTATTAACAATGGATGTGTTTGTCTCTGATCAAAAGTGTTTAAGCTGATAATATGGGTGTTTCTGTGCAATTTTTTCTCTAACTCCACTTGCTTATTTCCTGGCATTTGAGTTAAGCTTCAGAGCTTAAAATGCTTAATTTAAGAATGTAATGTAGAAAGTTTTTTTTTTTTTGACTCATGGCTTATAAAAAGGTAATTTACCACTTATATGTAAAAAATTACAACAGAATCATTATGGGAAATAACTCCTTACAGGCCCTAAATCCTACTGAATGGCTGCCAATATGTAGAGGTCATCTTAGATACTTAAAAACTTGGATATAGCCTGAAATCAGTACCTATTAATAGGTCCAAATAATGTCTCTAGCCAAGAAAACCCTGTTAATATTACAGTTTATTAAAGGGGAATTAAACAGGCTAGAAATGAAAAACTCCAGCCATTCCCCCAAATGCTGACATATAGGCTAGTATTCTCTACAATGTGAACTAGAATTTCACATTCTAAGCAGTCTGAAATATAGATGGGAAGAAAGATAATATTAACACACATTTAGCATAATTAACAATAATTAGTATTAAAAATTCTACTGAAAAGTAGAAGCATCATTGCCATCAATCATCACTGTGAATTGAAGCTCAGTACTAGCTAGTCTTAGCCACAGCACAATTTGGACTACTTGATACCTGGGTCTGGAAAATGAGAAGCCAGTAAAGACAAACAAAGACTTTCTCAAATAGGAAAGGAGAGCCAAAATAAATAAGATCATTTGGTGGGAAACAAGAATATTCAAGGACTTTCTAAGAATGTGTATGATAAGCAACCAAGAGGCAATGGAAATAACAAAAGAATGGAGCTCAGAAGGAGCAAGCTATACTCCCGAGTCTTAGAAGATGAGATATGTCACAAAAGAGGATCAGTCATGTTGGGAGCAGAGAAGAGGGTTAAAACCTCCAGGCTTTTAGCAGAGCTTCTGCAGGATAGGCAAGACAAGAGTCCTGAGTAGGTCAGATTCTGTCAAACTTTGATAATAGAGTCTATTTATCTGGCCCTTAGTCTTTGGATCACTGAAGATTGTGGGACTATTGTTTTGGTGTCTGAGACTTAGATAAGAAAGTGCCTGAAAAGGAAAGGGTACTGACTCTCAACTGGCTGCTTATTTTCTTAGTATATTTGTGGCATTATAGAAGAACATCATAGACTCGGGGGCATCAAAACAAAGATATATTTCTCACAACTTGGGAGCAATGGATATGAAAACATTAGCATTTGACAAGGAATTTTAGGATAGGACCTCATGTAGAAGAACATGTAAGAACACGAGAGACCAATGTTCTGTGCCCATATAATAGAAGAGTAAGAGAGGAAGGGGGATGTTGGGGAGTATCCTTTGGTAAAAGCACTGATACTGTTTTAGTTAGTGTTCTCTTGCTGTGAAGAGTCACCATGACTACAGCAACTCTTATAACAGAAAACATTTAATTAAGGCTTGCTTACAGAATCATAGGTTTAATCCATTATCATCATGGCAGGGAACATGGTAGTCATGATGCTAAAGAGGTAGCTGCGATTTCTTCATCCAGATCTCCAGTCACCAGGAAGAGAGAAAGCCTGGCTTGGATATATAAAACCCCAAAGCCCAACCTCAGTGACACACTTCCTCCAACAAGGTCATACCTACTCCAAAAAGGCAACATCTCCTAATAGTGATGCTTCCTGGTAACCAAGCATTCGAGTGAGACAATGGGGCCGTTATTATTCAAACTACCACAAGCCCCCTAAACTTCTTCATAAAGTGAGATTTACTGCTTAGTCTCTTATTCAAATCTTAACTTTCAATATTGTCATATTGGCAACATCTGAACCTTGGAGAAGCCACAAGTTTACTTTACTTGCTCTCTTCACCACTAATTTATGGCCTTTTCACACCTAAAAATTGTGTTTATCTTACCCAATAGCTTCCCAAATGTTAATTGTTCTGGCACCAATTTTAGGTCTAACATCTCCTCTAAATCAGATGAAACTGGAACTCCAGGCACAGTTCGTCCTGATGCAAACACCCCTCTAGTATGAGTCTGTGAAGTTAAATACGCTGGAATTTTTCTCCTAGTGATGTGCATAAGAAGAGTCCCCCTCAAAGGGCTCCCATGCTGACAGCTTGCTTCTTAAGCAATGATCAGAAATTGGTCTTCTGCCAAGTGAGTGGATCATGAGAACATGGACCTAATCCATGGATTAATCAACTGGTACGTCCCTAATTGCATGGACTCTGGGAGCTAACAGGAACTGTGGAAGGCAGGGCCTGGTGGGAAGAAGTGTCTCTCTGGAGGTGTGCCTTTGATAGGCAGCACTTGACCTTTACTTTCCTTCTGTAGCTTTCTGCTTCCTGACCACCACCATATCAGCTGCCTCTACTGACAGATTTTTCCAGCACCATGATGTTCATCTTCCACAGGCCCATTGCGAGAAAGCCAGGCCGTGGACTGAGATCTTTGAAATGAACCAAAATACACTCTCTTTCTCATTTAAGTTGATTTTCTCAGCTGTTTTGTCTCAATGACAAAAACAGACTAACATGGAAATATGATAGCCAAAACCAACAATTTCTATCTCAATCGGGATAAATAAGAAAGAAGACAGGAAAGAAGTCTCAATTAGGGGCCAGAGAGGTGACTCAGTGGCTAAGAGTATTTACAACTCTTCCAGAAGACCCACAGTTCATTTTCTATCACCTTCATGGTAGCTTCTGATCATCTATAACTCCAGATCCAGGGCCTAACATCCTCCTAAGGCATTAGGCATGTATGTAGTATACATGTGGGCAAAACATACATGTATGTAGTATACATGTATGTAGTATACATGTGGGCAAAAACACATAAAAAGTAAATAAACCTAGGGAAAAGAGGCATTAAGAAAAAAAGGAAGTCTCATGCAAGTTTAAATTCCAACATGGAAAACACTAAATATTAAAATATAAGAAAATCAATCTACTTAATTTCCTGTCTTTCATATTCACCAGCATAGAAGTGGGAAAGCTCCATGCATACAGCTTTGTTGGGCACAGCCCATGTTGTACTTCTCATGTGCTAAAATACATACATGCAGTTTTTGCAAGTTGGTACATACTGGTGGCTCGTTTGCTTGAGGATACCCTCCAGGGACTAAAGTTATGACCCAAACCTACACTTCTGCTGAATCTTGCACTATTTGGGGCTGACAATAGGAGCAAAGTCATTTTGGTAGGTCTTTGCCTCAGGCCTATAAATCAGGGTATAGGTATATATTCCTCCACAGATCTTGCACCCTGTGTCTCTGGATGCCATCCTATTGCATGTAAATAACTCCAGTAGTAATAGTTTTCCCCTTTGTATTCATCATTTTTCTCATTGTTGCAATAAAATACCCAACAAAAGCAACATTTATTTTGGATTCACAGTTTGAGGATATAGTCCCCATGGTACTGAAGGCATGGTGGTAGAAACATGAAGCAGCTGATCATATTGCATCTATAGTCAGGAGGCAGAAAGACATGGGTGCTGATAATCAATGCACTATCTCTTCTTTTGGTGCAAGCTTGAGAGCCCAGGCCATGGAGTGGTGCCACCCACATTTAGATGAAGTCATCTCAGGTAACTAGAAGCCCATTCACAGACATGCCCAGAGGAAGCCACACCTAGCTCTACCTGAGCTACATGTGAGGCAGCCAATGAGTGTCTATCTGAGTGAGAAAAAGAAAGATCCAAAGAGGTTCAGGCAGTGAGACTTGCCTTAAGGTCTCAGGATCTGTTCACTGATAATACTCTTCAGTTATTGAGCTGCATCTTACTTTTTTCCTGTTATCTGATGCGATAGGCAAAACCTTTCTATGGATGCAAGTAGTCCTTATGTAATGTTTCTGTTGGTTCTCTATTTGTATATAACTAGCTCCAAGATTCAGTAGCTTAAAATAATTACTATGCTCATGGATTCACTGAGCCGGAAACTGGGACATGTGTAATTATGATGACTCTGCTCCATCTGGAGCCTTAGCTGGAAAGAACCAGAGAACGGACGTGATTCATCTATTAGGAGCCGAACCCACTAGAGCTCTTTGTGACTAGTGTAGTTACCAGCTAGTAGCTGGGCCTCAGATGGACTTCTAAGTGCCAATGCCATAGCAGTTCCTTATGGAATTCCATGAGGCATCCTTACAGGATGGGAGCCTATATTAAGCATAGTGTTTTACAGCACTAAAGACAAATATCCTACGGGAACCCAGTAAGCTACAGGACATTGTTAACATGGCAGCAATCCACTTATATTTTAGGGTATATTCTCTTTAACAATGCCTTTGAACTTGACTAAAACTGTGCCCTTTATTTTCTTAGGACCATCCAACCTGTACAGCTATATAGAATGACATATAACTGCATAACTGAACTATCCACAAGAGTTTCTCAGTCTCTTGTGCAAAATATTATGAAAATAAAAGAATTCTTGGACAATGATAACAAAATGAAAAATTAAAAAACTTAGAAAAAATTTAAAGCTCTACCAGAATACAGACAAACAAAATAAAAAATTAAGAGAATTAAGGGGAAAAAATAGAAAACTAAAGAACCAGTCAGGAAGGTTCAACATCAAGCAAGTGTTTAAAAAACAGAAGCTAGAAAGTTGAACCTATCAGATTTCTCCAGAACTGAAAAGCATCAGCTTCCAGAAAAGAGTACCATGAAGAAAAGTCAATATACTTAAAGGCACATTGTGGTTGTCTGAATGAAAATGGCTGCCTTACACTTATTTGTATATCTGATTTTAATCAACAAAATGGAAGTTTTGGGAAAGATTGGGAAGTATGGCCTTATTGGAGTGGGTGTGGCCTTGAAGGAGGAGGTGTGTCACTTGTAGTGGGCTTTTGGGTTTTAAAATCCCAAGCCGTCCTCTCCAGCTCTTCTCAACTAGGCCGCATCCCTCATCCCCATCCTCCCACCCCTGCATCTGATGCCTGTAGATTAGTATGTAAGCTCTCTGCTACTTCTCCAGCATTCTGCCTGCCTACTACTATGCTCCCTGCCATGATGACTAATGGACTAATCTTAACCCTTTGAAACTCTAAACAAGTCTCCAGTTAAATGTTTTATATTTGTAAGAGTTGTCTTGCTCATGGTGTCCCTTCACCATATTTAAACAAAATCTAAATACAAAGAAGATATTATCAGTTGTTAACACTTGGAAAGTAGAAGTTAATGAGGCAATGCTTTCTAGTTCTGAAAATGGCTTCTATTTCTCTACCCAACCAGTCAGTGTACTATGCGTTACAGTTTTAAAAGGAAGTTTTAAAGTTTCCAAGATCTTTTTTCAAAAATGTATCACTTATCTACTATGTAAAATGTGCTTAAGCATAGGGTGTATTCATACAAGACAGGAAATCGAGTAGAAAATTATAAGAGACTCACAAAAAATGGAAGGAAACAAGAAAGCGGGAGCTGTGATGAGCTAGCTCACAGTTACAACATGAAGTATCCTGAGAGAAAACCTGTAGAAATTGGAAGAGAGTCTCTGGGAGAGACACATCCAGGGAAAGGAAAATGAAGGAATTATCAATGGATCTGAAAGTTCACAAGTATTTATAGAACTGAGAACTCAGAATAAAGTAGTTGAAGGTAACTTTAACCAATTAACGCTAAAGAAATACAAACCTGGGAGATTTTAAACGGTCAGACAGACAACTATCATGCTTCATGAATTCGTAAAAGAGGTGCTGAAGGAAGGCGAGCAGACTTCAGTGTTTCTAGAGTCTAGACTCGTCTCCAGACAAGTTTGTATGAAAACCAAGACACAAAAGTTGCACAGTGAACCAAAGATGGATTGTAGTTACAGAACATAACCAGAGTAAAACTCTCCTAACCAAATTGCTGTAACTGACCCTTCCACTCTCTCTGAGAGGAGAGACAAAGCTAAGCACTGGAGAAGGCTTACAAGTTCTCTCCTTAGCCTGGGGAGAACACCTGAGGAGTCTGAGAGACTCACTGGCTTCCTGACTGACCTTCTTTTCTTTTTTTTTCTTTTATTGGATATTTTCTTTATTTACATTTCAAATGTTATCCCTTTTCCAGGTTTCCCCTCTGGAAACCCCCTATCCCATCACCCTCCCCCTGCTTCTATAAAGGTGCTCTCCCACCCACCCACCCACTGCTCCTCCCTGACCTGGCATTCCCTACACTAGGGCATCAAGCCTTCACAGGACCAAGGGCCTCCCCTCCCATTGATGGCTGGCAAGGCCGTCCTCTGCTACATATGTGGCTGGAGCCATGGGTTCCTCTATGTGTACTCCTTGGTTGGTGGTTTAGACCCTGGGAGCTCTGCAGGGAGGGTTGGTTAGTTGATATTGTTGTTCTTCCTATGGGGTTGCAAAATTACTACACCTGACTGACCTTTCATGCATTCACCTTCACACAGCTTATTATCCCCAGAGACACAATGTTGGGTATTTGTTGTTCTTTCCTTTTTCTTGCCACTCTTTCTAAAATGTGCCGTTCTGTCTTGAAAATGCAGATCAAGTCTGAATCAAAGCCATCTCTTTGGCAGTAGTCTATTGACTCCTTGCACAGCTTCTCTGTATGCATGAGGTATGTGTACTAATTGAACTTGTGTTAGTTTTTCTTTTATCAGTCTGTTTTTTTAAAAAAAGAGGATTGGTTCCTAAATTTAAAAAAACAAGCAAGCAAAAGAAAACTATTTTTCCCCCATGGTACATAAGAATAGGTTCACCTCATGTCTCTTGGTTATTAGCTTTTTCTGATCTACTCTTAGATATTGAAAAGAGTCTTCCCTTTGTCTTTATTTTGAAAACATCATACATTCTAACAATATGCTATGTTCTGACCACTACAATATGCAAAGGCATAAAAAATTTGTTTTCCATTCTTTAGGAAATTATAGTCATCAGTTGGATAAACACTAGTACTAGATTAGCAATCTGATACTCCTCTTGGCTTGGCTCTTCACATACCCATCTACAAACAATGCACATAGAAATCTGTTGGCAACAGGAGGGCCCCCATCTAGATTATACTGCATGTACCCACTTTAAAGAATTAAAGTAAACTGTCCTCCTTAGTAATTCCTTGATAATGCCCCAATTTTAGTCATCCATAACCTGGACTGATATTGGATGTGTGTGCAATAAGGCAAATTGAAGTCTTCATTTGAACTTTTAGGAAGAATCCCCTATTAATATTATAATGTATATGCATAATATGATGCATTATAGGAAGACATGAGCAATGAGCAAAGATCTATATAATATAATCAAGATAAAGAGACACACTAACTCCTTTTCTTGGATGTCATAAAATGAGTTCCCAAATAATTGGAGCCCATGAATACTCTCCCATGTGCCCACTAACAATGTTGACAGTCTCTTTCTAATCTGTACCATTGCTTCATGTCAAATAAAGTTTCCTTAGTAACTTTTGCAAAATGATGTGACCCTTTATTTTAGTTTTTTGTTTAAAAGACCAAGGATCTGGAAACACCTGTCCTGGTTCCCATCCGTGGTAACAATCAGTAATGACAGTGTGAAAATGAATAGAATATATATATATATATATATATATATATATACATACATATATATATGTATATATATATGCACATATGTGTATATATGTATATATATATATATATTTGACATATGTACATATGTATATATGCTTAACAGTAAGCAAAGCCAAAGTGAAGATGACTACCACACTACATGGATGTAGAAGAGAGATGCTAAATGGACCCAAGCAGACTTAGAATGTTTCTAGAGTCTAAACTCAATTCCCAAGGGTTCCAAAAGCTTGGGTTAAACAAACCCCCTTGATAAGAGTCCTTAGACACAGGGAAACTAGGGGTTCCATTTTGACGTTCTTAGATTCATTAATAAAAGAACTTAAGAATGGAATTTAAGGGAACCCAAGGACAGTTTTATTGTAGTTTAAAAGAGAAACCCTTGGGCAAGTAAGATGTAAAATCTAGCTGCTGCCCAGAGAATGAAGGAGAGAAGGAAAACTCCATTTCATTTAAGCTGGCCTAAAGGTTAGATACACAGTGGACAAGCAGCCATAAGCAGGAGAAAGAGAAGTTAGAGAAGGAGTAAGGGAGCCCAAAATGTTGTGGGGAGGGGAGCTAAAGTGTTAAGGAAAGTATGAAAAGATGTAGAAAAGGAAAAGTTACCCTTGCAGACATCCAACTCTTCATGACTGTCACCTGAAAGCGTCTACATTAAGGGAAGGGAAAGAGTAACATCTCACTAAAGCACTGATTATTTCCCCTTTCTCCTTAGCATAGCCTAAGGTGGGACAACCTTCCTAGAGTGTTATTCCTGAAATTAGAAGGTGGAATACAATGAGACATAAAATTGAATGAGCTAATTCTAAAGTTCCATAAGTGGAAAAGAGCATATCTCTTCTTTTGCCTATAAATGCCATAGCCACCAGTTCTATAACACAGGACAGATTGACAAGAGAAAAGCACAGTTAACCAAAGCTTTATCTGTTAAGGCATCTTCATAAATGAAGCACTGAGGACCCGTTTTTAATGCTGGGGTTTGATGGAGTATTGATATCAGTTCAGAAAGGTGATTGGATCCAAGTCTGCTGTCTCATGTAACAGAACACAATGGAGAAATGCCATAAGCCTATCTGCCCAAATTCTGCTGGGCCCTATGTGCAGCGTTCCTTCCCACTTCTGGAATGAGGGCCTTGTGATCCATTTTTATTAAATAAGGTAAGTCTTTGATGTTCTTTTTGACCTGTTCTCATATACAGAGGTTAGCACAGTTGGAGCAGTCTATCTGGGCTTTATGGCTGATTTTGAAGGAGAGTTGATATGAAGCAAAGACATGGTATGCAATGCACCAATATTTAGCACTAGATTTTTGCAAAAACAGAAGACTTGATGGCTAAGAGGCACAGGCCCGGAGCTGGTAACCCATAAACCCAAACCAGCTGATTTATAGGAATTTATGGGAAGGGAGGAGTTACTTGTTACTTGGATGGTGGGGTGCTTTATCATTCTTTACACTTACCTAAATGCTCTTCATGTTTTCCAATAAATCCCCAAAACCTCTATGTTTTCATGTAGTATTTTAAACCTTATGGTGGGCACTTGGATGTCACTTTCTAGAATTATCAGGGATGTGGGAGAGTCATTTCTCATCCTCTGTTGCTCTTGCAGCCCCAACTCTTCCACTATCAAGACTGCAGTTATCCCAGACCCTTCTCTTCTGCAATCATCAGAGTGCTGACTGCTCTCTGGCCCTGTTACTTCTGTCATACTGTTTGAAATTGTCATGCCCAGGACCTCACCTTAGGAGCTCAGTTTGTGCTATAGCAATAACTGCCCTGTCACTAACTTAAGCCCTTGCGGATTCAGTGGCTGGTACAGACAGAAGAGCAGTCTGGCTGTTTAACTGTCTTTAGCTCATAGCATCCAGGGTCCTAGAGACGAGGCCAATAGCTGCCAACTAAATAACCAAATCTCCCTATCTCCAACATTTTGCAAACATCAGAATGAAAGCTTCAGTGAGAACTTGTACAGTCAGCAATGGTCTTAGCAGTCTTTAACAGTGGCGATGCCCAGCTCCTTCCAGGATCCTTGGAAGAGGTAGGTACCCTCATTGGCTACAGTATTGCTGTCTGAGTCCTAATAAAAATAGACTGATAGAATTTGGCTAAGGAGACAGAAAGGCAAGTGTTTGCTCAAGGTAAATGTCTAGGATAAGATATGAGGTCCTCAATCCCAGATGTTTACCTCTTGCATCTGCCTCCCATGTCAGACTGGGACTGGACATAGACAAAGACAACCCTGCACTTTATTTCTCTGGGTGTTGTTGGACGCATTGAGTTCTGCCTTCACAGAGATAGTTTTTCCATGAAAACGTCTTAAGAGACAAAAAGCCTGCTGCAGGGCATCTGTGAACATTCTTCCTCCTCCTGATTTCCAGACAAAGGAATTTATATGCACATACTTTCCCTTGAGCATTCTTGCTGGTAATGGAAACCCCATAGTATTCTGGTTCAAAGCAGACTTCCCCAAGGCCACACACATCCAGCCTGGCAGCACAGGGCTGCTGCCCACCCCACCCTTTTCTCCCCCTACCCACAAAGATTTCTTCTCTAAACAAATTACCACTGGAGAAAGAACACACAGTACCAGGGCACCAAAGCCCCACAATGTAAATACTACATACCACAAACAGCTAAGCAAGCCATTCTGCTTATGTGCCTCTGCCCCAAATTAGATCACTTATGAATGGAATACCACAGGCATCTTTGAAGTTCCTCGCTGTAGAGAATTACACACCCAAGGGGCCTTTTCCTTGTTTACAAAGCCTGTTATGGTCTCTTGGAGAGACTGAGGGAAGTTGGCTAACCACCCTGGTTTACATTCGGGGATAGTCTGAGAGGATGAAAGGATTTTGTTTACTGAGTCATACTGCCTATGTTATACCACCAGGGCAGGCTGTGCAAAGAGTAAATCAGGTTAATCGGGTGGAGCCTTGAGTTATGTGTGTGGGGATCGTTATACAAGATAATTTCATGCTTCTGGGAAGATTCAACTTGGCAGAGGGCTAAATGACCCATTAGCCTCTTCTCAGCATATGATTTTAGAAGACCCTCATCACGTGTTCTTGCTTACCTTCTTGTAAGCATTTACTCTTGTCTCTCTGTTTAGTTGATGAACAATTTTCTTACATTTAATATACGAGGAATGTATAATTTGGAGAATTTCAAAAGGAAAAGGAAATCAACATGACCGACATTCAGTTCAGACAAAACAGAAAAACACGGGAAGTGTAGAATCCCAAAGAACATTACACAGGCCAACTGGAACTGTCTAGAGGTGATGTTATGTTTAGTGGCTGTGAAGGCGGAGAATCCACAGAACCAGACCAGAGAGCCTGTAGAAAAAAACAATGTGACATTCGTGCAGGTGGATCCAAACAGATTTTGTACATGTGTTAGCTGCTGAGCCAGACAGGCATATTTAAGGAGAGAGCCCAGAACTAATAATATACGTTGTCCTGTATTTCAGGTAAGACATTTTGTGGGAAGTGTAGGTTGCACAGGCACCCTGACTCCATCCGTTAGGTGTTGTTAGGAAACTTGGCTCCTGAAGCCAACCTATGCAAGTGCTGTCAGAAGTAGGGTCAGCTCACCAGGGTTTCCACTTTCTATTATGTTTTTGTTTGTTTGTTTGATTGATTGATTCTTTGTTTTTCGTTTTGTCCAGGAGAATAATCCTTTTCCCTCTAGCCACTTCTGCATTGATTTGTAAATTCATGTTAGCATTCATTATTTGCATATGCACCTAGTAGCATGTACGTTTCTCTGAATTTTCTTTTGAATTAATTGTTGTATCTTACTCAGTTCACTCAATAAGTTAAATAAAAAATTTTGGCCCAAGCTTATTTTCCAGTAACGTGAATCAAGATTCTATCTTCTTTTAAAATATTATCCTTTAACAGATACCATTTATTAAAAATAACCCTCAAACATGGAATTGTGTACTAGTTGAATCCATGATGCTGTTTCAAAAACAAGTCAGTGTTTCTGTCCAGCAGAGTTAGCTTATAGATTCTGTATTTTCTCACACTTAACCATCAATTTTAAAATTTAGTCTACTGAGTCACTGACCAGACTTGGGTCCTATGGATTCCAGCTGTCTGCTTTCTTTTACAATAACACAGCTGTTCTTACATTTTTAACCCTGCTTTCCTGTTGTCATCTATATAACTCACTGAATTCAAGTCTGCTTCCTCCAGATCTCTTATTTAGATAGGGAGAGCTCAGCCATTCTTATTGACCTTGGACTTTAATTAACAGCAGCAAACCCACAAAACACCTGCTACCTGATTTAAGTCCTACAATCCCGTTGTTGGCCTTTGGGATGTGAGGAGGAGGCAAGCTTCTGGGCCAACTCAGAGGCCTTTGGACTTCCAGGGTCAGCAGGAAATTCTAACTGCCTGGTGGGGTCACAAGACAGATATTTTAAACCTGAAGTTCATGATGCTAGATGCTACCCTGCTTCCGATAAGGATTGCTTTCTTCCAGGACAGCATCTGTGATCTGTAAGAGGAGCTTGGATTCTCTGCATGGCCCCCGGAAGAAGCCCTTCCTAGGCCCCTCATCTCTGGAACTCATAACAGACCCAAGTTTGACTCTCACATATCAATTCGTCCTCTGTGCTCCCTCAGCTGCTTTATTTGGAAAAAACAACACTCACTTCTAACCACGAATTATTCTTTCTGATTTATTATTTCCCTATGCTTGAAAAAAAGCTGCATGTTATGTTAGAAGGAATATGGAGGACCAGTGCAGTTAACACCACACTGCTATTGTGTGGCGAAGAGGAAATGACACCACTTATTTTCACCTGGATTTGGCACAAGAAGACTCAGAACTCTTTTTTTTATTATTATTCACTTTACATCTGGATCACTGACTGCCTCCCAAAAGCCTTCCTCACATCCCCTTCCCTTTCTCCTCTCAGATAGAAGATAGAAGCTCCCTCTGGGTATCCCCCCACCCTGATACAACAAGTTTCTGCAGGACTAGGTGCATCCTCTCCCACTGAGATCAAACAAGGTAGTCCATCTAGAAGAACATATCCCACAGACATGCAACAGATTTTGGAATAGCCTCTATTCCAGCTGTTTAGGACCCACATGAAGACCAAGTTGCCCATCTGCTACATATGGGGGACAGCTAAGTCCAGCCTGTGTATGCTCTTTGGTTAGAGGTTCGGTCTCTGAGAGCTACAAGGATCCAAGTTAGTTGACTCTGGTGATCTTCCTGTGGAGTTCCCATCCCCTCCAATATTGGGGCAATCCTTCCCCATAAGAATCTTTTCCATAAGAATCCCCAAGCTCCATCCACTGTTTGGCTGTGGGTGTCTGCATCCATCTGAGTCAGCTGCTGGGTGGAACCTCTCAGAAGACTGCCATCCTACACTCCTGTCTGCAAGCATAACAGAGTATCATTAGTAGTGTCAGGGATCAGTATTTGCCCATGGGATAGGTGTCTAGATGGGCCCATTATTGCTTGGTCATTCCCTCACACTCTGCTTCATCCCCAGTCCCTGCATTTCTTGTAGACAGGATAAATTTGGGATCAAAAGTTTTATGAGTGGATCGGTGCCCCGTTGCTCCACTGGGGTTCCTTCTTGGCTACAGGAGGTGGCCTTTTTAGGTCTGTATACCCAATGCTGTGAGTAAGAGCTAAGGTCACCCCCATTGATTCTTGAGTCCCAGAAAATTTTTTAAAGATTTATTTATTTATATTTATATGAGTACACTGTCGCTATCTTCAGACACCCCAGAAGAGGCCATCAGATCCCATTATAGGTAGTTGTGAGTCACCATGTGGTTGCTAGGAATTGACCTCCGGACCTCTGGAACAGCAGCAGTCTCAACCGCTGAACCATTTCTCCAGGCCCTTGTCCAGAAATATTTAAGCAAATGTTTTCTTATAGTTGCTATATGTATGATCTCTTTCAGAGTGTCATGCAATCTCCACCTCACACGTTTTTATGTTTTCATAGAAAATAGCCCATTCTTTGAAGCAATGGAAAGCATATGGAAAACATAGGAAAAATTTTACCTGTACCAAACACGTAAAGTCTTTTTCATCTTGCTATTATATTTAAGCAAACAGAATAACAAGAATAGAATATAAGTAGACAATCTAGAGATTACTTTAAGTATACAGGATGATGTGCATCAGCTGCTTGTAAAGTCTATACCACAGAATATAAGTGATTTGAGAACCTACATATTTGCAATCTGTTGGGTTTCTTGCAATCTATCCCTCACAAATACCTAGAGATAATCATATTTACCAAGTGTAGAATATTTCTAAAAGAGTTTATGATTTTATTTCCTTAGTTATGTATATGTCTGGTTTGACCTTGCAGAGATGAGTAGTGGTTCATACAGAGGCCAGAGGTGTTGGATTCTCCTGATCTGTAATTACAGGCCAGTCCCTGATTGATTGGCATAGAAGGGGCAAGTTTCTCCCAGTGCCATCATAAAAGGAAGGTCCAATTTTCATTGATTCTAAAGAACACTCTTGGCTAAGGCATCTAACTGGGCTTCCAGTTGGAAAAGAGAACTTTCTCGATGACCCAGGCCATATTGAGTAGTGGGTTACTTAACAATTTTATCTCCCTAAGTAGAGGTGAAGTTTCAACTGCAGCAGAACACACCCATGCCTGCCCTCTCCAGCCAGGGAATAGGAACTGGGATGGTTCACTGCACATGGGGAAACCCAGAAAGTAGATTTAGTTGGGCCCTGCCTTCTTCTCCATTATAGATGAACACCTATGGTAGAGTGTGCATTGAGGGTGCAAAGGAGCAGAGTCTCCAAAGTTGTTAGTGCAGTTTACCCAGGTAGTCTCTGAGGTTTGAAAATATACTCAACAGCCATTCATGGAATTAACCTGCTGTGTTCAGCTACAGGAATCTGCATAGGGAGGTTCAGTAGGGAGTATCTTGGTGATTAAACAGGTACCCTTCCCCTAGAGTTCCCCTAGGGTGAACTTAGGTTGGTCCCCATTTACAGCTGCTACAGTTGGAAGTGGAGCTTATTGTCTGATTGGTTCAAATCCCAATAAAATATAGGGTCTTGGAGTCCAGCTAGAGCCAGCAGTCCTGACATGTGTCCAGCTAAGAATGGCTAAGGAACTGAACTCCTTCCAGAATCTTTTACTCTGAAGGGCTAGCTTCCACTGTCTCCAGAGCCTTTGATTTTGAGAGTACCAAAGGAATTCCTGAGGAAATCAGAGTTTGGGGGCTTGGAGACTCACTTTCTGAGAGTAAAAAGAAAGTGGACTTAGGCCAATAGGCCAGTTGAGTCTGGGCACAAGTTTCTTTTAGAAAAGAAATTACCTGCCTGGATCTGGCTTGGATAACAACCCTTCTCTTGTTTATCTTCCATTGGTTCCTTCAGTTATGTGTTGTGGGTACACATAGTGACATCAGCGATTTTCATTGTTGTAAGGGTAGTGAAATCCACGGGTTATGGGCCTTTCCATATTGATGCCAGGTTTTGCTTTGAGATTCTCTTTACCCATATAAAGATTCAGGACTGGCACTTGTGGGCAGGCTCAGACATAAGCAAGGGCATAGTCTTTCAAACTGCCTAGTGAATAGTTCACTGGGTCTGTTGCAGGGATGAGGAGGGAATGTTTTGTAATTTCCCCCCATAAACTTCTCAGTATGGTGTGCATCTGGCCCTTACACAGGCAAGAGGTAGGAGGGTAGCCCAATTTTCACTGGTCTAAAGGAAATGTTTAGTTTACCCATCTTGACCTCTGTAGTCTCTAGGTGCAATGTAGTTCTCAACCAACATTTAGGATACTTATCAGATTTAGGGAGACTTTGGCCATGAAGCTAGGTCATTCTCAGACCCTAGGCAGATGGGCATCCCAAATTTATTATAATTCCTGGGCCTAAGTAACTCAACGTTTACTTACCCAGATGGATAGCCTGTTGAAGCTGGAATAACATTTGTCTTCCATGAATGGCATGGAATACAAGTCTCTTATCTAGCAAGAAACATCATCCATTTGCCTGCTGTTTGGGATCCTTCCTTTTGCTTTTTTAGTTTTTTCCTCTGTATAGGCTGAGCACTGGAGCAATTCAGGTTCAGGGAGGGTAACCATGATCTGGAGAAGACCCACTTGATTTAGGGCTACCTTCTGGACTGTTCCCTTAGGCCTTGGGAATTGCTATTTTATGCCCTTTGTAGTAGACAGTGGCTACCTCTCTTAATAGCCAACATGTCTCTAGTCAAACCAGGTTTCCTTGTTTTTGATTTCTTTTTCAGTCTCTCCATATATAGGAACCCCATGTACATGCATGTGACAAATGCATGCCAGTTGTCCTTGTATCCAATGACACCTTTGCTGTTCCCACAGTGAAGTGCCTGGGTTAACCACAGAAACTCCACCCTTGTGTTGAAGTCCTTCAGTTGAGAGACTGAGCTTAATCTGTCCTGTCCAAAGTGACAACTGGGACCCAGTATACCTGGTTCTATCTTGAAAAACATTGTTCCCATCAGTGTATAGTACCTCTTCTGCTTCTGGCAGCAGGACATCTGTTGGATCATGTCTAACAGATTGGACTAGACCATTCATCTTTCAGGTGAAATGGGAATCAGGAAGTACAGACAAAGGAAGCAGGCTCCTGACCTGCTAGCCCTGGAGTAGAAAAGAGGATGCAGCAGCCACAGGGGCAGGGGCACCAGCAGCCAGAGCTAGCAGGGTAAAAGGGTGGGACTTCTGGAGGAGCTAAAGCTGCTTAAATTGATCTTTTACCACAGCCCCCAAAACATCCACATTATCAGAGTCCCCTGTATAAGCTGAGCTGGGTGAGCCTGCTGGCTGAAGCTGAAGGAGCCAGGTCAGCTCCTCTCAGGGGTCAGTGCTACAAGTCCCATCCTCATCCTACTACAACCTCACAAAAGTATAGCCTGTGGTGCTTCCCATCTGTTTGGTAGAGTCAAGTGATTCTAACATGGTTGCTGCCTGGGATAGACTTTGATGGGTTATCATCTAACAACAGGCTGGATGGACAAATGGCTAAAGGTTTACAGAATCAGGGCACTCTAGAGCTTGGAGGGGTGTCAATTTCTCCTGACAAGCCAATAGAGTAGATGGGAGTTTTAGGTTTCTCTCAATGACTTGCTGAGCCAAACATGTTTGGGTCCCCAACAAGAGGAGTCCTATCTTAAGCTGGGGTCTAGGTTGGATACTGTTTTACATAAGAGAAAGCCAATGGTCAATACAGAGAAGCAGTTGGGGTGGCCAGGGTCTTCAAGTCACCATGTTCTAGATGGCCTGAACTTTCACTGGGCTACCTGACTCCAAAAGAGAGCCATTCAATTTCACCAAAGATCTGAAGAAGTTTTCCATGGGAGAAACAGATATGATAAAGATAATCATCTGGTTAAAAAAAAAACAAAAACCCTTTGGCCTATGCCTGTAGCTACTACCATTACCATAACAACAGCACCCATTGTCACCAGTGCAAACATAGTTTCTGCCAGAAGGATATGGCACGGTACACCTTTTAAACAGGTGGAACACTGTTAGAAAGGGCAGTGTGACCACAGTCTTGGAATGGCTCACTCCCCTTTCTACTTTAGATCTGTTTTTTTCCAACCAGCAGAACTGACAGAAACACACAGGCACACAGAGATACATGAAATAAAGGCCAATAGGGATGTCTCCCATACATTCATTCACCTAAACAGACCAAAGGAATCTGGTGCCATTTTATATAGATCCTAAACACTGGATTAGCAGTTGCTTCTGGCTTCTCCTAGGTTTCCAAACAGATGGCACCTTAATCAGACTTACCTCTGAAGATGGCAAACTAGGTGACTTTCAATTTTATTTCCTTTTGAAGTGAGGCTGTCATATTCTCTTGAGGCTTTAAGCAGCAATTGACAAAAGGAAATCCTGGGGCTCTGGATCATCCCAGGCTGTGAAACCCTGGGATTTCCTTGACTACCACATTCTTCCATGTTCTAAGGTCTCCAAGTCCCCCAATGTCTCAGCATCTGAGGATCTCACTGGGGCCTCCAAAACAGATGCGAGGTATCTACCAGAGCAGGCCACATGGATACATATCCAAGCCAATAGAAAGTCTTTATTAGCTAGCCAGTGATTATGATAGGTGTTTGGGACCTCGGTGCACTCTTAAGCCTTTCTTAAGATGGGCTTGAAAAATCTCAGTTAACAAGAACAGTTAGCTAGAAGCAGAACACAGAAGCCAAAAACCAAGGTTACTGCATTTAAGGGCTTTGCAAGATATGCACTTCAATGGATTAGGTCTTTGATCTTGTTTTAGCGGGTGTTGCGGCTTCTGTGCTGTGTTTCAAGGCCTAAATGGCACTGCCACTATGGGATCAGTTGTGCTAAAGTCTGGTAGCCTATTAAAATTCCATTTCAGTCTTACTTTGCCCATATTTTCTTATGTAATCAGCAGGAGAAAAACATGATGACACTGAATTCCTTGGGTTAAATAAGGATTGGAAAATTAAGCCATGACTTTGATAGTAGAATGCATCGCCTATAATTTTCTAGTTGCCTGGGGTGTCCTTGAGTTTGTGGAGTTATAGAACATCAGTTTAAATGTGTGGAGTGAGATGTGAGGGAGCACTGCCACATAACATACAAAATTACCACAAATATTTCCTGAGAAATACTCTTCATTTTTCAGAAATCTAAATTTGACTGGACAGACTATATTTTGTTTGTTAGGTCTAGGATTTCCATATGTACAGCATCTACAGCCTAGATGCACTAGAGCTATCAAATAGATTGCTATGAGACCTGAAAAACACCTAGATGCACTGTGTAAGATATATAGAAACTTAATAGCATAGGAGTGAAGAGTGGAGATAAACTTACTAACCAGGAATGTGGGTCCATGAATTGTGCAAGGGGCCATAACAAACTCTTGGTAAAGGATGGACACATAAGACGTGTCAACAGTACAGTTTTGAAAGTCCAGTAGTTGAACAGAAAGGTCTTACTCTTTTCAGAGTGTTCTGACCCACACTTTTATTTTTAATTTAGCAAAGGAGATTTCACAAGATTAACTCAAGAAACGGGCATATTTTGCTTTCTCTGTCCCTTGCATGAAGAAGTCTTGACTGAATATGTTCAGGGAAGCACTTTTTTGTTTGTTTTACAAGATGTAATGGTTTGTATATGCTTGGCCTAGGGAGTAACACGGTTGGGAGGTGACCTTGTTGGCATAGGTGTGGTCTTGAGGATGTTGCTTTAATACACTTGTCCTAGCTGTCTGGGCGTGAGTCTTCCAGTCATCCACTAGCAACCTTCAGATGAAGATGTAGAACTCTCAGCTCTGCTTGAATCATGCCTGCCTAGATGTTGCCCTACTCAACTTTGATAATGATGGACTGAACGTCTGAACATGTAAGACATCCCAATTAAATGTTGTCCTTTATAAGAGTTGCCTTGGTCATGGTGTCTGTTCACAGCAGTAAAACCCTAAGACACAAGATAATAGTTTAATTAACTTTCAATGCCAGTATGGGTAGTTAATGAACTTTACTGGAGCATCATTATCTGAGGTCATTTTCATCCTTGTATTTTTTCCATGAGAGGTGTCTCAGGAACGAAAACAGGTATTTCAGGGTCTAGGTATTTGATGTCCTATTCTCTTGGAGCTCCTACACCTCATCAGGGGTAGTTCTTTTACCCTTTTACCAGAGCAATGACTTGGGGCACAGTTATAGATGGGATCCTCTCTGATATGTAACAGTTCCCTCTGGGATTAAAACTTTCCATCCTATACAGAAACTTCTTAAAATATAGGATTCAAACATGGAAATGAAATGACCCAATAGTTTACAGGGAGATGAAACAACAGGATGTCCTGAGTAGTGGGGAAACATTTCATCCTGCAGAGAAGCTTGTTAAGAAAGGACTGTTACCATGGTGGTGGTGGGCTTTTAGTGGCACAGCTATCTTTGAGAGACATCTATTCCTGTAACTCCTCACCCTTGTTTATGTAAGTAACACCAATACAATCTGTTGGTTCACCAAGTTGAATTTTGGTGGTATCCTTACTTTGATTCCCTATCTGTGGTGAGTAGAACTTTCTCCATGTCTCAGGACCAGTGTCACACAGTTTATCAGGCACCATTCTACTTGTTTAGCTGCATTCTCAGGCTCACTCCCATCTCTTTATTATTATTGGTCAAATATGAAGTCCACACAGCCTGCTTTTGCTTTCTATAGATCAATGATTCTCAACCCATCTAATGTTGTGACCCTTTAATACAGTCCCTCATCTTGTAGTGAACCCCCAACCATAAAATTATTTTCATTACTACTTCATAACTGGAATTTTACTACTGATATGAATTGTAATGTAAATATCTGTATTTTCTGATTGTTTTAGGTGACCTCTGTGAAAAGGTTGTTTGACCCACACACACAGGGGTCATGACCCACAAGTTTAGAACTGATTCTCTAGATCACTACCATGCTGTGCCAGTTGAGTCTTGCTAATTTATTTAAACATACACAGGGAGGTGGATTTTATCTGAGAAAAATCACAGTTGATGCTTTTTAGTCATCCTGACACCTGCCTTTCCTGTTCCTGTGGATTCAGTTTCCTAATAGGTTTCTGGGATCCCTTCTCCCCACCAATCCTGCCTCATCAGTTCCAGTTCCCTAAGCCCCCAGGTATTTATCATCACCATACATTGAGCTAATGCAGCACCACTAAGTTTACAGACTGCAAACATGTGCTGCAGTGAAGAGCACACTCTTAAGTCACTCTTAAGTGCAATTGCTTGGCCATTGCCTAAATTGCAGTCTTTTACCTTTTCTCTCTGCATGGGGCTGGGAGACATAAAACACATATAGTTCAGGAAAACAAGGCTCTAGAGAAAAGAACGAGAAAGGATATGCATCCTGAAAATAGCTGTCTTAAGCATGAGTCTATGGATGCACAAAATGTTAAAGTAAATGTTAGCAATTGGTGTTCCATCTCCATAAGCCTGTGCCTAGGGAGAAATGGTGAGCTTATTGCATTAGGGATTATGGTCAGAGTTTATGTATACCAGAGGAGGATAGTGAGAACGATAACTAGGATAACATAAATGTGTGCCTCCTCTCATCAAAATCCTGCCAGTGACAGAGAAAGCATCTCTCGCAAGTCCTGAGTCTCTCCAGATGCCCCATTGTATATACCAACTGCTGCACCACAGATTCTTGGTTTTGAGCAAAACATCAGTCAGTATCCTCTTGGTCCCCCATTTGACTAGTTATGACCTCAGATGTCCTCTTTACCACTGAGAATACAATCTGAACATGATTCTTACTAAGCTGCTTCATTCCTCTGCCTTCAATATTTGACTGCTTTTAGAAGCATATCCTCTGGCTTGGTGTCACTACTATGAAAGGAGGCAGAGAGAGAAGGTTCTTCCCCACTGTTGTATCTCCTGATCACACTATATAGGACACAGAAAAACACATTTATGTCATTTCTCAAATTAGAATTTATTGAATAACAAATTTACAAGACAGGGTAGTTTCATTGCAAACAACTTACTAAAAACTCTCTTAGATTGTGTATTATGTATTACACAGTAAATCTCTCTTTCTCTCTGTATGTGTGTGTGTGTGTGTGTGTGTACATTTGTGTGTGTGGTGACTACAAAGGGTTAAAGAAGCAAAGAGGCCTCTTGTGGGTTAAACCCATTCCATTGTCCGATGTGTCTGATACGTTCTCAGGCCTAATTTTCCTAATATGAATTTATAGCATATGTGGCTACAATCCCAGTTTGCCTTAATAAATGTATAGCATGGTCCCATCTCCACCTGCAAGAATAAGTCATTTGTCAAATTGTACCATGTGAATGGTATTGTGGGGGGTAGAGGAAGCTCCAAATAAGTAAGCTGAGTGGATGTGTGTTGTTGACATGGGTCATGGCAATGTCAGGGACTCCAGTGCCTCAGCTCTATGGGATGCAAAACCGTTCATGGGTGAGACTCAGAGAGTGTCACAGGCTTCCATATTTCCAGGTGACTGTAGTTGACAAAACTAACCTGTAGAGTGAGAGAGAGACTTGTAGGGAGGAGGGCAACAGGGATGTTATAGGGTGGGAGAATTTATAGCAACAGAATGTACTACTTTATACATGCATGAAGTTGCCAAAGAACAAAGTCAGTAAATATTACATTTTTAAAGGCTGCACTGGAACACTGAAATCCAGGCAGAGTAGTGGAGTGATGGGAAAGAAAGAGAACCAGAGCTATAAAGAGTAGGTGATGAAGAGAGTCAGAACTGGAGATTAGAGAGCAGGGAGGAACAGCATTATCTGAGGAGCCTGAGCAGCCATCAGAGGATGTGGTGATGTCTGGGTTGTGTTGCCACCAAGGGCCATGTGTAGGTCTTGCTGTAGCCAAGGTCTGTTGATGTCTGTGGCCCATACTACTACCAAAAGCTATAAGGATACCTGGGGTCTATATTACAGCCTTAAAACATGTTGATGTCCAAGGGGTACACTGAGCTGGCTCTGTCCCAACATTGGTTACCACAGGGTGGTACCAACAATGACATATGGGTGAGAGAGCTTCTCTGTCCCTCACCTGGACCATGTTGGAGAGCTGACCCTACTACCATGGGCATAGGAGAGCAGACACAATGGCCAAAGCACTGCGGGACTGGAGAGATGGTTCTGCCCCTCGCTTGGCCTGCTGGAGAGCCAGCTCTGGTGGTATGAGCAAGGGAAATCTGACAGGCTGATTAACACTACTATAACTCAGGTGCAGGGCCAAGGCTTTGAGTAAACCCACACCATCTTCCCTATCTATGAGCTGCCAGAGAGGATGAAGGGGCCAGTTCTGCAGATTCATAGCCACAAGTTCCCCCAACAGGACTCAGAGCAAGAGCAGGATATGGGAGATTCTCTATGAGGGTCCAGTGTTTGTACTGTAGCAGAAGCCAGAGGCCTCAAACTAGCCTAACAACTCATTGCAATGAGTAAAGCTCAAGTAAAGCTGTTTGAACAAAGGAGTATCCTATGCGTCACAGCACAAGTTCCAATGCCACTACAGTGAACAAACATGTGCTAGAGATTCAGGAAAGGAGGAGATCAGAAGGATAAGAACGGTACACACACAAGGCTGTCCCATGCCCTAACTTATTCAGATAGCATAAAATGGTTTTTCAGAACACGTCTTTTTCCTGGGTAGACATGTGAATAGTACAATCTGTCTGACACCATGCTATTCACATATGGCTCCAGGGGCTGCCTGACTAGGAGTGGTGAATGATAAAATGACAGACAGACAGGAAAGCAGGCATGTGTATACACACACACACATACACACACACATACAGGAGCTGGGGTTGCGTAGAATGAGGTCTCAGATGGAGAATCAGCATAATTGTAGAATCCCAGTGATTTATTACATACAGCTGAACATGGCGTCAAGGCTATTTTTTGACTAATAAATGATGTGGGAGGTACCACTCTATTGCATGAAATATTAAAGGGGTACCATCCCATGCTAACACTGGCTACTCTCTGCCCCTGCCGTCTCACCGCCTCCATGCAGTGACTGCCCATCTCACAGTTCTCACTGGTGGGTCATTGCCATGCCAGCCCCACACTTCCAAATTCCCATGGCCTTTTGGGGTACACGTCTTGAAAACCCACACTTTGCCACTGTATCTTTCTCTCTGGAACCCAGTTGAGTCACAGAGTAAAGGAAAACACCACACAAACTTAGTTCAGAATTAACAGGCAACACAATCATTGGGCACAGCAACTAGCATCCTAACTTGTGGGCCATTCTAAGGTAAATACTCCAGTAACCAATCCCAAAAGATCTGCCATCTGAAACAAGGCCTCAGCTAGCTACAGTTTGACCTCTATCTGCCTCCCGCCCAAAAAGCCAGACCAGTTTTCCTGCCTCTCCTCTTCCCCTCTCCAGCCTACTTCTCTCCCAGTGATTTGTCCCCTAAAATCTTTATTCACTAGGGGAAGGTTCTGCCACTCCACCCCACTGTGAGTAGCCCCACACCTGAGCAGGTGGCTCTGAATTATATAAAAAAGTAGGCTGAGGAAGCCATGGAGAACAATCCTCCTTGACCTCTGCTTCAGTTCTTGTCTTCAGGTTTCTGCCTTGGTTTCCCCTGATGATGGATCCACCTCTTCTACCTCCTAGGTGTTATAATCCCTATCCTTATCAAGTTGCTTGTACTCAATGTTTTATCACAACAACAGAAAGAAAATTAGGACATCAACTTCATATTTTATTTTGAGTTTGTTTTGAGGCCCACTGAGTTTAACCAGAATCATTTATGTCTGGAACTATTCATTGGAATATGGTGGGTACACAACACTGGAAAGAATAACTGCCCTCCCCTAGAATTTATCAGTCACCAATAATTCAGTAATAACAATATGTGTTATTGCTTTAGATAACAGCTAGGGTGTTCCCTGATCCATGATTGGCTGTTGATAGGCACTACCCTGTGTAGGCCCAGGGCAGGCTGCCAAGCTGTTGTGGGGTCATAAATAAATTATCTGTGTGTGTCCAACAGGCACCATTTCACAGCCCTTCTTCATATCTTCTGGTTCTTAAAGACTTCCCATTCCATCATCCATAGGATCCTTGAGCCTTAGCAGTGTTATAGTGATCATGTTATGGCTGAGCTCTCAATTTTCACTTCTTAACTCCTAGAATAGCCTTGCCTCTCCAAAGTTCATTTCAAAGAGAAGCCTCTCTAATTAAAGCTGGGAATAGCATTTATTTGTCTATTCTGATAAACATAAGCCTCTAGAAGGCATCTGGGAGCCCTAGCAACTTAACTCAGCAACAGTAGTAAGCTCAGTCCAAAGGCCTAAGACATCAGCATGGGTTTTTGATCAAGTTTACAATAACTGACATATGTTCCCACCTGTGGAACAGGCCCCAGAACTAATAGAGTGGCTGATCACTCCCGCAACAGTTCTGCCACTACTGTGCCAGTAGATATATCTGGCCCGGAAGGTTGATATTGTTGCTTGCAAGATTCACAGTTGGGTCAGATTGATGATGCATTTTCTTTCCCGGCATTGTATAGCACCTTCTGGCACTATGAAAGCTTCCAGCTCAGTTCCAGAATGTGGGGTAAAAATGGAGTCCTGCATCCAGTCTAGGGCTCAGGCTTGGGGCTCCTAGCCTGCATGGAGGCCAAGACTGGCAGGTTCTCACTCTTGGGCAACACAGATGCCGATGAATGCCATGGAAGAGCTGAGAGAAGAGTGGGCTCAAGGGTGGGCTCAAGGGTGGGCTCTGGCCTGGGCTGAAGGGAAAAGGGCAGGGCGGAGAGAGCTCTGGCTGATTACCAAGGGGAGGAGAGTCCTTGGCTTGGTCAGGTGGTGGCTTGGGTTGGTGGAAGCCACGTCTGGGAACACAGGGGAGGCCTGCCAGAGGGAGGTTAGACACAAAGCTCATTAGGGGAAGACCTGTTCCATTGCTCAAGCACAGTGGATCCCGAAGAGGCAATCCATGGTTTTAACACATTTTTTTGTAGAAAGGCAGAGAGAGGGAAAAGAGTGGAGAAAGTGGGGAAGAGAAGGCAGGGAGAGGGGAAGCAAGACAGCAAGTGAGAGAGGCAAGAGAGTAAGAGCAAGAGAGTAAGAGAGAGAGGAGAGGGAATACAACCCCTTTTATAGTGGATCCAGCTTACCTATTTGTTGGCAAGTAACTGTGGGGAGGAGCATATCTGGCTATTGCCAGGTAACTGTGGGGGTGGGGTCCAAACAGAATATCAGGAGCTTGGGGTATTGCCTACATGACTGGTGGCCACACACCTCTCTGCAAGTATCTGTGGGAGGCTATAGCTTTGACAGGAGCCAGGCGCCCATGGGGCATGACCGAACACCTACCATCCCTGTAGTCGGAAGGAAGGAAGTCCCCACCTACTGGACCACCTGGGTTCAAGGCCGTGCTCCATCAGGGACCAGGCTCTCCATGCTCAGCTCACCTCCCCACACCAGCAGGCTGCTGGGAAAAGCAAAAAGTGCCCTTCATTGCATAGCCATCTCTCAGTCCGAAGACCCTTTGTAGACAATGGTCTTTGCCTCTCTGCTGTCCTGTATAGAGTTCGAACAACAATCAGAAAGCAGGAATTCGAGTTAGATCTCTCACTACCCATTCTCACATGTCACACGTGTCACAGGGCCACATAAACTTTATTTGGGTCCCTTCTCTAGGCACATGAGATGATGTGAGTCAACCCCTGAAAGTGCTCACTATTGAGATTCAGAAGGAAGTAGGAACAATGCTCCACCAAACAGAAGATTTAGCTGCTAAAAGGCAGGTCTTCACATTCCATGTGTGATTGAGCATTACAAGTTCCCATAATGGAGGGCTAATTTAGCCTGGAAAGTGGGTAGGGAGGGCTGTGGGGCACCTGTCAATTTGCTACCATGAGCATGGTCTTTGCTGTGAAGCAGTAAATTTCCAAACTGATAGAGGACAGCAGGCCGGCATGAAGGTAGTTCTCATGGATAAAGAAACGACTGGTATGGTATGGTACACAAAGTCAGATTCTTCAGAAGGGTGCATACCTCTTTAAACGAATTGATTCTCAAAATCGAGAGATCATGAAACACCTAAAGGCAATTTGTTTCCTTTGACCTACAAAAGAGAATGTGGATTATCTGATCCAGGAGCTCCGAAGACCCAAATACAGCATATATTTTATTTATTTCAGTAATGTGATCAGTAAGAGTGATGTAAAGTCATTGGCTGAAGCTGATGAGCAGGGAGTTGTGGCTGAAGTTCAGGAATTTTATGGTGATTACATTCCTGTAAATCCATATTTGTTTTCCCTCAATATTTTGAGTTGCTGTCAGGGTTGAAATTGGGACCCTGAATTGCTATCCAGAACAACACCAGGGCTGACAGCTCTCCTTTTGTCTCTGAAGAAGTGCCCCATGATTTGTTATAAGTTTTCATCAGAGGTTGCAAAGAGAATGTGTTAAGCAAGTGATAAGTAAAGAGTACCAACTCTCTGAATTATGGCAGACAGAGGTTCCTCTATTGCTTCCCATTCTGAATCTCTGCGATGACGCCATCACCCCACTGCTCAACCAGTGGACATATGGTCCATGAACTACTAGGCATTAACAACAACCAGATTGATCTTTCCAGAGTGTCAGGAATCAGCAAAGACTTAAGAGAGATGGTCCTGTCTGCTGAAAATGATGAATTCTATCCTAATAACATGTACCCGAACTTTGCCAAGACTGGTAGTAATACAAAGAATCTCATGGAAGACTTCCAGAAGAGCACCAAAAGCTAGAATACATAGCAGACATGAAGGCCTTTGTTGAAAATTATCCATACTTCAAGAAGATGTCTGGGACTGTCTCAAAACACATGGCAGTGGTTGGAGAACTGTCTTGGTTAGTCAGTGAGTGAAATCTGCTGGAGGTTTCAGAGGTTGAGCAAGAGGTGGCCTGTCAGAATGACCATTCTAGTGCTCTTCAGAATGTGAAGAGACTCCTGCAGAATCCAAAAGTCACAATTTGATACAGTTCGCCTGGTCATACTTAATGCTCTACATTACGAGCACCGTAGCACCAACAGCCTGCCAGGGCTCATAGTGGACCTCAGGAGTAAAGGTATTGCTGAGAAGTATTGGAAGCTTGTGTCTGCAGTTGTTGAATATGGTGGTAAATGGGTTAGAGGAGGTGACCGCTTCAGCCACAAAGAATGCCGTGGTTATTACCAGTTTCTCAAAGGACTGAGGGGAGTAGAGAATGTAGTTACGCAGCACCAGTCTTGCCTGCATGAGACTCTGGACCATCTCATCAAAGGAAAGCTTAAGGAAAACCTCCGTCCTTGTTTAGACCCCAGCACACTCAGAGAGTGGCCTCAGGATATCATCATATTTGTTATTGGAGGAGCCACTTACGAAGGGGCGCTACAGTCTATAATCTGAACCATATCACTCCTGGAGTGAGGATCGTTCTGGAAGGAACAACAATACACAACACAAAGTTTCCTAGAGGAAGTCCTGGCTTCTGGGCTCTCCTCAATGTGTCCCATTCATAATACATGTCCTCTTTTGTTTGTCTTTCTGTCTTTCTTCCTTCTTTCCTTCCTTCCTTTCTTTCTTTCTCTCTTTCCTTCTTTCTTTCTTTCTTTCTCTTTCTATATTTTTTTTATAACTTACTGAATCCAATTAGTGCTGTGCACATCATCATGGGTGAGTAATCCAGAGCACTGGTAGCTTACCATCCAGAGCACGAGTAGCTTACTATTAGACAATGGACAATGACTTAGCCTTTTCCAACAGCTATCAACTATTAAGAGTTCCTTTTCTAAAGGTTGCACTTCATGAGCCCTTCCCCCATCTGTGCTAGGACTTTTTGGTTGGCTTGATCTTCAGGTAACCATAGCTGTTGTAAGCTCCTGGATGCAGTGGTCATTTTGTATCCAGAAGACAGCATTTCAGAGCATTCCTCTCCATCCTCCAGCTCATTCAGCATTTCTGCCCTCTCTTCCATGATGCTACCTGAGTCTTTGAGTATAGGAGTTAGCATAGATCCTCCATTTGTGGATGAGTGCTCACAGTCATTTATTTTCAACAGTTTCATAAACTGTACATCTGCATTAACTGCTATCCACTGGTAAAAGATGTTTCTCTGACAAAGATTGAGAGCAGCACAAATCTATAAGCATAAACATAAATATTTAGAAGTTTAACATAACCACTTAGCAAAACAAAAATAATAGTTTCCCTCTAGGACCTAGGACCTCCAAAACAATAGGCACATGATCAAATGTACAGTACCTGTGATGCAGTCCTCAAATCCAATCAGAAAATGGTTGGTTGCCTCTATAACCTCCATGATCCTATTGTTGCATAGGCATATCTTGCCTGGCAAATTGGTACTGTAGCTTGCAGGATCCACTGCTTGTAAGATCATTGGTAGCTTTTCTCCTCAGCAACTTGCACTACACCTTTTATCACTATGAAAACTACCCAGTAAGAAAGAGGTTTCCTGAATAATCCATGTCTGATTACTCTACAACCAAAGTGTATGGTGTCTGCAGCAATAGTATTTTACCATCTAACTGTGGTGGGCAGGGGCTTAGCCCTTTAACTGGCTGTTGATGCTTCTTCAATGGTGTTTTATCTTTTATTGTTTTAGATAACAGCTAGAGATATGGAAATATTATAGGAAACTGGAGCTGAATGTAACTGTGAAGATTGGGCCATGCCCTCAGACAGGGTGACAGAAGACAGGACATGTGAGCTTTGCTTTGTTGTTTTAAAGATTTCTTTACTTTATTTCATGCATATGAGCCTTATGCCTGCATGCATGTATGGACACCACATGTGTGCTTGATGCCCCTAGAGGTTAGAATAACTAAAGCTATGGGCAAATGTAAGCCTCAATATGGGTGCCAGGAATTAAACCAACATCCTCTACAAGAACAGCAAGTGTTCTTAGCCACTGATGCTTCTCTGCAGATCCTATGTATTTACCTTTTTAGATACATTTACTTTGTGGGGAGAGGGAGCATTTGAGTTCACACTTGTGTGTAGATGTTAAGAGGACAACTTGAGAGAGCTGGTTCTCTTTCTTCCACAATGTAGGTTTTGGAGCTCCAACTCAGGTCAGCATGCTTCATGGCAAGGACCTTTATCTGTTGAGCCATCATTCTGGCCCGTACCTGAGCTTTTGAATAAAGTAACAGTAAAATTAAGAAACAAGGAACCCAGATGCCCACTATCATTTCTGTTGCAGTCTTGTGGTCAGATAAAGATTACTGTGTGGCTCCAAACTCAAGGTGTGGGCTTTAGACAGAAGGACTAACTGGAATTTTTGTTACTGGTTTCCCATTCCATTTTGTGTTGAAGTGAAAGCTGCCCTGATCCTGGTTTGTCTTTAACCTCACAGGAAGTTAATGGGTGCTGGAGAGCTGGGTTAGGCTTAGCTAGCAAGTAGCAACATGGGTTTTGCCATCCTAGAACATGCAATCTGTCTCCTTCCTTAATTTGTAACTCCCTTCCTTCCGTCAACAGAGTGTTAAAATACCTCTGACTGATACCCTTTAACATAACCCATAGTAAACTAGGCTAAGTTCTCTACCTAAAGGCATCCCACCTATCACTTATTTTGAAAATCCAATGTATGATCTCAAACTGAGCATACTATTTCCTACAGGAAGAGCTAATTGAGGACTTCCTGAGAGACCAAAGATTGCTGGTGCAGACAATGCCAGCCAATTGGAAATTGCTGTTTAGAAGAGATGCTTTCTTAGGGCCAATGAGGTGTGGGTGGAGGGTATTGAAAGAGCTTGAAGCAGTGTTCAGATGAGCTTGCTGCAGTGTTTCCTACCTGGAGTTTGTGTTGTTGACTCTGCACCACCTCATCCCCAACCCCCAAGGGCAGGTAGGGTCAGGCGAAGAGTATTCCAGGGCACAGGCACCCTTACATGTGACAGTAAATGTTCCCTAAGTGAGCACATGTAGATTTTCAAAAATAATTAAATAAGAGAAAAATCCCCCTGGCTTTGTCTGTTGAAGCACTGCACTGAAGAATGCTAGCAAGCAAGCTCTCCTTGTTCTAAGTTACGAAGTTGACTCGTTCTCCTGGTTGTGTTTATCAGCTTTGTACCTACCAATGAGTGAATTTTGTTTGACTAGAGCAGAAACCATACACTAATACTATAAAAATACATACCTACTCCAAAAACCTTATTTTCTCCTCTGTGTACATGCTCAGCTTCATTATATTTTTCATCTTTTCATGAGGTCAGGGGTGACAGAATTTACTCAATGGAATATGAGCAGAAACAGAGCGGGCTACTTCCAGGCCAACTGCTTATAAAAGTGTCCCCACAGACCGGATTCTAAGGGTAACAAAGAGTTTTAGACCATAAGCTGGAAGGTGCTTGGGTTCATTACTGGTGACTTTCCTGGGACAGGAGCTGACCTCTGGCAGGAAATGCCTGCTAAGAGTTCAGGTTAGAGAGAAATAGATATTTCTACATATGAGCTAGTCTATCTGTGCAGATCTGCCTGCTGCCGTGACCTGTATTCATCTGCTAAAACAGATATCACTGTTTCAACAGCTTAAAGCACAAATTGATCTTCATGCTTCAATGCACACCTAAAATCATTTTCTATTTCCTCTGGCTCTCCCACATTGGAATGGCTGAAATCCCACAGGCTGTGGAACCTGCTGAGAATCAAAGATATTCTGTGCCAGATGATACTCAACAAACCAGCTTCTAAAGATTCTGCTTCAGAGAATACAGAAAGAGCATGCCTTATGATTGCCTTTAATTGGTACCTGTCATCTGCGTGATAGAATTTTATTAGCAGAAGTGTAAACATTCATTGCAATCCAAGAACACAGGAATCTTAAGCAGCTTATGAAATTCAATCAAAGTTCTTTTCCGTGTTTGCTGATAACTCATTAAATGATTCTCACTGTTACAAGTTCCACGACAAAAATGTGCCTTGCAAGCAAAAGTAGATAACGTAGAGATTTGAACACAGCAAAGGGATGGGGGCTGTTTGACTAGTTCAAAATGGAGAATGGCTTCTCCTCAGAAAAACTTAACATAAATAGGAAAGTATCTACCACTTCTAAATTAGTACTTTGTAAAAGACATATACAACCTATTGTTACATTTGCACATCTCTTGTGTTTTCAAAGCCGTGAACTCTTCCCAGACAGAAACATACATGTATAGACACTTTTTTTTTTTTAAAGAATTCCAGTGTGTATATAACCCCAGGAAATTTTACTCTCTTCTGATGAAGGAAATATTCTCAAAGTCTGCAGTGTCAATGATTGTGAGTGGAATGCAACTGTAAACATTCTCATCTTCAAAGATTCATTCCCAAGGAGAGCAACAACAAATCACATTATTTATGTACATTCAGAAGCATAGGTATCAGTGGGTTGAGTGACAATCTGGCCAACTACATTTGGTTCATGTATGTCAATGAAATAGAATTGGGTTAATAAGCTAGAGTTCTGTTTAAGCAAACAAAGTGGAATGAGACCGATGGAGTGAGGATCCTCACATCTAAGCCAATTCTTCACTGACCAATTCTGCACTAGCAATATAAATATTCCTCATTTATTTGGAAGGTGGCCACCCTGAGAAAGACAACAGGTATCAGAAGGTCTTCTGTGATGATATGGTCTAGTTTCCTAGATACTATTTTGCATTTATATAGCAAAAAAAAAAAAATACCATGTGCTGCATAGAGTCTCTGCTATATGATTTCTAAGCTGGTACCAAGGGAGGTTCTTGCTGAGAAATTCTTCTTGGGAATAATTATTGACACAAATGCCATAGAATCCAATGTGATCAGAGGTTAACAAAACATGGAAACTCTGTAGGTCCTCTATGTTGTGCTGCTTGAGCTTTCACATCTATGCTAAAATCTGTTCATGTTTATCATATTGACAAGGGCCAAATCATCTAAGCTGGCTGCATTATCAAATGGTCTTCATGGGTTTTCCATTGTTCTCTTCTCTTCTTAGAGCTTTTGTAGTGGTAACAGGTTAAGGGAACTAACTCAAGAATATAATAAGCTGAAGCTTCTGGAACCATCTTGATTGCCAGCATCTAGGTTCCAATGAGTTCCTGTACCTTAGCTTTATTTGAAGCCCATCTTGCCAGCTTCTGCCTTTGACAAACACAGCCCCTGCAGTGGCCTTTGGCTCTTCAGGGGCAGCAACATCATGGGAGCAATAGCTACATTTCTATTTCGTGATGGTACCTCTTACAGTCACCCCTACAGACTTCATCAGTTTGAGATTCTTCCCTCCACAGTGCTGGTCTGAGAGAGTGAGAGTTTCCACTCCTGCACCAGTTTCTGAAGGTCAAGTTTTTGTCCAGTTTAACTCCCTGTCCCTGAGTCTGCTTGCCTTTATACCACCGTCTATTTCTTCAATTATTATTACAAAGGAAACTAAAGCTTCATTGGCAGGTGCAATCAAGCTTAAAGACTCCTCCTCCTCCTCCCCACCTCCTCCTCCTCCTCCTCCTCTTCC
>NW_022196897.1:38829796-38851191 GCF_008632895.1 Mastomys coucha
CTTCTCCTTCTTCTTCTTCTTCTTCTTCTTCTTCTTCTTCTTCTTCTTCTTCTTCTTCTTCTTTTTCTCCTTGATATAAAACTTATCTCTATCAAAAAATAAAATTTTATCTTCCCAGCCTGCTCTTTCAAAATTGGGTTGGTCACATTTTGACACTTCACTATGTTAAGCTCTCAAAACCCCAACTCATCCAAACAGGACTCATTCATTACCAGTTGTTGTTTCTTTTTCATTTAAAGGTAAATTAGTAGCACTTCTTGTTGGTGATTATTGTTCATCTTCTCATCTGTGCCCAGCACAGAGCAGATCCTTCACAAACTGCAAATGCATGACCCTTTATTGCCATCATTTTAGGAGGACACATGCTTAAGCATGACGCCATAACTATTATCCCCTCCCTTTATATCACATTCTTCCTTTCCTTCCTTGTTGTGGTCTTTGGGAGGTGCATCCACACTGGAAAGTGATAGCCTTTTCCATCTGTTATATGGTTTTTATCTAGACTGACTTTCTAGCAAATTATTTTGGGGCAGAACAGACCCGCTACTCTAATGGCTAGTGTGCATTTAGCAGGTGATACATGTGTCTTGATTAGGATTTTCATTGCTGTGAAGAGACACGATGACCAAAGCAATGCTTATGTAGGGCATTTAATTGGAACTGGCTTACAAGTATTGAGGTTCAGTCCATTATCAGCAAAGCACAAAATGTGGCAGCATCTAGGCAGGCATAGGGCTGGAGGAGCTGAGAGTCCTATATCTTGTTCTGAAAGCAAAGAGGAAAAGATTGATTCTTCTGAACTGGACAGAGATTCAAAGCCCACACCACCTCCACAGTGACACACTTCCTCCAATAAGGCTACACCTCCTAACAGTACCACTCCCTATGGGCAAAGCATACTTATTCCACCACAAGATGTTTCAAAATTCACTTTAACCTCTTTTAGTTTTGGTCACAGCAAAACAAGTCAGAATCTTTAATTATTTTGCCTTCTCAAACAAACATCATGAATTTAGAAAATGGTGAAGTAAGTTTCAAAATCAGTTAGTGGACACTATATCATCTATAAGCCAAGTGGTTGCCAGAGTAAATAACACTCATTTCTCTTGGTGTCAAGACTTTGTAAGTTTAGACTTCTCAGAGAATGGCTGTGCGTTCTTCACCTGTGTGCCTGGGACCTCACCAATAGCGTCAGCTCCAGCTTTCGAAACAGACTTCATCTGGTTTACATTTCCTCTGGGCCCCACTCTGAAGGCTAATGGGAGAGATTTCAAATTTCTTTGCTAATACTGTGGAGTAAGTGATGAAAATCCCAGCAGAATCTAGACTTCCTCTGTATTTATATATGTCTGTAGGGCAATTGTGAGTTAATAATCTTTTCCTGAAACCAGTTTATATTTAACAATTATTTCTGGCCTTATTCCCTCTTTCCCAAAGGAAATTTCCATCAGTTTATTGCTAGCGCATATATAAAATATTCTTTCTAAAATGCTATGATATTGCTTGGATTTTTAGATTTTTTTTAACTACTTTGAAAATGGTAAGATCTTTCTCTGAGCATCTATTATACATTTGAGCAAGGATATACCTTAAGAATAATTAAGGATTAGGGAAATCTTCAGAAGTATTATCCCCATATTAGCTAAAGTTTATTTAACCTTAAAAAAGTCATAAATTTTTCTACATCGATGTTTCTTCCTGTTTCAATAGCAAATGTACTCATTTAATAGGATTAAATTAGCTCATTTTAAAAACCATTCTCTACCAGATAGCTTTAAATTCTTCAAAATACGAAAACTATCAAGCACCTCAGGTAGAAATTAGGACTTTAATGCTTTCTTAACAATCCATCTTGCTTCTATAACTCTTTCTACTTCAGACTATCAACGTTGTGTGCCACCTTTCATTGCTGTCTTCTGTTACCTGTCTCGCTTTCACTCCAAGGAACAGATGTTAACACAGACTGAGAAGATTCCTGACTGATTGAGAACCTTTGGAGGAGTTGATGGCTTTTCCATTCTAAGAGTCCCCTGCTCCTTTTGTGTTCTCATGGCAGCCGAAGGAACTGCATTTCTAGGAACTGGGCTGCTTTTACTTTGAAATCACTTCATCACCTTTGAAATCACCTTTTACCTTGATCAGCTCATCTTGTTTTAGGGATCTTCTTCATGTTCAGTCACTGGTATTGGTTACGGGTGTTCTATCAACCAGGGAGGCTGATGGACAGCAAGACACAGGCAAAGCAATGGTGAGTAGAGAAGAACAGGCTTTTGTGATGGTTGTCACTATCAGCTCACTTGGAGAAAGCAGGCTCAGCACCTCTGGTTTTCAAATAAAGCCAGTAAATGATTTGATGAGCTGCTAAATGCGTTTGACACACTATTCTTTTAAAGATGATGGTGCAGGACAGTGTCATGGAGGTTTAATCAAACTGATTATGATATGGAGCTATGATAAAGGAACACAGAACCTAGCAGGTCAGAGAGTTGACTCAGCAGTTCAAATAGTTTGTTCTTTCAGAAGACCCACATGGTGGTTCATACCCTCCATAATTCCAATTCCAGGATGCATATAAGACATAGATAGCCATGCAAGCTAAACATTCGAGCAACAAAGTAAAAATTTTCAAGTCTTAAGTTATTAAATATAAAGGCAATATTGTTTTTAAATGTGTACTCACTGATTTTTTTAATTTAAATATCTTTCATACTATATATTTTGATCATGTTTTTCTCCTTCCTCCAACTTATCCCAGATCCACCCCACCTCTCTACCCACCTAACATTAAAAGCTGGACAATGAAATTCTTAGACGTAGTGGGTCACTAAGCAAAATCACAGGTAGGACCCTCTTCAGGAGTTTTTGATCAGAGAGAGAGATCAGAGGCCTCCTAAACAATGCAGGCTCTTGCCATCCCTCTTGACTGCACACTATAACTAGTTAATAAATCCCCAAAGATGTCAGCTCATTGGATGCAGAATGCAATCTGCAACCAAACTGGAAACTTCCTGCTGGATGCCTAGATTCTGTAGTGCCAGACAGTGGATGCCTAGATTCCGTAGTGCCAGACAGTACATGCAGTTTTCTGGGGAAGTAAACTCTCCAACAGCCTGCCTACCTGTGAACACTGTGAACTAAAATGCCAAAGCTGCTAGGCAAGATGTGTTCATTGGTGCAATAACAACATTGCTAGCAAAGCTGGGGTCACAGTCTGTACCTCACAGGGTCAGGTTCTATCAGTTGGCTTCAAGAAGCCAGCTTAAATGGACAAATTTACTCTAAAAGAAACGATTTCTTCAATGTGGCCTTATTAGGAAGAAATACATGGAAGTCTAAAGTCCTTCTCCAGTCTCTTTGGAACACTGAAATGAGGTTGAAGTTTAGGTAGAGAACAATGTTATATGTATCTAGGCAGTTCTCAATCAAGACATGGTCTTTTCCATCCTTCTCTGGAGTCTAGTCTCTCCAGCAAGGTGGTCTGACTAGTTATCCACACTGTGAATCTGAAATTATTTTCTATGGGCCTAGGCTTTAGTCTTTCTCTTTCCCCAACATGAGATTCCTCAGAGAAACTAAGTTTGGGGAGGGGAGAAATCTATTGGTTCAATAGTCCGATAGCCAAAATTAGGGCCACAAGCCATCTCTTGAAAGCATCCTCAGGCCTACCTGAATGGTTATAGCACTACCTGCTATGGGCATATCACGCACTCCTTGGTTGGATTTAAGGCCTCTGTTACAATAGGAAATTCCTAACACTGTAAATCCACTCAGAAACGTATGGTTGAGGAGATCTTAAGACCTAGCGGGAGCCTAATACTACCTCTTCAGTAACATGATTTAACATCACACTAATTTCTAAACTTTATGTTTATTCTGTAGTCAAAGGCTATTTTTCAACCTTATTCAGAGAAGACTGTCTTCACAGTAGTGGAGGTGAATGTAGAGACCCATGCCTGCACTAGATGCTAAGAATGAAAGACTGTTGAGGGCTCATACCTAAACAGTTTATCCCACATGCCCTTTTAAGACACAAAGAACGTTGTGGAAGAAGAAGCCATCTTCTAAGCATGGTAGGGTTATGGCAATCATGAACTGATAGCATGATTATGCCTGATGACACTGGGTTCACATGAATTGGGCCTTCTGAATAGTCAACCATGGTGAGCAAAGTTGGTGGACAATGTTTTCCAAAGGAAGACAGATGACATACACAGTCTTCATCCAAGAATTCTACTTAGAATGATCTTCTCCATAAAGACAACTAGCAATTTATGCAAACTATGTGTTAAGATGTTTAACATGGTATTATCCAGAGTGGTGTAGAGACCATTTAGAGTTAACAGCAAAGTTATTTTGACATGATTTGACATGATGGGCAGTATTCATTTTATATGCATTTAAGAAGGAAAACACTATGTTGATGGTCAGTTGGACTGATTCCATTTATTTGAAGTGAGATTTGTCATTCTATCACTTTGTGTAGCCTTCATTATTAAAATAAGATCACAGCTCTTAATAGAAAAACATTCGTATTTCACTTTTTATGTCCCTGACTCATATGTACACATGCATGTACATAATAACATGTGCTAAATCTAATGGAAATTGCCAAATGATTTCTTACTTTAGGTCAGTGACAGTGAAATGGCTTTCTGAGAGCTAAGGAATGCATTCTTCAGATGGTATCAGGCAACAAAGGGTTTATATTCCATTTGATGAATATTACTATTCCAAATTGTTCACAAGCAAGGTACAAGAGACTGGAACACTGGAAGAGCCTCAGAAGAGAGGATGAATGGAATTGTCCTTCAGTACATCGATATATTATGGTCTATTATTTTTAAGAACAACTAAAATACAGAATTTGTTCAGTAGCATCTGTTATTCCAAAATAGTGATCTGAGCCTCAGGATAAATTTGACTTTCAAATCTACAGCATTCCAACTCTCCACAATCATGAACTTCTTTTATTTAAAGGAACTTTTATTATTTGTGAATTTCACATCATACACCCGATCATCTCCCCATTCCTCCATATCTGCTCTCTACTCATGTAACCTCCCAAGAAAATTTTAAAAGAAGGAGTAGAAGGAGGAGGAGAAAAATAAGAAGGAGGAGAAGGAGGAGAAGGAGGAGGAGGGGGGAGGAGGGGCAGAAGGAAGAGGAGGAGGAGGAGGAGGAGGAGGAGAGAGAGAGAGAGAAACAGGGAGACAGAGAAGATTCTCAATGTGGAAACTGTGGTGTGTCCCACAGTATACTCATTGCCCAAACAGCTTTTCTTGCAAATGTTCATTACACTGAGTCATTGGCTGGTTCAAGTCCTCCAGCTTCTGCTGCAATATCAATACAGAATGATCCTCACTGGGACTCATCTCAAATATACTCTTGTTGCTTTTGTCACCAGGTTGAAGAAAATGATGCATAAAGCTTGGGATTAATGACACTTGTCTGTCTCAGTTGCTCTCCATCTTCTTTGTTGAGACAGAGTCTCTCAGGGAACCTGGAACTCCTTGATCTAACTAGGCCGGTTCCTCCTGAGCCTGCCACTTGCTCTGCCTGGAATGGAATCAAAGTATTCCACCTTGCCCAGCTTGTTATGTGAATGCTGAGGATCTGAACTCAGGCCCTCATGCTTGTGAGACAAGCACTTTCTCAACTAAGGCAGCCATCAAGCCCCATAAGGAGCTTCAACTCAAGGAATCAATAGGCACACTCTTTAGGCCAGAAAGAACACAGAATATCTTTGGAACTGCCAAGACTGATGATATACATAAGTAGAAATCAGGAGTCATAAGGTTGGCCAAGAGGGCCAGGGCATATGAAATGCAGATAAAGAACTTTGGAGCCATGAGAGTATAGGCTTTAGTCTCAGGGGGAAAAGAACACACTGAATGGAATAAAATAAGGAGATGAATAAGTCAGTTCATTTGTTCAGATTTCTTCCACCTCTCTAATTTGCCTTCTACAGAGATTAGCTCATATTCTGTGATGATTATTTATCCAATGACGACTAACCTGACACCAGCTATTACACATTGCAGTGATTATTCAGTGTTGAGAAATGAAGAAAGAGCAATGGACCAGTGGCAGACAGATACCTGAAATGTGGTTGGAGAGGGTGCATCTCACAATTATGGAAATCAGTAGCATGCAGGAAGAAGAGACATCTGCAGGCAAAAGTCCATGGCACTGCACATGATATAGGGTATATCTCTTGAACTACATTGATAATAAAGAAGACTGCTATTCACATTTTTAAGGACATTTGAAAACAATTGGCAGCTATTATGTTGCTACAGCAACACAGAAAACAGCTGGCAAGTATATTTCGGAGGAAAAGAGACAGTATCACACTGGAGCTGCACGGAGCTATATCTCTAGCCATTAGCTTCTGCACAATCATTTTAACCAGAAACTATCTGAACTTGGGGAGAGAGACAAAAACAATGAGCCGTGAACTGAAGGAAAGCGTTAACATTTGATTTTGAAAAGCATTTCTCCAATGATATTACAAGTCCATACCTTGTTCAGCGAATTCATTTTATAAACCTCATGATTAAAACTGAATCAAAGACATGACCTAGAAGTTGTGACCTTCTTTCACAGCTTCATTGCCTGCACAGTGATCACTAATTGTTCATCTTGTGTGTGCAGCTGAGCAAAGCATCTAAGGCTCTGCTTAAAGAATCTGCTGTCTTCCAGTCTTGCTTCTTCAATGATTTTTCCTGTGCTCATTTGAAAGTGGATAATCCAAGCAAGACCAGCTCCATAATGTACAAGGTGTAGAGCAAAATAAAATCACAGGACTCCTTATTGACAGTTGATTTAAAGTTCTGAGAGAGCAATTGCAGAGCTTTAAACCAAGTGTATGGTCTTCCAAAGTGTGGCAGCTGGCAGGAATGCTATATCACATACTAAGGAAGCTGCCATTGAACCCTGACTTTGTCTAAAACAGCTGAGCCAAGTTATGTTATGGCGATGAGAGAGACAGAAAGGAGAAGCATGGGTTTACTTCCTTCTAACACATCTGATTATAAGAGAAATATGTGGTTTTATTGTCTGATAAAAATCATATCATCCTGAGTCAATCTTATTTATACCTCTTATTAGATATTTGCCAAATAAACAGATGAGTTAGGCATGGTTGACCAAAAGGAATGACTAAAAGTACTGTAAACTAGAGTGTAAGGAAAACACTCTGTTGAAAATAAAGTGTTCCATGAATGTACCAGGTATCAGGATGGTGTGTTAATGAAACTATGCACGCTCCCATTCATGGCCTTCAGTGCTCAAAGGAAGCCATCAAACAGTGATGTCACAGTCCCACATCTCTAGAAGCAAGGCAGAGAATGAGGCTCAACAGCAAGGCAGGCCTTGGGTCCAGAAAGGTTTCACCTTCTCTCAGGTCTCCACTTGATTTTCAACAATGGTGAAACAGAACTGTTAGGGGGAAAAAGAATAAAGTTATGGCATTTGTAGGAAATCAATACTACTGGAGACAGCCATATAAGTGACTTACTCCACTCACAGAAAGGTAAACATTGCTTCCCTCCACCTGTGCTTTCTGTCTCCTCCCATAAAGCCATTGCCAAATGAAAATAAAGGAAAGCCATTGGGAACACTTGCCATGTTGACAGTGTTGTCAGGGCATCCCTCCGTAATCTGTGCCAGCACACTGTTCTGAACAAACTCATCCTGATTCTTTTGTAAATCTCTGTGAGCCCATATTAAAAAAGAAGGAAAGAAAGAAACAAACAAATAAAGAAAGAAAGAAAGAAGAGAAAAGAAAAGAGAAGTAAAATTATTGTTAGGGTACTAACAGGAAGAGAGGGGTGAGAAGATATGTCAGGACAAATGTTCACCACCAATGTATACTGTGAGGAAAAAATTAGAGCAATAAATAAACTCCAAAAATACAGAGGAGTCACGCATACTAACCCCAATTTACCCATATATTGGCTAGTGAAAGTGTTCCCTCTAAGAAAACAACTATGGCAGAAACTCAGTTCATTTATTAGTCAATGTGTTTTTAGTCTGTCTGTTCATTAAAATTAAACACATTTTACTTCTAACATGGGGTGCATGCTGGATTTAGGGCATAGTAAGAGCTTGTGGTCTGTGCTGTTGAACTATTGCCCTCTTTATGCTCTATAGCTTTCAATGTCAGTGCTATACAATTGTTGTATAAGTAAATACACTCGCAACAAAATCACAATATGGGGAGCTTATATAAGGGTGTTTGCTGGTCGTGCCACTTTCTTGCTTCTTTGATATAAGAGCAGAGAAAGATAATTAACGGGATGGCAGATTTTTTTTCGCTTCATGGTTTCAGAAGTCCTTAGGTCTCAGATAGAGACTCTGAGCTCATGGTAAGGAGGAGCATCATACATGAGGAACATGTGGCCCAGAGGGAGAGGACTAAAACCAGACATGATCCCCAAGTACTCACCAGTAGTGACCTACTTCCTTCAGGTAGGTACCAATTCATAAACTTTCTAGAAGCTGTTATGGTAGTACTATGCCCTAAGGACCAACCTTTGAACCCATGAACCTTTCTATGGGGTTCACTTCATACCCAAACTATAGTGCTGACCACCAGAGTCATTTTTCTCAGCTCTCAGTCTGCTAGAGAGTCTCAGAGGTTCTTTGTCTACTTGATACAATTCCCTGAGTCCAGAGAGCCATATGGAAAGAGAAGGAGCTGGTTTTGTTCAGACTTGATTTTAACAAAATAAACTTTAACATTTCACTCTGTATATTCACATGGGAATGCTTTTGCTCCTGACAGCTAACCTATCGCCATGTTTATGAACACGTCCCGCTGCTTTGGGCTTAAATGAAGTTGCGTTAGAACTGAAGTAGATAAGAAAGGAGGTCTGGAAAGATTTGATGCTAGCCATGTCTCTCTTCCATTCTTGAGCCCTTCATCCCTAGAGGAGCCTTTGGAGCCATTCTGATTAGCTCTTATAGACTGAAGCAGAATGAAATGAAATGAATTAGGAACTGATTAGAGTTCAGAAGGAAATGGTTAGGATCAGTAGATTTGGATGTGTTTGGTATATTTTGCAGACCAACCCTGTGTGTAGTGTTTATGGATATTTTTCCCTCCTCTACTGGGAAAAGCAAGAAAAAGCACAGAGGCTAGGGTTTGCAAAGCTGTTCCTCCCACTCATTAGCTTTCTGACCTTGGGACTTTCAGGTAATCAGGCTTCCGGTCTATAAAGTTGAAATGCAGTTACTAGAGTACATCATAAGTGTTTAAGCCTGGAAGAGCATAAATCAAGGCTGATGTCCAAAGAAGCACCTAGCCAATGAGGATGCAGCCAAGTAACTTCATCTAGGCATCTCCTCTCCACAATTCCACAGCATCCTTCTTCTCTCCTTTCATTACATGTAGACATTGTTCTGACAGTTCATGGTCTTCTCACTGTCCTTAACATTCTTTTCTTTAGGAAACAACACGACCTAGCTGAAGTGCTTTGTAACCATGGAGACCTGTACTCTGTAGTCACTCTCTCTAAGATGGGAAAAACTAAGCTGCTAAATTTTCCAACCCTATTTATTCCTAGACTAGGTGGACATCAATAGAATGTTATAAGCTTGAAGTGTGAATGGAACAGGCTTATGTATGTAAAGTACTTAACATGGGGTAAGCATGTCATTAATTCTCTTCTTTAGTAGAAGTGGAACTCCATTTGAAACCTCAGATCTTGAAACATTGCTTTCTTTCAGGATTAAAGAAGTTTCTAGAACATTTACCAAACTCCAGAAAATTTAAAGATCCCAGTAAATAGTCAAACCTGGGAAGGAAAAGATATCCACATTAAGTGAGGAAAAGCTTAGGTCTAGTGTGAACACAGCCTTCCAATATTTCCTCAGTCATATTTTTGGCTACAGTGGTGACTTCGCCATATTCTCACATAAGCACTGGTTATTGGACATGTTACAGTTTAATAAATCTTTTAATGAAAGGACCCCCAGATTCCATTTGTATTTTCAAGTGAAATTCTATCTCTTCAAATAATTTTTAACATATGGAATTTATTTTCCCTCACACCTGGCTATATTTAATTTGTTGTGAGAGTTTCGTGACTGTGTTATATGACCTATTCCCATGATGCTTAAGGGTTAAATGTGTTTCCTGCTTTCCTGAAATCCAAATAAACGGAATAAAATAACCAATCCTTGGATCCACAATTGTAATCTCCTGAGTCTATACACACAGATTCCTGTTTTCTATTAACTTGCAGCTTGTGGGTAAGAGGCAAGAGGGAAGTAATAAGGCAAGGAAATTATGAACCACTTAAAGAGAACCACTTGAGTTTTTATACTGTGGTTATTCTTAAACATTCTCATCTTCCTAATAATTTACTATGTAACTGACACTTTAATAAGTTATTTATTTGACTCATCTGAGGGTTTTTTACAGAGCTATCTGCTGTAAATATTTAAAGTGTGTCAGTTCCAAATGGAGAAATAGTTTTTAAAAACATTAGCAACAACAACCCAATACTAATTCCAGTGCAGTGACATATTTTGGAAGCTAATAGCTGTATTTTTAAAGTAAAAGTTCAAATATATACCTTCCAATACTCACTTATTAAAAGCTTGGATATTACCATATTGTATGCATCCCATTTCACAAAGACACTATATTCTAGTTTCATGATTTCAACTACTAAAAGTTCTTTCATCATACTGAAAATGTATAGATAGTTCTAGGTCCAGTTTTACAGCTGTAAAATGTCTGTGTGGTAGTAACAAAGTACCAAGTATATAGCAAGACATATGGATATGGTTCCATATACCACTTACCAGAGGCTATCTTAAACCTCTCACCAGGGAGCTCACTTACAAACTGGCTAGATATTCTACCACCACCTTGAACCTTACATTTAGAATCATAAACACTATGATTCTGTAAAGAGGTTAGGAGTACAAATTTTTCCTATTGATGAATATACCACTACTTGAGTCATAGCATATGGAAGAATCAAGGTGATACCAAGAAGTTTCATATCTACTGGCTAACTTTTTGTTGTGCTTGTGTGTGCTATGCATGGTAACAGAGGAGAAAAGTAGCTATTGGTCTTACAAAGCTGAAAATGCTGAGAACTTCAGTAAAGACTGTACTGGCAGGATAGATTATGCTGACACAATAGTGGTACAAATTTTATGGGCATATTCAACCACTTTTTGACCAGATTTAAGGCCTGCTCCATAACATAGAAACCATACCTTTGTACCATTGTTAGGGTAAGAGTTTGTGGCTACCATAGATCAAAAACCCTAGTACTGAATCTTCTCCTTCTCCTTCTCCTTCTACTTCTACTTCTCCTTCTCCTTCTCTTTCTCCTTCTCCTTCTCCTTCCTCCTCCTCCTCTCCTTATTCCTCCTCCTTCTTCCCTCTCCCCCTCCTCCCCTCCTCTTCTTCCTCTTCCTCTTCTTCTTCATCTAGAGGAATGTACTATTAAACTACCTCATAATGAATTATCACTATGCCCATAGATCACTGCATCTATCATCAATATCAGCGAAGCTTCTTCCTCAAATAGATTGACACAAAGATCTGCAGACAATAAAAGACTGGAGAATGCACCAATTATTCTTGGTATATATTTTGTGTAGTATACATGAAAAACTTACTAGGCTGGCACTAAATGAGACATTTATATTATGCCATGCCCCATATGTCTCATAGATCATTGCAGAAGAAGGGATGGGAAGTTTGTAAGAGCCAGGGGTGGTGGATAACAACAAGGACACAGCGTTCTCCAGATTCTACATATGAAGTCACAGAGATTGTGATTGCATGAGGAGTCCTGTGATGGCTCAAGCTAGGAAAACCCTCTCCTAGCTGAGGAGCTATTGGAGATTCATAGCTGAATCACGTTTCTTTAAGGTTGTGGCCCTTGATAGCTTAGTCAAGCTCTAGGACAGGCTGATCCCACATCCAAGAATATCCAAGGCAGCACAAATTGGACTTGATGTGAGACAGAGAAATGAAAGGAAGTGAGCAGGTGTTCAAACACTAAACTTTGACAAATGTCCTAGGTTACAGAACTTTCCTAAAGGATGGGTGTAAAGTCTCCCCAGAGTAGTTATGTGAACCCCTGCAACAATTATTCTTAGTGCATATATTATATTCTACAAATGAAAAACTTGTGCGCCTGGCATCAAAATACTTATCAAACGTATAATACTCATGTATTAATTGAGCTTTATTTATCTGCTATAGGTAAGGATGGAGGTATAAAAGAACAAATATTTTTCAGTTATCCCTTAGGTTATCTTATGAATCTATACCCCCAAATCAACAGGAATGCATCTAAACTCTCTGACAACAGCATCACAATCTCTTTTATGTGGATTCTGTACTGACTCTGCTAGACACCACAGGTCTCTTTCTGAAGCCTTCAGCAGCAGTTTGTTTAGGAAAATGCCATTCAGAGACCAAAACCAGCATGTGTCTGGATCCAAAATTAGGCTTTTTTTAGTGTGCAGTGCCACCAGGAAGGCATTGTGGAAGGATGTGACAGAGTGTTTTTTCAAAGTATTCTTTTGTAATTTAGAAAAGCTATTATGCCGCAAAATGAGACTGTGAGGAGATGGAAATCAAGTATTATAGTAAATGTTTCTCATGGTGAAATGGATCATTTACTCTGAGAGAAATGTTCTAGTTGATGTATTTCTTTACTCTCGAGAATATTAAAAATATGGTAGGTGTGTTTACTCCAAATGATGAATGAGAACAGTCCCACTGTTGAAAGAGAGCCACATGTTACCCACAATGAAAACCTGACGCAACTGGAGCCTCTGTATATGATGTCAGGGGCTTTCAAAGCTCACTGATATAGGCTCAGTTATGGGCCCTCCTTCTCAGAAAGCTACTGAGACCCAGAATAACATTGCTAAGAATGAAAAGAGCAAATGAATGACATATATTTATAGAAGCAAGAAGTGGAAGAGTCTCTGGAAGCATATTTTCTGTTTCTTGGGTTATGTTCCTTGTTCACTGGTTTGCATTTCTTCTTGCATGCCATATTTGTGAGTAAAGCAATTCAATGAATCACAGCTAAGGCACAGATAGCCATTTACAAAAGAACCAGCAAAGCACAGTTAAGGTCATGGGTGACAGAGTCATATTGCCTGAATTCCAACTTCGACTTTGCACCATCCCTGCAAATTTGGATGTCCAGAAAGAATTCCCTTACTTCAGTTTCCCCATGCACAAGTGACAATAACTACATTGAGAGGTAGCAAAGAGTCTTATTGCCCCATGAGTAATGAGTAGACAGGCAATCACTATGAGTAGCTTCCAAATTCACCAAAACAGAGGTGAATTGAAGCACAAGCTTAAGCAAATGTGCATAAATCCCAAGGAAGTGAAGATTAAGTCACATCCACACCTAGAACTCTAGAGACAATAAAACGCCAAGATGATAAAGCAAATGGCCCTGGCCAAGATGACACAGCCATGAAGCTTGAAGGAAAAATGGAGTTATTTCCCAGTCTACATATTGACCTCACTGTACCCCATCTTCTCAGCCATCTCTAGCTCATTATCTTAGCTACTCCAAATTCATTATACACTCCAAATACAGCTCTCAGAATGCCAGGCAAGCTCAGTCCAGAAAAATTCATTAGTCAACAGGTCCACACCACCAAAGAGGAATGCATATCACTACCCAGCACAGTAATCATGTTCAGCAAAGCATGTACATTGCTACCACTAGCAGGTCAATCACCAATAGACCCTCCCACTCCCATGCTCATTAACAGGAACCTCTGCCCTGAGCTTCATTTACATATCAGTCCCAGCAAGCTTCCCTAACAATCCTGCTCTGGTTACATTGCTCTCTCTTGAGAACCTAAAATTCAACCCCAGGCTGAGTCAACCCATTAAGCTGCAGTGATAAAGAAAGTTCAGAATTTTAACACAGAGCTGAGAATGCCATTTTTTTCCTGCAGGCAGAGATGCCATGATGTAAAACTCTGTTTAAAAGCGAGGTAACTGTTGGCAGCTGGCATGAAAATTATCCCATTATTTATCACTGTTATTAGGTAGGGGTCTTATGCTACACAACTCAGAGGAAAACATCTATTTGATTACATGAGATGAGAGCCTTGCCCATTATTGTTAGTTTGGCTACTCTCTAACCATTAATTGTTATTTGGCATACAAAATGTAGTGCATGAGTAACACACAAAAAATGTTCTACCCCATTCTCAGTAAGATATGACAGCCACAGTTACAATGACAGATATCATTACCTGCTTAGGTATCTTTCTGCAACTGGACGTCATAGCAAATAACTCTAGTACAACATGTACCTGTGAAGAACACTATTCCATACCCCGTTAGTTCATCCATCAGTTTGAACTCTGGGAGGTATTTGTAAAGATGTTGCCTGCTGCTGAAGCTTTTCAGGGTCAACTGTAAATCAGGCTTTAACATGATTCTGCAGCACATCACATACCTGTCATTGCCAGCACCATGTGTATCCCTTAGTAACACTTTGAATAAAGGTGAGAACTTCAATTACCAAGAGTCACATATTTTTAAATCCATACTGTAATGGATTTAAAAAAGTTAAACTTTTCTGTAATGGTGGGCATCCTTTCCCTGAATCCTTCTTTTCTTTGCTTTTCATTTGAATGGACTAAAGCTAAAATTTTTCAGTATTTTAAAAAACTGGTTATTGTTTTATACTAAGGTCCCAAAGGTCTTTGGCCTTCAACGACAACAGAGGAATGCAACAATCTCTTTCTAGGACAGAGTCTTACAGAGTTCTGTCCAAGTATCTCCTCAAGTCTGCCCATGCTTAAAGCCAGTTTCAGTGCCTCAAATCCAAAAATTAAGAGCACTCCAATTCACCACTATGTACCATAAGGGACTGCATCATGGAGGTCTGTTTACTAATATGTCTCTAGATCACATGATAATTCAGTGAAGGCAATTTTCCTTGGGTGTCCTCTCCTTCCCACAGAAACTAACATGATCCCACTATACCTCTCTGGTTCCTCCAGCCACAACTAAAATCCAAGCACAATGACATTTTAATATTGGTCTTTGGTAGATCTTCAAAGAAGGCCATCCTGAAAAGCCTTTGCTCATTATATTCTGATGTTGCCTTTCTTAGCACTATGCATCAGTCTTCCATAACCCTGAGTTACCTAGTTTGTAATTCATGGTGCCTGAGATAGAATGTGTTAATTAATTTATATATACATATGCTTATATATTATACATACATATACACATATGTACACACATACACATATACATATATATGCAGAACAAAAAAAGACATAGAAAGACTTAGGTAAAATATGTATAACAAAATTTACAGTAGTGACCATTTTAATCTACATTTTGCAATTTACTGGCAGTCAGTGCTTTGATATGACCATAACTACCACTAGCACCTCCAGGCCTCTCATATCCCAAATTGAAACTCCATTTTCTCTTTCTTTGAGTTCTGGTGGTTACTATTTTATTTCCTCTCTCTCTCTCTCTCTCTCTCTCTCTCTCTCTCTCTCTCTCTCTCTCTCTCTCTCTCTCTCTCTCTCTTGAACCACTCTGAGTGCCACATAGGAGGGGAATTACATATTTGTCCTGCTGTGACTGACTTGTCTCTCTTAACACATGGGTCTGCAAGGTTCAATCACGCTCTTGTAACTATCATTATAGCCTTTCTTTTCAAGGCATAAGCTGTCTTATATACTGCACGCTGTTTACATATTTATCACTTTCTTCCATTGAAGGGCATCTGAAATGCCTCCACCTACTTTTCTTTTTGATGGAGTCTTGCTATGTAGCACAGGCTGGCTTCAAACTCACATCCCTTCTGCTCCGGCATCCTTAAGTGTTAAGATTACAATGTGAACCACCATGCCTGGCAGAGTTTCTTTATACCTTTGCACAGTTCCAACAAGTCTTCCAGGGACTTATACAGCCTACATCATAAAGTATTTAGGACTGGGGCTGGTACCAAGCTGGAAGCTTTACCAGTGTGGACACCAAACACTGTCTGTTAACCCAAGCACTGTTGGTAAGACAAATATAAAATTTTAAGACAGAGATACATTTATATTATCAGACTCTAAGAGGAAATAGGGAAAGGTTGGGAAATTTACTGGAAGTTTGAAGTCTGATTTATGATGGATCTTTCAATAGCAGCTTAATTAGGATTAGAGGAAGATCACAATATGAGAGTTAACAGCACAGCAAGAGAGGCCTTTTGAGAAGAGTCTCAGCACGTAAGTTATCACTTGATCCTTTCTGTGAATGGGTGCTTCACAACATCTGAAAATAAACAATAATTATTTAAAACCCATCTCCCAGGGACATGAAAGCTATGCTAATGAACAGAGGGGGATAGTTAAGTCTGTTTGATGTAGATCTGAGCTGTGTGGATGTCTGATTTTATCACCAACCACAGTGTAGAGAGACTAACATTATTTTGCAGCCACTTGCCCATGGTCACTGACAGGAACAGTGACAGTGGTGAGATGGGACCCAGGCAATCTGACTGGAGAGCCTTTACTCTTACCCACTCACTACCCATACTTGCCTCCACAGCATGGCCCTGAAAATCGAGCCACAGATAACATTACGTCTTTATCTGGTCACCTGCCTTTGCTCAGATTAGCTCCTCCACAGAACCTAGACACAAACCCAAAACGTCATTCCATCATCTCTTCGCACAGCAGAATAGGTCACTGAGCAGTCTGTTTCCATGACATTGCATCCCTCTAACTCCCTCACTCCTTCAGCAAGTCTATAGTAACCATCCACTGCTCTGTGTACTCCCATCACAACAGTGCAAGGATGCAGCTGGCACTTCTCTCTTCTTCCTTTGAACAGCATGCTTGGCCTCTCTGATGAGCATCTCTCTAATCAGCATCTACAAACACTTTATCTCCTGTGCTCCCATATACTCTAACTTTCTGCTGGTTTAGGGTTAAGGACTATAACCCAATTTTTGTGAAGTGGGATCATTGCTGATATTTGTATAACTGACAACCCAATGCTTGATTTTTTTAATTAAAAAAAAAAAAGCAAAAGAAGAAATTTCATGCTAGATAAAATCATGTGGAATTAAAGTTCCATGCATGCTTATGGTCCCATTGGAAGAGATCTTTTATTCACTCACTCACTGTCTGTGTCCAGGCTCAAGGAAAGAATTGAATAGTTGTACTAGAAATACATGGCTTACAAAGGCTGAAAATTATTAACAAACTCTGTCCTTCGCCAGCTTCCCATGCTGCTCAGGTCTGAAGCCAGACAGCTTGGGATATAGCACAACAAACCCCAAAACAGTGGTGCTAAAAATTAATGAGGTTTTCTTGCTTTGACTTTCACACCAGCACTAGGCAACATAACATAGTTCCTTTGTGCAGAAATTTGAATTGGACTTCTATAGATCTTAATGAAAACCTACTAGTCTTTCTGCACAATCCTTCTGTTTGTTTAAATGTTTTTGTTTGATTGGTTGTTGTTTTTTTCCTACTTTAGTTTATTTTTTGGTTTTGGTCCTTTGGGTACTTTTGGTGTCTTTGCTTTGTTTTGCTTTGCTTTGGATTTGTAACCCACATATGTTATTGTTCCTGAAAACCAAGAGTGACTCTTGCATTAAATATGAAAGACAAAGACCTGCCGATGAAAACAGGAAAGACTTCAGAGCTTGCTAGAGAACAAGAGTTGGCCATGATCACTGATCACTTGCATATTGGTGGAGAATCAAATGATGAAGAGGAGTGGGCAGCCTTACAGTGCACAAAAGGGGGAAGCTTCCAGAGGTGACCCATTGGTACTATCAGTGTGAGGTAGCTCTCAATTCTGGTGGAAGAAGGGAATCCTGTGTGATTGGTTAGGAGAGCGCTCAGCTTCTTCTGCATGGTCCTAGTTAGATACAGCAACAACAATAACAAAAATTAGAAAAAAATCTGCATGTTATGAAGTCTTTGCCCTTTGGTGATGGTTACAGAAACATTTGGGCAGCTTTCTGGACTGATAAAAATTTGGTAGCAATCCAACTTTCTGCAACTCTGACTTACAGGAGGCTGGCTCTCTGGTTTGTTTGTTGTTTTAGAGTAGGGCAGGCGGGCCTCAGAGGACAGAGGGCAGGTTGCAGGTCACAGTTCAGTTTTTCTGTATGATCTGCCTACGATGCATTTGTGCTTTCAAATCTCCCAAAAGTATATACTGAGTGGGATTTTAGTTTTGACTGACTTGAATTGTAGGATTGTAGGCAAAACATATGGTAGGTGCTCAGTGAGTTTGCATAAATGAATGTCTTCATTGTAGAAAATGGGAGTTGGGGATGGAGCTAGATTCTCTAAATTGGATGGTACCCCAAAGGGAAAAGCTACCAGGATTAGCCATAGGAAAAGTGAGTTGGGGTGCAAAAGAGATGATGATCTCTTTTCCTTTCTCCTCCATAATACAATTCTTTAAGTTGAAGAGGCTTGTGAGCACAGAGAGAAGAGGTATGGGCCGGGGGAGGAGAAAGGACAACTTTTGGAACATTTTTGAACATTTGTTAGTTAATTGTCATTTACTCAGAACCACAATGCCCCAGAGTATGGTTCATAGAAGCACCAAATCTGTGACCAAGTATCATTTGCCCTTGTAAGTTACTTTCCTCACACTGTATTTGACCCTAAGTTCTTTCTCACATCACTTCAAGTCAGTTCCTATTTCCTCTGGCTTGGTCCAGTTCAAGACATCCCCAAAATGCCTCTGTAGAGGAGTTGAGCTGAAAATGTCCATCCTTAAATTGATGGTTCACATGCCCACCATTTCCTATTGCTTGCTGTGCAAGTGTTTCATTGCTCAGTTTGTGTGACTGTTCACGGCTGTGACTAAGTCCAGAGACAGAGGGCATGTTAGCATACAGTTTCTTGTTCAGCTATGTAGTCCATAGCTGAGTTCTGCTGAGTTCTGCATCTGGTGGGCAGACAGTAAATGATGATGTGTTGTGGCCGTTATAAACATCCCTTTGCACTTGAAAGATGAATTTGTATGTTAAGACACAGTTTAAATGATAAACACACCATGGGACTTCTCCCAATGAGCTCATCATGTGTTTATAACACTAAGTGAACTGGCCCTATGAAACAATACTTTTTCTTCTTAGAACTGACTGTCATTTGAGTAGTTAGTAAAAAAAAAAAAAAAGATTATTGGAAGTTTCCTGATTTCTCATTGATGTCGCCTACTCTGATCGGGCTTAGAACAAAAAGTAATTGAAAGCTATCGCTTGAATGACTGTCTTCTGTATTTTCACTGGTCATAAGAAGACAATTCACACCCACTCAGTTTCCTGTGCTTTTTTCAAATTCAGCAATATTAGTCTTATTTTAATAGTAATGATCATTAAGGCAGCCATCTGCCAGCACATGTTTTTCTATAACCTCTCCCCAATGAATCTAGTGTATTTTGTCAAACTGTTTAGAAGAATCGCCTGACATGGGAATTCAATTTTAAATGGCATGTTAGTGATAATTTTAATTTCATCTCGTTATAATTGTTCTGCCTACATTACTGAAATTGTTTCCATTGTTCTAAGAGATTCTTATTTGTAGTCATTATTTTTTCTATCCCTAAGTTATGTGTTAAACACTATTGTTCTGTTCCTTCTCTGTAAAATGTTTTACCATGTTCCATTTCTGATAATAAAACTTTTTCATCTTTTTGAAATAACTATCAGCTATAAAATTATTTCCATTTTGTCTGACAATTAAACAAGGGAATTTTGAGATCTTTAAAGTTATCTACACCTCATTTAGATGTATTCAGAAAACATTGTCTGACTGAAGTAAATGAGTTGATTTGACTTTTGTGACCATGATAGACTTCTTGGGTGGTTTTAATTGTCACATGAATGAATTAATTATTTTGGCATGTGGTATTAGTCTAAGAAGGCACAGTGGTAGTGTATAAAAGAGTACGATAAAAATAAAGTTCCTTAAATATCCAGATAGTTGATATTACAGGACATTTTATTTGTGAGATAAGAGGCCATGACATGCACTCACTAGTTCATGTAGCCTTAGGTGCCATGCGATTCAACTGGACCATAATCACACTTGTAATTAGAAGCCTGCATCATCAATCACCAATTATTGCAGATGAGAAGGTAGAAGTTAATGATCCCAGTCGTAGCAATTGCCGAATACATGCAAATGAGGTGTATCAGATAACTTTAGAGATCTCAAAAACCCCTTGTTTAGTTTAAGAATAAAATGCAAAAAAAAATCATTTAAAATAATCACAATAGACATTTGTCAATATTTGAAGCAGAGCATTATTTTAATAAAAAAGAGAGGTTATTTATTTGCACATATATATGCAAATAATTTACATATTGAGATATGTATCTGAGAGCACACAGAGGCAAACAAAAACAATCTGACTAAATTATGCAACTTGAAAAATGGAGCAAAGAACAGATAGCTAGGAAATTTGCATGGAAAACAAATTTCATTATCTAAATGAAAAATTGGAGTAGAATAACAATGGAAACATGTCCTTGTGAAAAAAAAAAACCTCAGTAGAGTTATTTTGTATCAGACTGAATCTGCTGAGCCCAGTAAACCTACAGAGAACACCAGCTAAAACTGAGCAACTTCTCATTGGAATTTCCACAAGGATTATGTCAGAGACTCTCCTTAATGAATATATATATATATATATATATATATATATATATATATATATATATGTGTGTGTGTGTGTGTGTGTGTGTATGTATATATGTATATATATGTGTGTGTGTACATATATATATACATATATATGAAATATATTAAAATGTGTTAAATTTTTTTCTTTCTAGAAAAGACTCTTAGACCCATGTGTAACCTGCAGCAATTTGTACATCTGGATTATTGTGAGTAGTGCACTGGATGTGTTTATGTTGTTGCCTGCAAGTCCTTAGAATATACCCCATGAGTGAAAATAACAAGAATACTGTAAATACAGACATTGGCTAGATACAGGAGATTTTAGCTTGTAAAATGAAATTTAAGATGCATAAAAATCTTCTGTAAAAAGAAGAAACACAGTAACACTAATGCTATAGCTTCTACTAACAACTACTGTATTTTAGGCTGTAGGCTGCACTCCTTACGTTCAGTATCTCCTGCCTGATATTTGCTTCAGCAGTCACATTGTCATCAGGGAATGTAAAACTATTTCTTTTATTGGAAAAATAAACTTAAACATCAGGCTAAACAGAAAGCTAAACTTAGAATCTGGCTGTCTGTCTCCTTTCCATATCTAGGAAGGAATAAGAACAAATAGGAGGAGAAAGAAGTGGAGACAGAGGAGTGGGACAGGGGGCGGGAGAGGAGGAGGAAAAAGAAGAAGAGGAGAAGAAGAAGAA
>NW_022196897.1:38851432-38877191 GCF_008632895.1 Mastomys coucha
AGGGGAGGAGGAGGAGGAGGACAACAACGACAACTACAATTCCTTTGGAGCTGGAGTGCTTTGTTTGCTTTGTTTTAGGAATATTCTTTTGTAGGTTATAAATGTTAGGCTCAGTGTTGCATAAGGCGTGCTATGCAAAGAAAACCTGCTTAAGCTGCCACAATGGTTCTCTGAGCGGGTCCCTCTCTTCACTCTGGCTCTTCCTGATCAGCCTTCTGCTTGTAAAACATTAGCAACTCTGGAACTACTATGAAATGCCACGTTCAAGAAGAAAGGCTGAAAGTGTGAAACTTTATTAAGCCCCAAACCAGTTTCATTTCTATATTGGAGAAAATGGAACATCTGTTTATGGCTGGGAATTAGAAACCCTACTTTGGACTCTAAAAATCCAATTTAGAGAGCAAATCACTTCTTAAACTTACCTGCTTATCTCTGTCCTCAATCCCTTCCCATTGAGAAATCAAGAAACTCCAGGAAAGTTGATGTGTTTCATGGTTCTCTCAAGCATATCACACACACACACACACACACACACACACACACACACACGATTATTTCTATGATTGTTATGCACCAACTCCTGCTGTAGATTTTTAGCAATTGAATCCAGAAGTTTGTGCATGGCTTGGTTCAAGAGTCAACAGTAAGGCAAGGCTTATTGCCAACACTTTTCTGGCCTCTCCTTCTTGAAAGAAATTAATATTTTACTTAGAATCTCTTAATTACTACCATTTCTGGTAAAAATTTACTTTAATGGTGCAGTTATGGCTGTCTTCCTTTGTGCTTACTGGCAGTGAGCTTTGAAGATAATAGTGGATTCTGATTATGACCTAAATTGTTTGTTTGCCTGATCCATCGAGATGTAAGGAGCCTCTGCCACATACGCCTGCTGCTCAGACTGACCTACCCACACCACCGAGACCTATGATGCTCTGCATGCTTGGATCCATGAGCTAAAATAATTCCTTCCTTTTGTTGCTTCATTAGGTGCATTAGCATAATGATGAGAAACACTTAAAAGAAGCAAATAAATGTATTTGTCCTATGAATCTAAAAATATGCGAGAATTTAAACCAGATCACCCAAGTGCCATTCAGCTATTGTAATTCAGTGGCTTCGAAGCCTGAAAGACAACCTCGTCCTTGTCTCTTCAGAATACAGTGCACAAAAGGCAAGAAACTGTATTTGCTCTCAAAGATTTGATTAAAAAAATAGGTATGGTAAAAGTATTAGTTACTTTACTGTTGCTATGACAAAATACCATGACCAAAGCAGCTTAAGGAAGAAAGATTATTTTGTCTTCTGGTTCTAGAAGGGGAGACCCCAATGTGGGAGTGAAGCATGAGAGCTGGGGACAGGAGCGGGAAGCCTAGAGAGCACATTTCAATGGCACGTAGGGAACAGAGAGCAGGAGCTGGAAGTGAAGTGAAGCTGGAAGTGTCCAAAGCCTATCCACAGTGACACGCTTCCTCCAGCTAGCCATCCAGTCCTAAGAGTGTCATAGCCTTCCCAAACAGCACTGTCAAATGGAGACCAAGTGCTGAAGTACCTGAGCCAATGAGGGACATTCTCCTTCAAACCAGCACAGTACAGTCAAGTAGAAAACCGTTAACCATGGAGTTATTTGGTTTCACTAACTGTACAAAAAAATAAACAAACAAGCAAAAAAAAAGCAAATGAACAATAGCAGTTGTCATCATAAGGAAAAGAAAAACTGGAAAGATAAAATATGTCTCAGATTTCAAATCAAAATAAACTGCAGTGTTTTGGGTTTTTTGACATTTGTATATTTTTAAACCAAATTCATTACTTTACTTTTAATTTATGTATGTGTACATACATACAGGTATATCATGTGAAAATATATCTTTCTATAATTTTAGTCAAGGAGCAAAATTTTATATAATATGAAACTCATTTTTATTCCCAAAGGATTTTTAACTGTAATAATACAATATTATTACATATTATTCATATTATATATTATGGATCATATATTATATATCATATATCATATTGTATATTATATCACATGTTACACATTACACATTACATATTATGATTGTATATTACATATTATACATTATACATTGTATATTATACTAGCAAATAATACAAGTTGAGAAAGATATTTTCTCATTATTTAATCTCATTATGAGATTAAACAGAAATGAAGATACATTATAATCATAAGAATACAAGTTTGAAGTCTATCATGGTTCTAAGTGTTACCCGGTTTAAAAAGAAATATTTTCCTGAGCATTTAGAACAACCTACTGGATTGCTTGAAAGTCCTCAAAGAATACCATTGTCTTGCTCTGAAAACACAGCAGACTGACTTTAACTGACCTAATAAGCTTGTTTCTGAGAGCCTTTTAGCTTTGTTTGTCTCCTGAAGCCGACTTCTCTAAAATCTGTAGATTCTCAAGTTTGTTTCCTTAATCCTTAACACTTAAATTCCACACACCCAGTAATCTGGCCTCGAAGAAGCAAAAAATCAATTAGGAATTGTGACACATGGTGATATGCTTTAGCAATTATGTCTGTCCTTAGCAGCAGGCTCATCTTTTACTATGGCAAGGAAGTTGATGTGTCACTTAAGTTTTCCAGTGGCTTAGAGCAACTTTGCTTATTATCCATTACCAGTCTGACTCCTCCTTTTGAGGCAAAGCATGTGACTACAGCTGACTTAAATCTGTAATTATATAGGGTGGCTTACTGGGTTTGCTATCTACTGCTCTGTTTGCATCAGAAATAATGCGATTTCCTTCTGTTCTGAAACTCCCTGGCAGCAAGAATTATTCTGAGATGCCTGCTAACTCCTACAGACAGCTCCAAGTATCTAAGAACAAGAAGCTACTGCAAGGTAGACTGTGTGCCCACCGCTCCCCACTGTGTAATGAGATTGGGACAAACAATGGTTTTGCTTACTCCTATCTTCCACATCTGATATTGGTGGGATGCTAAGATTTATGGAAATATGTACAATTGGAGCCTTGAGTTTGTTACTGGATAAATTACCAAACATGGTGTATCTTGATCAAATCATCCTGAACTCTGTAGACATCTTAGAGTCAGAAGTTCCTGAAGGAAGTTTGTTCAGGTGTCAGTGTTTTATGAACACTGACCAAGCTGTAGGTCCTGAAAACATGAAGCCTGTGGTGGGAGGGCAGAGGTGTAATTTAAGGTTTCCCAAGGAAGAGAAGGCCTTTCTCAGGTAGGAAACAGACATAGTAAGTATGTCCCATGTTAAGAGTGACTGGGGTAAGGAAGTGGGGCATACATGACTTAGGCTACATCAGAGGTCACTCATTCTCTAGGTAAAGGAGAGGGGCTTGGTTAGTGTGTGAACCACACTACATAACTGTTGTCAGGCTGCCTGTTATCCCTGGGGGGTTGTAGGAGCACAGATGAGAGAGATGGGACATGGGGATATGGGTGGAGCTGAAGCTGAGCATGTCCTCACTTTGCTTGTGGCCCTACCTGCTCAGGGCATGGTTCCCTGGAGACCCCGGGTATTTGTCACTCCGAACCCTCACAAGCAAGTCTTAGGAAGAATTTCAGTAGTTTGTATGTGATGGAAACAGGCTGATTTCATTTGGTCAAAACAAAACTATAGTAGTATGAAAAATATAGAAAGCAACAACAACAACAACAAAAACCAAAAGTTCTTTGCAGTCTCCTCAAAATGTCCCAGGTCCTCTCAGTGCCAGATCTGCTTCTTTTTGTACTTGTACAGGATAATTTTTCATATGTTTAAAATTACATCCGAAGAAATCCCACAAATCAATTTGATCATTTTCCATGTATAATTTATCCAATAGTCCGTCAAAAATTAATACAGAATGGCCATTTTTCAAAAAGACAAGAGAAAGTGGCTTCAATTCTGTACAGTGTTTTCTTATTAAAAGGCTGGGGAAAAAAAGAACAACACACTTTGTTGTGTAGAAGAAGGCTTTTTGAAGGCTATCATATAAATCAAAAACACCGTCTATTTTCCTTCTTCTCACCTTGGCATCTGTGTAATGTCGACTGAGGCCTAACCCTGACATTTATGGCTGTAGATACAACACAGATGGTAGAGAAGGAGACGAAGGCCAGAAAGCTGGCTCGTGTCTGCCCTGGGGAGGCAATTTGCTTTATCTTCATGAAGCTATTCCCAGGCTTCAGAGTAAACTAAGGTATAAGGTATGGGATAGAGGAAAATGGGAACATAAAATCCAATTACTGGATGGAGAAAGGAAAGGAGGGAGAGATGGAGGGACAGCAGCAAGGCAGGCAGGCAGGAGAGAGGGGGCGATAGGAAGAAAGAAGAAAGAAGAGAGGAAGGCAGAACCAAGAAGCGAATGAAAGAGAAGGAAGAAGGGGGAAATGAGGGAAGGGGGAAGGGAAACAGGAAAGACTAAGAACATGGGTCAGCAATGCCTTGCTTGCCTAGTGTGTGAAAGACGTGGGTTCAATGACCACCACCGCTGCTCTATGAATGGAAGCAGGAAAGGAAAGAAAACAGGGTAGCCCTGAAGATTAAGTAAATAGTGCCAGCTTTGACTAGAGAACTAACTTGCTGTGTGAATTTAAGCAAAATAATTCTCTCACACAACCTGCAGGTTCCTCCTCTGTATATTGACAACAAGCATGGTGTGCGTGTGTGTGTGTGTGTGTGTGTGTGTGTGTGTGTGTGTGTGTGTGCCAGGAGCCATGGCCTTAACCATGGCCTTGTGGAAAATTACTAGCTTATACATACAGCCCTGAGAGAGCATGTGTAGTCTAACAATAAGAATATTTGTGGGTGTGGAGGACACTGTGACCCTTGGTTCCTGGAACTGAAGATTGCCACCTGGCTTCCCTTGCCCCAGGCTCTTCCCCCTCCCTTGAAGCTTTCTCCTGCTTGTGCTTATATTGCCATCCCTGAAGTAAAGTTCTTCAGAGCTTGATCAGACAACTGTTTTGCTCTCATTCTACGTGTCTCTTTTCTCTTTTGGTCTCTCTTGCCCCTGCCCTAGGTCCCTGTTGAATGCCCCATGGGTCGGGGCGTGTGTGTGTGTGTGTGTGTGTGTGTGTGTGTGTGTGAGAGAGAGAGAGAGAGAGAGAGAGAGAGAGAGAGAGAAAGAGAGAGACCACATGCTTGTGGTAGGTATATGTGTATATATATGTATTTACATATATACGTATATATACACACATATGTATGTACATATATATACATATATATGCATATACAAATATATGTATATATGTGTGTATATACATATGTGTATATATGTATGTATATGCATATATGTGCATATATGTATATGTATATACATATATGTGTATATATAACACATATACATATATCAATGCACACATATATATTTACACACACACATATAGAGGACTGAATGAGTAAAGTTAAATGCCTGATAACATCATAAAAGCAAAATGTATACTATTATTACTTGGTTGTTATAAGACTACTAATTTTAAAAAGAAACTACCACTAAAGATGCCATTTCCTATACAATCGGTAAACAATTGAAGAAATTTCTTTTCTACTCAAGAATAGTAACTTCTCAGCTCCATTCACAGTCTACTTGGAGCAGCCACTTGGGTACACTCGCCAAGAGAAATGCTTCCTAGGGTCCGTCCAAGATGCCAGGACATCTGAAGCAGACTGCAGATTGAAGGGAGAGACAACATTGATCTAGGAAGGAACCTTCAAAAGCCCTTTCTCTAGCTCTGTTTCTGCATACTCACTTTTGGGAAACTTGAGAAGTTTAAATAAATGCTGCTCAGCAAAACTTGTTGCGGTTCCTGCACCACACTCCGAGAGAGTGAGGCGAGCTATCCTTAACCAGATAGACTCTGTAAAGGCAAAATACAGCAGCCAGAGAAAGCTCAGAGGTTTACATAATCCTCCTGAGATGGGGCAGGAGGGCTGGCTTGCCTCTGTTTATACTCACTCAAAAAATTCACTACAGGAAGGATCTAAAATGAACCCTTCTAGAATGTTTGTGTCTAAAAGAGAATTCTAGAGTCAGAATTGCAGAGCTCTCAAGGATGCAGAACACACCTCAGTGGAGGCCACTCTGACTTCTTCCAGCCTGCATACCTCCACTGGGATCCTCCCCTACCCACACTTCTCAGCTATGACATGCAGAGAGCTGTAGTTCCTTTCTTACATGATGTAGATTCACTGATCCAGTATGTGTCATGCTTAGGATACCCCTGACAAAGCCAAGTACTGAGAAACTGTGAAAAACTTTGACATTACACTTACCTAATGAGACAACTTCGTTTTATTTTGAGAATCTAAACTGACTCAGATCACACATGTACAAAAACAGGATCGAGATCTAAGAAACTGAATTCAGCACTTAGCACTGTTCAAGTGTACCTTGGTTAATTGTCAAAAGATAATTTCGTTACTACTAATTCACTCCCAAACCTTGCTCATTACCCTGAAGCTAATACATTGTCAAATGAACACTTAAAAACAGTTTATTTCCTCTTGATACTGCCCAAGACAGTGGCCATGGCTGCCTCTCTGTTTATGAACATGATAATTTCTTCAGTAGTGATTCAGAAAGAATTTTTAAACTTCCATGTCTTCAGAGTTTTGAAAGCATATATGAAGACTATTGAAATATGGATTCAGAAAAGAAATCAGTGTGGAAAATAAATGGTGGCATTGCCTCGCTGCAATGCCTAATTGTGTTCTTTTCATGTATGCTAATTGCTGGATCACCTATTGTGGCTTTGTCCTAATTTTATTCATGGTTTTCTTGTCTGTTCTCTGGGGAATGGATGGATGGCTCTGGCATACATCTCCCTCTCTTTTGAAATCCCTAAGACCATCAAGCCATTTAATTATTTTTAGTAATGACTTGGTAAATGCATAAGACATTCTGCTTTTTTATGTCTCATTCTGAATTCAGATTCAGATGTTTTCTCTTTTCCTTCTTTTTTTTCTTTCTTTTCTTTCTTTCTTTCTTTTTTTTTTTTTTTATTGCTTAGTTAAGAATATCACCCACCGCTCTCTTTTTGGAAGGATTCTAGCAATACCTAAGGACATTCTGAGGCTTTTCCAGGGTGAAGTCCTATTTTCTTTCTTGTAAAACACTTAAGGTGACTTCTTTATTTTAGTTTTGGGTCTATGATCCCCCAACCAAAACTGAGGACTGTCAGGTAACTCTGTCCAAGGGCCCTTTCCCAATTCTGACTTACTTTTAGTCTTCCCATTTGTTTCTTTCTTTATTGGTGACACACATAAGTATTTATCTCCACAAAAACCATGTAGCTTTTCCATTATTTCCTAATGTCCACAAAGAAATATGTACTGATTTGAATAAACTGTTCTCTTAGAGTCATGATAGGGAGTTAAACCTCATTAGATATATTAATATTACAAAGCATTCAGAGGAGTCTTTCCCACAGAGTAAAGATACAAAGTATTTAGTAAATAAAAATAAGCCAATTAAAGTAATTTATTACATGTAAATTATTTTATAAGAATATGTTTTAAGTGAGGAATTTGAATAATGTAGCCTAAAAGGTGGAAATTTTTATAGTGAAACCATAAAGTAAAAATGTTGGTAATCCAAAAAACATTTTATAACAACTTCTTACTTGCTTTATTTAGTCCTGAGTTCCATCCTTCCTAATGTGGCCATAGAGCAGTGGGTCATGGGAAAGCCCAGTCTGTTTACCATCTCCATATTCTCTCTTATTTCCATACTTCCCATTTCAATTCAGCCTTATCTGAACTCAAACCTCCTTCCAGTTTCTCAAATACAGTGAGAATGAAGTCACCTCACATAAATCTGGCTATACTGGATGTTTATGGTGCATCATAAGCATCATTGAATCCTGCATCTGAGAGGGGGTCATAATTCTAGTGAGATTCCATAGTCTAGATGACTATTAAGTTGATGGGGGCAGGAGGAAGAGCAAGAGGCACCTTTACGTTCTATACTATAAGACACATTTCTAGCCTAACACAGCTATAATCCAAATAGTAACTTAGTAGGAATGAGAGATTCAGAGGCACTGGTGCATGCAACCTCGCTGCTGAGATCCCCCTCCCAAACAATAATGAGAAAAAATGCAGGAGTCATTAAAATAAAAACACCCACACTATGAATCTAGGAGACAAAGCTGACCTCCTACCCAGAGGGACAAGCCTTACCCTTGGAATGGTTCCTGGCATCATTCTGGCTCACTGTAAACTGCATTCTCAAGCAATGCTTCAGGAAGTCAGATCTTCTGAGGTTTTAGTCCTCTGGCTTCCCAGCTTGCCTGCTCCCAGAATCAAAAGCAAAATTTAAAGACATAATTCCCATCTCTGCTCACTGGTTTGTGTTATGACAGGCAGTGGTTACAGTCTTATTAAAACAGAACCCCTACCCATCCCAACACACATTTGTTCTTCCAAGGTTTCAGACTGTGGATTGCTATACCTCCTCTTCCACGTATTCCCTTCTCAGTAACAGAAGTGAAGAGTGTCACCAACTATTACTGCAGTCCATATCATCTGGAGTCCTTAAGATTCTGTCACAGAATAGATAGAAGTGACACATTCTAGATTCTTTTTCCTAGGGAATGGAAGAGGGGAGAGACTTCTACATACTCCTGGAGTATCTTATCCTCTTCTCTGCCAGTCTACATTATCTCTCTTCTACCCTAGTGGGTGGCATTATATGTATGAAGATGACTTCTGTGAGTACCTCATGTAGCTCTGAGTGGTCCTTCCCTCTGTGCCAGTTGCTCAATTGCAGACACATCAGAGTAATGGCTTAACCTGAGCTAAGAGAACTGACTGAGTTCCAGTATAAACATGTGCTCCTGGAATAGCAGAGCCACCTCTGCAACTCCGCTGCTCCCTGCTTACATGAAGATAAGCATACACTCAGGCATTGTTTATGGGCAAGTTTAGAACTCCAGGGTAAGATGTCAATTCGATGTGTCTTGAAGCTGGCACTTAGTAGACTTCTCTCAGGTTCACCAGTTAATTGAGTCACTAAGTTGACAGGAAGTGCTACAGTTGACAGGAAGCCTCAGGAACACGTAGGGAAATTGCATTCTCATTTTACAGGTGAGAAATATGAGGCCTGAAAGATCAAATGTGGATTCTGTCATTCTCCCATCAGTTACTGTCAAACCTTCTGTCTAATCCACTTAGGAAGGTGCTACACTCTGTGGTTAATGATGGAAAGGCAAGAAAAACAGCATTCTTCCCACAAAGAAGCTTTAGGCCTTGGTGTGGGACCTTCCCGAAATGCCCATTATCACTCAGATCCAGATTTAGTTCTGGGCTGGATGTGATGGCACACACCTATGATTCCAGCCCCAGGGAGGCTAAGGCAAGAGGATCACAGGTTTGACATTAGGCTTGGCTACATCTTGACACTCAGAGTATGGGAGAAGTGTTTGTGGGCACTGACAACCCATTCCATCATCATTGCCTGTAGACTTGGAACACAAAAGGAGCGTGGAAATTCTTTTTTCTTAGCGTGTGAATGGATTTAGAGAGGAAAGAAAGGCATCTTTATCAAGTGCCTGTGTATGTGCATAGGTTCTGTAAAAGGATATACAAAACAAACAATAGGAGCAGAATAAGAGAGAGAATTAATCTACCCCTTTGTATTCAGGCAGGGAATTATTTGAGATGATCCTTAAAGAAAGAATAAAGTCATGGCAGCACCAGCTGGAGGATTTTCTAGCCCAGAGATTTCTATCTAGGTACGGGAAATGTTTAGTTCTTAAGTTAGAGTTTTCAAAAAGACTTGCTATAGCAAACTGTTGAACACCCCTCAAAGTGTACAAATTCACATCCCTAGGATCCTGAAATAAGTTATAGCTCAAAAGAGAATGGAAGTCATAGACAGAGTTAAGGGTTTGTAATCAGAATTTAGAAGGCAGGTTTTCTTTGATGACCCATGAAGGCCAAATGTAATCCCAAGAGTCCTCAAAAGGGACAAAAGGAGGCAGTCGGGATGCTGCAGTGTGGATCCCCACAACCAACACTGGGTTTGGAGGTCTTAGGAGAGGCTGCAATGAAGGAATGAAGGAATGAAGGAATGAAGGAATAAAGGAATGAAGGAATGAAGGACACCCAGAAAGGCCAGAAAGGGCAAGAAGACATATTCTCCAAGAGCTTCCTAAAATGAAAAGGAACACAACCCTGCCACCACCCTCAGCATAGCCTGGTGGCAATGACATGAGACTTTGAACCCGCATAACCATTAGGAAGTATGCCTCACAGCCATGTCCTGTACTTGGCAAAAAGTTTTATACCCACATCAGAAAACCTCTATGGGCCTGACATTAACTGCTGAGATCCTAAAATCTCCTCCTCCTCAACACACCACATAGCTAGGGAGGATTCACACTTGTGCACAAAGAAGTGGAGGGAACAAAGAACTCTCTTGTTTGAAGTTTCCTCTTTGAAAGCAAGCTTGTGTCCTACTCAAGGTGAAGTCACACAGACATTTCCTGGACTGTGTTTTGGATACAGATAAGGTAAAGAATACCACTGAGAAATTTTGGAACCATGGGATTTGTAGTTCTTTTGTTCTGAGGCTAATGGGACCACAGGAGAAACTATAGAAGTCCACCTCACTTTGTTCCTTGCGACTCCACATCAGGACTACTGAGGATGTCTTGTTGCCTTCTGATGCAGTGCCTTTCCTTATGGTCTGAGAAGAAGGTCCACCCTACTTCCTTAGACTCTTGTCAGGTTCTTATACACTGCCTTCGCTAACTGTTGGAATGGAGTTTGAAAGCTGAGGTTTCCCCCAAACACCTAGTGAGAGATTAGCACTCTGGGGTTTGATGATCCCAGAAAAAAAGAGCAAAACAGGAAGGTGGGAAACCATCAAGAGGATGCCTGATCATCTCTCTGTGTACAACTGAGCCTTGATGCTCACTAGAACCCAAGAGACTAAAGGGACTGTGCTTGATAGTTCATGGGTTTGTATAGGCTTCACAATGGTCACCTGGGCTCTACTGCAGCACCATGAGGTAATAATATAAGGTGAGCTGAAGCCAGGATTTCCAGACACATCCATTTGCAACTGGTGTTCACAGTATAGCTCAAATAAAGAGGAATATGTATTTCTCCTGCAAGACCACCAAGAAGCTGCCCAATACAAGGGACATACCTTTGTCAATGCTTATTGTTGGCCCAGCCTCCAAACCACCTCAGTCACCTCTAGCACACCATCCATGGATCCCAGGTTTCCAAAGGTCTCCTGTAAATGTGGTCCTCCATTAGGCCCCAGACAACACAAACATGGGTGGCAGAATATGTTGGCTACTCATCAAGGAAGTACATGTTGGGCCAGCAGGTAGAGGTATTCACCGTCACCATAGGGGTCTATGACCTGAATTCAGTCTCCAAGATCCACGTGATGGAAGGAGAGAACTGGTTCCCAAAGTTGTACACTGAATTCCACATGTGTCACACAGGTTCATGCACGTATACATACACTCACATGCACATATATATGTGTATATGTATATATATACACACATACATATATATGTGTATATATATGTATATTCATATATATGTATGTGTATGTACGTGTGTGTATATATGTATATATATATATATACATATATATATATAATTTTGAAAAAAATTAAAGAAGGTACAGGCTAACTCAGTGTCACATAAACTATGACATAATCCTCCCATTATATAGCAATGAAAACATGGAAGCCAATGCTAGCGCTTTTCAACATGCAGGCTCACAGCGTTGCGCTGTTCTCTCTCTCCTGTTGTTCTTTACAGTATTTTGAAGAGAATCGCAGGCCCAGTGACTTGCCAGAAGAGACTAAGAAAGGCATGGCATTCTTGCTTGAAGCTAATCGCTCCTTTGGGTTTTATTGAAATTACCAAGCAAGTTCAATCTGGGGGATTAATCTTAACCTGTTATTTTTTGAAAGATTCTTTGTGTCACTCAAGGGTTTCAGCAGAAGCCAACAGCTGAATGAGGAGTTTAGGTAAACTTAGTGAGACAGAAGTCTGCAAGTGGCTTGTCCATTTGAACTGAATTCCAAGGCGACATCCCTCTTATTTGAAAAGCCAACCTCGCTTCTTCCTCAGTATCCCTTGTAGGGTTCTCAGCAATGCCTGGAGCAGCATCCCAGGGCACTGGAAGGGGGCGGGGCAGGCACACAGCAGCAGGCTGCTGCCATCCACAGCCTTTGATCTCACAACCACACTGGCCCACGCACAAAGCTGCTATGCTAATTTCTTTCCTGGAGCATTCTTAGTCCCCAGTGGCAGGCACCACACAAAATTCAGATGCAGTTCCTTTAACTGTCACAGGAAGCTCAGAAGATTGCTGTTAATTGCATGGTACACATTGCTCACCCTTGCTCCTGGAGTTCATTGCTTTGCATACTGCAAATCAAATTAGGGGTTCTGACTCCTCACAAAGAGCAAGACTCCTTTATGGTTTTCTTCTCTTCTTTTCCTTCCTTCCTTCTTCCCTTCCTTCCTTCCTTCCTTCCTTCCTTCCTTCCTTTCTTTCTTTCTTTTTTATCTTCCTTCCTTCTCTTAATAAATACCCAACACTACAATGTTCTCTGTTCTTTCTCATTTATACATAAATGTAAAAACTCCCTGGTGATTAACATGAGCCTGTTTAAAAGCAGACATGAGTTTTATCTAATACCTGTAAATGTCATATTTTAAAACTGGCATTAAGCATTAAATTGAACTTTATTTTTAAATACACATTTTGAGGAGAAGAACGAATTATTACCAATTAATTAGTTGCCTGGTGTGTTCAAGAACAGTGGTGAAACATTCACTTGTAAATCTATAAAGCAAAAATCCTGAAGAAGCTCGTGTGCCATGTAATTAAAGTTAATTAACACATTTGCTAATTGACTATTATTTAGCACTCCAGCTGCTGAGGAAAAATCCATAGGCCCATTAAATATTAATTAGCAAAAGTCTATTGTCGGATGCTGTCAGCGTATGAATTGATGAGAGTCTTACAAGCATAGCTTTGTTAGGCTGGACACAGAGCAATAGCAGCCAGCTAGTAAGGGATAAGAAAATAGGACCCTCAGAATAAGCAAGGGAGCCCTGAATTTCAGTTAATGTTTTTCTCATTCGGCTGTCTCTCTTGCCAGGAATATGAGAAATAACCTGTCATCTGTTTGCAGAGCCACCTACAACCTTCAGAGGTATATAGTTCGCAGTATGTCAAACTGGGGTATACTTGAAATGGAAGGAAATCCAGTAATTGTAGAAACAAAACACTCCCTGTGGGATTTTCACAAATAGCTGCTGGGGATAAAATTCACACACTCCACAATTCATTCATTTGATGTAACTCTTAACAGCTGGTGGTGTATTACTCAGTTTTTAATTTTTGGAAATTTCAAACATGTAATAAAACTTACCAATGTAACCATTTGGTGTGTGCAACTCAATGGCTATCATTCCTTCCTGATGGTGTATATTCTCTGCAGCTTTTGTTAAGTGTGTTCAGTGTCCTTGTGGCTTACAGCACAATCTTGGAGTCCATTTGTCTACCTTTCAATGCTAAAATCTATACCTGCACCCACCTGACTAAGACACACCAGCACTCAGTCCACAGTGATGACCTAGAGAGAGGCTCTGACTGGAGCCTCTTATGCATCACCTGTCTTATTTTCTTCTTCTTTGGATAACTCTATTTCTAACTGCCACAATCTCCTGAAAAAAAACAAAACAAAACAAAACAAGAATCATACTCATACAAAATCATACATTTTGCATCCAGAGTGAGACTACAGAAACTGTAAAGTATGAGTCTGACTTGGGACTGAAGAGCACAACTGTGATATGCAGGTTCTTGCCTCCCGGTACAATATTTTGGACTTAAAAGCATGAACAGTGACAAAGAAGAGAAAGTTTATTAGGGGAAAGACAGTTCTGAGAGTGACCAGAGCTGGAGAAATTGCAAGGTTCAATGACACCCAAGCCAGGCACATTGAGACATTTGTACAGTGAGCCCTTTCCTGTGTTTTTGTCCTTAGACTGCCAGCTTTTGGAAGGGTCTTCCTGTGGGTGCTCATTTTGATTCCTCTCTTTCTGCTCCACCCTCCTGCCATGCTATGCTCTAAATATGACTTGTCCCTGTCCCTAAATATGGTTCATCCCTCAAAAGGCAATGTTGCAGTGGTGGATGTATAGAAAGTATAGACTTGTGGAAAGTCTCGGAGCAATGTGGGTGACACACTGGGGAAGGACTAGCATAGCTCCTGTGAGACTCTTAGTTCTTATGAAGATGATCTGCCATTGAGAGCCTGAGCCAGGAACTAGGAAAACCAGAAATGGCATAAAACCTATTTGTAGAGCTAGAGTCTCCAGATTTATATGGTTCCCATTATAGTTGCCCTGAGCTGCTCTTCTCAGATATCTTGCAGCATGATTAGTCCCTCTAAGACACACTCACACCACTGTGGAACCTAACCAGAGCCCAGCCAGTGCTGGCACCATGCCATTGGCCCTCCAGAATTGGGAGCTAAATAACTGTGTTTATGTTATAAAGTTAGCACAGCTCGGGCATATTTTTACAACAACAACAAGAAGAAAAAGTAATAATACACAGTGAGGTTTAAACCAATTCACCAATGTGATCACAACAAATCCAGTAATTAAGTCTATTCTCAGTGTAGCACCCATTTCACAGTAGCTCAGCACAAGTTCCCAGGCAATTAACTTCTTTCTTCTTTCATTAATTCCAAAGTAACAAAAACAATAGAAGGAAACATTTTTAGAGAATTCCAGTAACATTTAGTTAAAATAAAACAACTTCTAGAAAGATCAGCTTTATAGTTATAATATGAAGTCAAATTAATAATATTCAATAATTGCTTATATATTACAGGAAATGTCCTCTAAGACCTACCTCCTGTTATATCTCACATAATCCATGAAACCTGAAGGTATTGGAGTCTGAGCCTCATCAGGAGCTTTGGTGCTGTGCATACACCTCAGTTTAGTATGCATTTCCTCATTGATAGCTATTATTCTACCAACAAGAAAGAAAAATCTAAGATTTCAGAAGGCCCTAGCAAATGTCACTTAGCACCAGCTAGAAATTACAGTCAGAAAAATCCATGGTGTACACAGTCCCCATTCTGACAACTCTCAACAGAGAGGCATGTCTCCGCTACAGCATAGCTGGAGTTCCATGAAGCTGTGCTTGAGAGGAAAGACTTACACAAAAGCCTAAGAGTGTCCTTGCTGGGAAATAAGCATGCTAGTCAAATCCTAACAATCTTTCTATCCCGTTAGAGAAACATGTAGAAATACTGTCTTGGAACATCATCCCCCTGCTTTGCTTTCTCCATTGTTGAAGTGTTATTGTATTTATATTTGTTTATAATGTCCCCTTTTTGGCAGGCTCCAAACTTGGTAAGATTCCCCATTGTGTTTCAAATACACAGAACATACCCTGACTATTGCTTAATGAATGAGTGAATTTCATTTTGTATCTCATAACACTGAATGCAGGCATAGCCTGTTCTACTACAAAGCCCACTGCTGCATCACCTCAAGACAAGATATTCCTTTGAACCTCTTGGTCTGCTCTTTCCTCACAGATAATAGGAGTCCCCTGTAAGTGTTCCCTTGAGAATAAAATTAAAAAGGAAAACTCAGCCCCAAGCCCAATACAATCTAAAGATAAAATAAATCTTAGCTTCCCTATAATCTCCACTTGACAGTGGAGGTGATGGGGTCAGAGAGATTTAACAAGGTGACTTCAGTCACACGGCCACTTGGTGAGCCCAACTCCTGAAGGATTGCCTCTCTTTACTAGGCTCACATGTATACTCTCGACAAACTGTCAAAGTCCTGATTCAATCACCTGGTTCACGACCTTAACCAAGAAGAGGCCTCTTGATTTGGTCAGCGGCTGACAATGGTTCCAACACCCGGGAAGCTGCTGCTGCCACTGTACATTCTTTCAATCAAGAGCTAACTCCTGTGCAGCCTTGGCTGTCCACAGCCTCCGCTGTCTACAGTCTCCATCATCCCCCTGCTTTGCTTTCTCCATTGTTGGAGTGTTATTGTATTTGTTTTGTTTGTAATGTCTCCTTTTTGGCAGGCTCCAAACTTGATAAGATTCCCCATTGTGTTTCAAATACACAGAACATACCCTGACTATTGCTTAATGAATGAGTGAATCTCATTTTGTATCTCATAACACTGAATATTTAAATTTATGAAATTGTTGACTTTATTATTATAGGGGTTTTATATATTTGTATTTAATATATGAATTTTAGTAATTTCCTACATCAAGTGTGCTTCCTCCCTGACTTGATTGCCAAGATCATATAATAGTGTTAGAGAAGAATACTGTGATCATCTCTCCTTCATTTTAGCTGTTTGCTTTTTCTTTTTCTTTTCTTTTTCCAGCTAGTTTTGTCCATAGGGAAGTTCACCAAAGAAACTAAACCCCACACAGCCAGTCATGAATGGGTTCAACTTATCAGAGTTTTGCAGATTTGAATAACTTTTCTTAAGTAAATTCACAGATATTCCCTATTAATTTTAAGGTCTAGAGTCCAACAATCCAAGATCAGCTTACTTAAATTCGTATTATTCAAAGTGATCTACAATATCAAACAATCCCTATTCCAGAGTTGCTTTTCATTTGTAAAAGACAAAAATATAAAAAAAAAATACATACTAAAACATACACAAACTTAAATACTCAAAACAATTCTAGAAAAAGGAACAAGGCTTGAAGCCTCCAGCAACCTGATTTCGAAGTAATAAAGTAATTGTTGAAACACATAATACTGGCAAGATTATGAGCCCAGAAATGAACTTGTAAGACTACCCTTGGTTAAAATTTGATAAATGTCCTAAGAATACAAAATAATATGGGATCATCTCTTTACTAAATGGTGCTGAGATGTCTCCTGTTGGAGAATAAATGAATCTTCATCTCATACCACACATAAAAATCAATTCAAAATGATTAAAGACAAAAGTTTAAGACCTGAACCTATAAAACTACAGAGAGACACCACACAGGAAAACTACACAATATTAGTCTATACAATTTCTTTAGGCTGGAGCAAAAAAAAAAAAAAAAACCCAAGAAACAAAAATCATACAGAAACTGACTACTGCAGAAGTTTCCTAAAATATACACATATGTATATATATAACATAGCTTAAATCGATTTACCCTATAACAAATGGATAACCCCCACCCTCATAGATAACATAGACTATCAAATAAAATAACCAGTACCAAGAACAGGTTCTTCTTCTTGGAGTAGCTGGCCAATGGAGTCCCATAGACTGGCCTCCTGAACCATTACAAACTACTGCCTTCGTTCTTAGGTACTCACAAGAAGCTGATGGAAAGACTCCGTTGCTGAAGACACCATATACTTGAGTCATAGAACACAGAGAAATCAAGCTAATACTGACCTGAAAGTTTTGTCTCTAAGGTGCTATGCATGCCACCTCAGGAGAAAAGTCACCGTCATTATTACCTAGTATGTGAGCCCTAAGAGTTACAGCAATGACCTGCTGGGAAAGATATGCCCACTAGTGAAAGAATGGCACCAATGCTATGGTAGTAACAAGCCACTTTCCAATTGGATTTAAAGCCCCCTCTTTAAGACAACCTATATCTGACACCTGTACCAGTGCCAAGAACCTGTAGCTAGAAAGAACATAGGCCCTCTGGAGAACCTAATACTATTATTTTAGTAAATGAACATAGTACTTAACTGGCCTCTAGTGAGTTATTATTATACACTTAGATAAGTGCATCTCTCAATTCTATCAGAGAGGCTTCTTCTAATATTATATGCAATTAACAGAAACCCACAACTGATGGGAAAAGATGCAGAGTGGTCAGCTCTAAATGGAATATCCATATCACATCTATACCACACTCCCTTTTTCTAAGGTTCAGGGATCATCATAGAAGTGTGGGCAGAGCCGGGCGGTGGTGGCACACACCTTTAATCCCAGCACTTGGGAGGCAGAGGCAGGCGGATTTCTGAGTTTGAGGCCAGCCTGGTCTACAGAGTGAGTACCAGTACAGCCAGGGCTATGCAGAGAAACCCTGTCTCGAAAAACAAAAAAAAAAAAAAAAAAAAAAAAAAAAAAAAAAGTGTGGGCAGAAAGGCTATAAGGTCCAGAAGCAGTGGATGACTGCAAGGAAATAGTTTCCAGGAAAAGCAGGCAGTTGCACGGTGGTTGTGAGAGCATGAACAAGAGCTGTGTGAGATCAATACAAACAAGAAACCCAGTATGGAAGGGGAAGACAGACAAGAAGTCCCAGCCCTTGTTATGGATCTTTTGGCAACTGAGGCTGCTTAAAGAAGGAGAGGGAGTTCTTCTTCAGGGTGTGTCCCCTTATAGGTCAACCATGTTCAAATAGAGGGCCTTGTACAGTGACACACTAGCATCACCAACTGGTCTCACTGAGTGAAAAAAAAACACATGAGATTAGGAGGAAATAGAGGTGGAACACAGATTAGAGACTGGGATCTAGAAAATGGGGGAGGGCTTGATCAAAACATACATATGCATGTATGAAATTATAAAAACTATTTTTAAACAACATATTTGTATCCTGTTCGTCCCCTCTCCCAACTTCACCCAGATGTTCTCTACATCCCTGCCCATACAGCTTTATGACCTCTCTTTCTCTTTCTCATAAAAAATAAAATAAAAATAAAAACAAACAAACAAAAAACAAATCAAAACAGACCAATAAGACAAGAAAATGCTAAGTCAACAAAAAACATCTTGTGTTAGTCAACAATTCCTAAGCATGATGTCTACCTTGTAGTGTGGTTAATATACCCAGTGAGGCTCCATTGGGATAAACTGATTTCCTCCTTCCCAGCAGGTATCATTTCAAGTAACATCTTGCTTAGAGATGGGGGCTCTTGTCCAATTCCTCCTCTCAGCACTGGGACCTTGTCTGACTTGATCCTGTGTAGGTCTTGTGCATGCTACTACAGTGTTTGTGAGAACGTATATGCATCAGTCCTGTTGTATCTAACTGAACCATATTTTAAAAAGCTTCTGCATACAAATGAAACAATTACGTCTAAACAGATAAATGTCAGTAGAAAGTACACTTTATACTGACCATTTATAGCCAGCAAAGAATTAATAACCAAAATACATAAGGAACTCAACTCAACAGCAAGAAAAATTATTTAAATGGAAAAAGGACTTGAGTAAATACTCATAAAATTCAGACACAGAAATAGCCAACAAATACATTGCAGTGGAGGGGAGGAAGCTTGCCGTCACTAATCACTTGAGCTGTTTGTATCAGGTCACACCTGTTGGAATAGTTATTGTCAAAATGATTCATGATAATGAGTGCTGGCAAGGTTGAGAGAATTGAATCTTTGAACAGCCCTGATAGGTAAGTAAATTAGGACCAATGTCATAGGATCTGTCTAGAGCACTAGTTCTCAACCTATGGGTCGTGACCCCTTTAGTGGGTCATCTGACCTTTTCACAGGGATCCTGTAAGGCCATCAGAAGACACAGATATTACGTTACATTACATGTCATATTACATTATGACTCATAATCAGGCTGTCAGGTTTATTCATCCCCATGTTCTTTGCAGCATCACCCACAATTACTATTGTACTTGTTTGGTTTCTGGTGCTATGATAAACATCACTACCAAGAGTGACTTGGGAAAGGAAGGGGTTATTTCATCTCACAGATCCCAGAGCACTGAGAAAAGTCAGTGCATAAACTTAAGGTGGAAACCCAGAGGCAGGAACTGAAGTGAAGCTGAGGCCGTGGAGGATTTCTGCTTACTGACTTACCTAGCCTGCTTTTTTTATACTCTTAGGCCCACCTGTCCAAGGATGGTTCTACCCAATATGTACTAGTCCATCCCCAACACACACACACACACACATACACACACACACACACACACACACACACACACTTCAAGCATTGAAGAAATAGAGAAAATGCACCAGAGGCATGCCCACAGGCCAATTTGATGCAAGTGATTCCTCAGCTGAGGTTCCCTCTTCACAGATGACTCTAGCTTGTGTCAGGTTGACAAGAAACTAACCAGCACACTTGTCACCTTCCTTCACATGCAGCCACGCAGAAGCAGTGCATAGAGACTTAATCTTTCAAGGGAACTGTCTTCCCTCAGTACTCTCAGGCAGGTCTCCTCTCCCACATGTGTCTGTGGATAGTCACAGAATCACTCGTGAAAGAAGTGCGTAGAAGACTTCAGAGATAAAGGATCACTGCTCTAGCGCAAACGGTGGTGTTGAAACTCACAGACAGCTTTGGGAGGACCTTAAAGCAGAGACATATATGCAGCAGTAGTGGAGCTCTTTAAAACAGATGAAATGGAGGAGTCGGGAGTGAGCCACATTCCTCCACAGCCTAACCAGTGGGAGGGAAAAGAGCCAGAAGGACTCCTTGCCTCCCTGGATTATCCAGTCTGCGTTAACTTCACCCCAAAGGTACCCAGGCAATAGCTCTAGCAACTGAAGCAAAAAGCCAGTTCAGCACCCAGGGCTGTGTGGCATCTGGGTAGTTTCAAGTGTGATCTTCTGGTTTCAGTTAGTAAAGACAGACGCCCATTTGAACACTCTTGTTGCATATGGTCATGGTGTTTTATCACAGCAACATAAACCCTAAACCAGGGTAGCAAACTCTAGATAGAGAAGCATGGATCCTAAGGAAAGCACCTGACCAAAGCACATTATCCTTCATAACTTCTCTTAGAATCAGCAAGGCAGAATGAATTTAGAAGCACTAAAATATGTGAAAGAAAGAAAAGATGTAATGTTCATCCTGACTTCTACACATGGTCTGTGGCACAAGCATACTCCCTCCACAGACGCTGACAATATTTTAAAAAAAAAATAAAATTAAATGCAATTAACATGACTTAGAAGGCCAATTGTTACCTTGGTTTTGCCCTCCCCCCCCCCATGCTTAGCACAGTGTGGGTTTACATTCTGCAAACAGCCTGCAAGGCACCTTAGTATTTTCAATAATTTGCAAAATCTATTGCAAAATGCCCTGCCATTACTCTCCTCATTATGCTTCTTTTTTTTTTTCTTTTGAAGTCCAAGTTCACACCAGGATACAGTTTCTATTGTTGCAGTAATCCTTTGTTCCAATAATCAGATCAATATTTCAGTGCTACAGAGTGGTAGAGGAAGCTCTTCATTACCTGGAGGCTGGAGATTCTCACAGAGATAAAAGGAACGGTACAAAAAAATAATTGCAAAACGTGCTGTTGTGGCGAGCCCAACACAGCCCCGGGATCGGGGAGCTCTGCAGAAATGGGCCTCCCTCACCCCTTCCTGTAGAAATCATCATTAATGATTAATACCCGCAGCAAGAGAGTGGCTTTGTGGGCTGCGGGCTGCGAGATTGGTGCTGTCTTCTTTCCTGATATTTACGAAGCTTGGGGGCTCAGGTGACATTTCCAATCCACTCGCTGTGGCTCTCTGCAGCTGATTCCTTCAAGGCAGGCAAGCAGGTTGTTTTCTCCATCTGCTCCACACCTCTGATCTCCACGCTTGGTAAATTAGTTTTCAGACAAATAAAAATATTTTGATAGTAAATTCTTGTTTATAATATCCCCCTGGGGAAGAGAATACTCAGCCTCAAATCTCAGGCAGGCCATCAGTTTAACCGCAGTTTGAGCACTGCAGTCTGGTCCGTCATGATTTCCTGTCTCTTTGTTACTGAATAGTTTCTATTTCTCTTTATGTTTCTTTCTGTCTTTTATTCTTTTCTCTGAAAACCCTGTTGTCAGGATGAAAATATTTTCAAAGATTATCCACTCTAAAGTAGCCATTATGTGCTGGGGTCATCGTTTTTGCTTGCTTCTCTCTCTTTCTGTGAGAAGACATTTGAATTTATAATCAGAGAGTTGTGATTTGCAGGGCTATAAGAACATGCAGTCTCTACATCTGAGTAGCAAGTCATTCGTGAATATTATCTAACATGAAATTTGCACAAATACAAAATGAGAATTTGTCCTTCCTTACAAAAGAGTGTTTTAAGACCATCTAAAAGCCAACTAAAGGTCACTTATTTTTTTTTAAGGGATATTGATAATACACACTTATCTCTTGCTGTAATTCAATAAAACAAACCAATAACAGTCGCAGTGTAAATGTAGGCCTTTTTTCAGAGACTGTCGCTTTCAGAAATCAAGAAGGCACATGAAGGCTGCTGGAGGAATGATTACTTGCTCAGAGGTCCATGGAAGACAGCGGTTTATGCACCAGTGAGCGAAAACATAGGCAGTAAAAAACAAGAGAGCTAGCAATGAATCAGTGGACAAAATAAATGGAGTAATAGAAAAGAAAGTACTGCAGACAGACGCCCCATCCAGTTCCCTTGTCTGCCAAACAACCATGACCCCATGAGCTGCATTCCTAAGGGGAAGTGCATGAGGTCAGTGACTTGTGGATAGCATGCATTACATGGGATAGCTCCTGGCACTGGCTCTGGTGCTTAGCCCAGGACTAGGAATAGAGATGTCAGGGGCTCCACTACACATCCCTATCCTCAGCCAAAGGAATGGTGTTTTAGTTTGTTTTCTTCTGTTGTGCTAAAACATCATGACCAGAAGCAACTTGGCAAAGAAGAGACTTATTTTACTTGCACTTCCTGGTAATAGTCCATCACTGAGGGAATTCAGGGCAGGGACTCAAGCAGGGAAGGAAACTGGAGGCAGGAACTGAAACAGAAGTCACAGAAGAATACAGCTTCCTGGCTTGCACTTCATGGCTTGCTGAGCCTGATTTCCCAGGACCACCAGCTCCCAAGTGGCCCTGCCCACAGTGTTTTGGGCCCTCAATCATGAAAATGCACCGCAGTCTTGCTCACAGGCCAATCTAGTGAGGAGAACCTTTTCTCAACTGAGGCTCCCTCTTCCAAAGTGACTCCTAGTTATCTCATGTTGACTTAAAACTGTTAACAGCACAGATGGCCAGAGGTCAGCTGGTGGGGAGGTGGGCATGCTGGCCTCTTGTAAAGATGTTAATTAAAAATGTTAATTCATATCTAACAATTTGGGCTTTCAAAAGGTTTTTGTTGTTCATTTTTCTTCTTTTTAACAAGAACAAAGTCAATTCAGGAAAGAAAACTAACTTGTGTTTTAAAATTTACATAGTAATTTAGGTAAAGGAAAAAAAATCATCAAAAACAACCCATAGAAGCAATAATCTAAGGAATTCACTGAGAAATCAGCAGCCACAGTAACAACTGACATAGAATTGTAGAACAAAAGAGGTATTTTGCTGCTATTGGTTTTTATTCGTTTTTGTTTGTTTGTTTGTTGTTTGTTTTGAGACTAGGTTTTGCTTTGTGTACCTCGGGCTGGCTTTGGAATCAATGATCCTCCTGTGCCAGTCTCCAGAGTTCTGGGATTGGTTGGTTTGCACCAATCCCAACAGAAAGGGACACTTTAGAGAGGCACCTGAGCAACCGAATGGAAACGAATGGTAAGAAGAAGATGGCAGAGGTAGAAGTATCCATCAGCCAGACAAAGCATGCCACCAGCATCCCACAATGGGAAGCAATGGGAGAGAAGCAGAAGAGGAAGGGCTCTGCACTTTATGAAGCTCTCTCTTCTCCTCTCTACCTGGAGGGAAAGACAGCAGCACCCCAGAAACTACTGCACACCTTCCTCTTCCCAACAAGGGCCCAGGAGAAGCCAGTATGGCTTAATTAACAAGCCCAAGCCACCTAGCTTTCTCCTTTACTGGACGTCCCAGAATTTACCACCACCACCAGCACCACCAGCACTACCCCCGCCACTATCACCAACATACCACCACCACCACCACCACCACCACTACCCATGCACACACACTCACATAGAAACTCTAAGTCCTTTTCCATTTCTGTGGCTTTGTTGTCTTTTATTAAAATGCTATGTGAATACAGCTGTAATCACCCCATGAGGTCACATGTCTCTAATTTATGATATATACACATGCACAAACATACACACACACACACACACACACACACACACACACACACACACCATTCATTTTTAGTTTGTGTTCCTCGTGCTAATCTATTTTTTGTAACTCTAATTTATAAGGTTCCAGCCAATGAACTTGATATGTCAAAGGGGAAAAAAGTTACTTCCCTATAGAATAAAAAAATAAAGCATTGATGATAAAGGCAACTAAGGTTGAGAAATTATGAGAATCCATGGGCTGGACCACCACTTGGAACTTTCCCTTGTTGTTTAGATCCAGAGGTCACCAAGGAGGCCAGTAGAAGGAGACCTTTGGATTGTCACCAGCATTGGAAAGCAAAGTTTAGTTGTTTAGATTTAGAGTTCAGAGAGGAGGCTGGGTGGGAAGGTCACCTCTGCCCAGCAGAGGCATTAAGTCACAGAACAGAAGCGAGCATCTCTGAACAGGAACAAGAATCTATGGACAGCAGCAAGCATCTATAGATAGAAGCAAGCATCTATGGACAGAAGTAAGCATCTATGGACAGGAGCAAGCATCTATAGACAGAAGCAAGCATCTATGGACAGAAGCAAGCATCTATGGACAGAAGTAAGCATCTATAGACAGAAGCAAGTGTCTATAGACCAAGAAGCAAGCATCTATGGACAGAAATAAGCCTCTATGAACAGAAGCAAACATCTATAGACCGAGAAGCAATCATCTATGGACAGAAGTAAGCGTCTATAGACAGAAGCAAGCATCTATAGACCGAGAAGCAAGCATCTATGGAGAGAAGCAAGCATCTATGGACAGAAGCAAGCATCTATGAACAGAAGCAAGCATCTATGGACAGAAGCAAGCATCTATGAACAGCAGCAAGCATCTATAGACAGAAGCAAGCATCTATGGAGAGAAGTAAGCATCTTTGGACAGAAGCAAGCATCTATAGACAGAAGCAAGCATCTATAGACAGAAGCAAGCATCTATGAACAGGAGCAAGCATCTATGGACAGAAGCAAGCATCTATGAACAGGAGCAAGCATCTATGGACAGAAGCAAGCATCTATAGACAGAAGCAAGCATCTATGAACAGAAGCAAGCATCTATGGACAGAAGCAAGCATCTATGGACAGAAGCAAGCATCTATGGACAGAAGTAAGCGTCTATAGACAGAAGCAAGTGTCTATAGACCGAGAAGCAAGCATCTATGGACAGAAATAAGCCTCTATGAACAGAAGCAAACATCTATAGACCGAGAAGCAATCATCTATGGACAGAAGTAAGCGTCTATGAACAGAAGCAAGCATCTATAGACAGAAGCAAGCATCTATAGACAGAAGCAAGCATCTATAGACCGAGAAGCAAGCATCTATGGACAGAAGCAAGCATCTATGGACAGAAGCAAGCATCTATGGACAGAAGCAAGCATCTATGAACAGAAGCAAGCATCTATGGACAGAAGCAAGCATCTATAGACAGAAGCAAGCATCTATGGACAGAAGCAAGCATCTATAGACTGAGAAGCAAGCATCTATGGACAGAAGTAAGCGTGTATGAACAGAAGCAAGCATCTATAGACAGAAGCAAGCATCTATGGACAGAAGCAAGCATCTATGAAGAGAAGCAAGCATCTATGGACAGAAGCAAGCATCTATGAACAGAAGCAAGCATCTATAGACAGAAGCAAGCATCTATGGACGGAAGCAAGCATCTATAGGCAGAAGCAAGCATCTATGAACAGAAGCAAGCATCTATAGACAGAAGCAAGCATCTATAGACAGAAGCA
>NW_022196897.1:38878650-38900655 GCF_008632895.1 Mastomys coucha
GCATCTATGAACAGAACCAAGCATCTATGGACAGAAGCAAGCATCTATGGACAGGAGCAAGCATCTATGAACAGAAGCAAGCATCTATGAACAGGAGCAAGCATCTATGGACAGAAGCCAGCATCTATGGACAGGAGCAAGCATCTATGAACAGAAGGAAGCATCTCTGAACAGGAGCAAGCATCTATGGACAGAAGCAAGCATCTATAGACAGAAGCAAGCACCTTCTTCTCTGCAAATACCCAGCTAGCTTACACAAATGTATAAATGAAAGTCATGTTTCTTGGCTAAATGTAGTGGAAAGTAAAGAAATAAAGCAGCTCCTTCAAGCCCCCCAAATCAAGAGAGTACTGAATCTGAATATATTTCTTAAAAATGGCATGAGGTTTTTACAGTCATTGCAAAAGAGAAATGATAAATCTAGCAGCTCAGCAGTTGAGGTACATCTGAGGCTACCTGAAACACGCTAGGTCTAAAGCAGCCTTCTCTTCTGGACATGTGCTGCATTCCCCTCCCCCACCCAAGCCCTTTGGGCCAGGGGGCTGTGGACTGCATGAATCTAAGTCCTAGTCCATCTAAGTTCTAGTTCTAGTCAGAGTGCTAACCTCGTGCACAAAGTAAAAATAAGGCTTATATGGTATACAGAAAACAGGGGGAATGACAAGAGTCATGAGTCATGTAGGCAGGCGAGGGTTACAACAAGGTCAATAGAATCAGAGAACAAGATTGAAGTCACATAGGCAAGTGACCACCACAGCCACATCAAGGTTGGTAGGATCAGGTATCCAGGTGTGAAGCAGGCAGAAGAGCAATGGTGCCCTCCCTGCTGGGACTATTTTGGTATTCCCATGCTAATTCTCTGGGTCTGCTGGAGGCAAGCACCAGGAAGTTCCAATCTAGCAGTTCCTGCTAATGCCCTTAAGTGAGGGAAGCCCTTCTATTGCTCTCTAGTATGTAAAACAGTTCTGTTTCTGTGGGACTGCCCTAAGAATTCTAACTATGTGCTTGATCTCTGTTGCTAACTCTGAGGACAACTTGTCTAATAAGGCAGATTCCTTGAGAGAAATTCCAAGCTAAGGACAGCTTGGAATTAAATTAGGATATGTTGGATCATTGTGCTGGCCAGGAGACCATGCCTAATCTTAGCCATTTACAAATAATTTCTTGGGGTACCTATATGCCTAAATAAGAAGGTGTGTTGACGATTGGAAAGACTAATCTGGAAGACTTCTGAGTTAGATGCCAACAACTGTCTGAATACCCAGGAGGCACAAACTCCCTTTGAAGTCATAATGCCTCTTATCCTTAATCAGGCTTTTACCCCCAATATTGCGGATTTTACTGGAGTAAACGAGTGGGCATGGCACAACAGCAGCCTGTCTTAATGTTAGCAGCAGGCTGTCCCAGCGAATACCTCTGCCTCCCATGACAGAGACTTCTCTTGCTCTCGATGGTGCAGCTCCTGTGTTAGAGGTCTCAAGTGATGCCCATTGTTCCATGAAGGCTGGAGAGAGCCTGAGGGTGACTCATAGTAGAGTTTGGCTTTATTTGTCTGGAAATAAGCAACAGACACGTAAGCTACAATTAATGTAAAAGTTGTCTAAACCGCTGTGTTTATAAGTACAAAATTTCAAATAGCCTAGCTTCCTACTGCCAAAGAGTTAGTCACGTGACAATAAACTCATATCATAAAACAGTTAAGCCCATGGTGGGAGAGATGACAATGCTCTCAGAACACTGGCAAGGAAAGATGCCTTGAGAAATAACATTGAGTCAAAGAAGAAAGTGCAGAGCAATCTACAGTGTGCTATATTTTGTTTAAGAAAAAGGAGACTGTGTGTGTGTGTGTGTGTGTGTGTGTGTGTGTGTGTGTGAGCGTAAGTCTGAGTCTGTGTGTCTGAATGTGTGGTTTTGACACTAGATTGTGTAAAACCTCCTGAAAGAATACTTTGTGATAAGATGGTTACCTACCATGACAAATGAAAAGGATGCTGGAGAAGAAACCATGGAAGAACATTCTGTAGCACACAATTCTGACTGTACATCTAACCAGACAAAAATATTCTCCATTCACAGAGTTTAAAATAAATAAGATGGATGAAAACTGGAGTTCTAAGACAGGCTGCTTGAAGTTACAACTTCTGGGTTTGCAGGAGTGTCATTTGACAACTGTGTTCTCTCTGTCTGGCTGTCACTCCCTGTTTTGGTAACATTGGCTGCTTTCAATGCTCAGCCACTCTTAGAGGGTGGACAGAAAATTATTCTCATTAACTGGTGACTGTTTCAGAAAGCATTTTGACCTCAGTCACGGCTTTTCCTGGAACAGGAGAACTAACCATGATGAGACTCAATTCTGACTCCGATCCGTCACTTGTGGTATTAGACAAGAAGGATCTCTCTGCTCTGGAGCAGAAGCAATAGACAGCAGCACCTGCCAAAGGTAGAGAGCGGCTCATGTTCTGATTCTGTTACAGGTGACATTTATCAATTAGGACTTGAATACATGTATTAGGATTTATTTGGCATCGATATTGATAATTTTTATTTTTTTATAGTAGAGGCAAAATGTAAGGACTGACGAGCTTGTGTTACAGTAAACTTTTAAAGCTTCCACAGGAATATCTAAGAGTCTATCAGACCTCACAGGCCTCCTCAGCTTTTTGCCTTGGACAGCTTTATTTCTGTTCTTAAACAAGTGTTTATTTTTTAAATTAATTTTTAAACTTATTCTACAAAATAATGCATTTCATTATGACATCTTCATACCTCTTCCTGTACTTTACTTTATCTGCCTGCCTTTTTCACTACCTTTCCCCCATGTTCCTTGCTACTCAAGTTGATTCTCCCTTCTCACAGATAGACTTTGTTTCTGCTTCCAAGAGCATCCAGGGGTATCCAGTAAAAATCTCTTCCTATCCCCTTAAGATAGCTCTCCCCAACAGTTCACAGATAGAGTAGATATTGGCATAGACCAACTCAAAGCCCTGAATCTGGGCCTAGGTGGTCACTGAGTTGGTCAGCCTGCCAGCTCTTCTGCAGCCATACCACAAATGTGAACTCTCTAGCCCTGTCCCCATCAGCTCACCCAGTGCTGGAGTAAGCAAGGGATGCGTCCAGATCTCCTGCTCCTATGCCCTCAGGGGCCTGCTCACCCAGAGGCTGCCACCACTGTCAACTCTACTTACAGGCAAAATGCAGGGCCTATGAACCCCTGGTATATATGAAGGAGCCAGTCATGAAGATGGAAAGCTACAGGACTTCCATGACACAGGGTAACAATAGGATATCTGAGAGGAATCCCAGTGAGATTCCAGTACCAGAAGCCAGAGGCCTCAAGACAGACCAATGACTCACTGCAATGAACATCTGCAAGTAAAGCTGTGTGAGCAAAGGATATACTGTGTGGCACACTGTGACACACTGCAGCTTTCACTGCAAGATGTTTTGCTTGTTAGTTTGGGGAGTGGTTCTTTTTTTTTGTTGGTTTTTTTGTCTTTATTTCTATTTTTATTTTCTCTTGTGGGGCTTGTGAGGACAGAGGGAAGATACAAAAGGACTGGGAGATGAGTGATATTGGGGTGCATGATGTGAAATTCACAAAGAATTAATAAAAAGTTTTTAAAAATCTCTCCCTTTTCACTTGCTTTCTAGTTCCCCCCACCTCTCTCCCTCCCTCCCTCTCTCTCTCTCTCTCTCTCTCTCTCTCTCTCTCTCTCTCTCTCTCTCTCTCTCTCTCTCTCTCTCTCTCTCTCTCTCTCTCTCTCTCTCTCTCTCTCTCTCTCTCTCTCTCTGTCACACACACACACACACACACACACACAAACACAGAGTTTCAATATGAGGGAAAACATGGGTCATTTGTCTTTCTGACTTTGTCTTATTTTGTTTAACCCAATGACTTCTGGCTTCTGGTAAGTCATGACTTCACTTTTCCTTATTAATGCATAAAATTCTAGGGTATATTTTCTTTACCCATTCATCTGTGGATGGAGATCTAGACTGGTTCTACTTCCCGGCTTGTGTGAATAGCACAGCAACAAACATAGACATGTGATCACCTCTGTAGTGTGCTGACCTAAAGTCCTTCTAATGGCACCCAAGAGTGGACAGCTGGGTCATATGACAGTCCTCCTTTTAGATTTTGGAGAACCTTCATACTGATACCCATAGAAGCTGTAACGTTCTGATTCCCACCAGCAGAGTCTAAAGGCTGCCCTCTCCCCAGGTCCTCACTAACATTAGCTGCCATTTGTTTTATTGATAATAGTCCTTCTGAGATAGACTCTAAAATGTTTTAACTTGCATGTGTCAGATGGCTAAGGATTTAACTTAGCATCATTTTGAAAACCATACATTCTTTATGACTCCTATAAGACATAAAGTCTTGATAGTAATACAATGACCTAACACAGTCCCTCCTTAGCACCCACCTCTATACTAAATTTTCCTGTTGAGTGGCTTCTTTTCCTTGTCAGCACTGATCTACTGGTGTTCATGCTACTCTCAAGTTTTATGCAGTTGTCTTTTTTGGGGAGAAGGTGATGGGTTTGAGTGGTGGTGGGACGTGTCTGCAGACACCAGGATCAGGCAGTTCCACATGTAAGAGGTTTAATTGGAAGGGGGTAGGGGGGTAGTGGCGCAGGAAGAGAGAGAGGGGAGAGAGAGAAGAAAAGAGAGAAAGATGGAGGAAAGTATATATATATATATATATATATATATATATATATATATATATATATATATATGTCGTGATGTAGCAGTCCATGTAAAGGTGGGAGCTGAACCCAATGGATTCTGGGAATATGGTGGCCATTGCCCGGGCGACAGGTCTGTGGACCCGCCCATATCTGCCACAGGTTCTGGATACAATATAATTCATACAGGAGTTAGGATGCCTCACTAGCATAAGACCCACATTAATTGGTTTGAGCAGCCAAGCAAACATATTAATTGACTTATAGAAAAACTATTGCAATTTTAAGACTGTGTGACATCATATCACCAACATTCCATCTGCCTTTTCCTGACTTGGTTTTTTTATTACATCAGTCATTCGTTAGACTGACTTCACAGAGTAAAAAAACAGCTGCAGCAGTGCCTAGCATCACATCAGTACCATAGCATTTAGGTTATTATGCTCAGAAACAACAACAACAAACCAATAAATTTTGTGTATCACTAGCACTACACACACCAAAACTTATTCTTAATTATTGTGCATTTTGGCTGTGTATTTGTTCACACACTCTCCACTCCTGGTTCAGGCTGATGGGAGAGCCTCTCTCTCATTCACTGTCAGAGTGGTGGTAATAGCAAAAAAACAAAGAGCACCATGAAGTACATTGTGAATGTCACTTCTCTGTGCAGACTAGTAACCAAAATGAGGACCACAGAAAGTCTGAAACCCCTCTCCCTATCTCTTCCTCCCTCTCTTCACCTCTTTCCCTCTGCCTCCCCATCTTTCTGCCTTCCTCTCTCTCTCTCTCTGCTTTCTTTCCTCCCTCCCCTCTCTCATTTTTCTCTTCTAGAAACTGTAGTCCACACACACTATCCAAAATAAGCCATGAAAGGCAGCCTGCTTTCTGGTAAAGCTAGGTTTAAATCCTGGAAAACCAGCAGGTGTTCCTGCAAGGGATGGAAGGCCTGCTAGCCATGCTCCCAGACACTGGGCTCCTGACAAGAGGCCCCAGCTCCATAATTCTGTGGCCATCAGTCACGTAGGCCAACACCCCAAGCTCTTGGTATTCTGTCTGGACTCTACCCCCACAGTTACCTGGCAATAGCCAGGTATGCTCCTCCACCCCACAGTTACCTGGCAACAGCCAGGTAGACCTGGCCCACTATAAAAGAGGCTGTTTGCCCCCTCCTCCCTCTCTTACTCTTGCTCTCTTGCTCTGCTTCCCACTTGCTTCTCTCTTGCCCTCTTCCTCCCCGTCTTCACATTCCCTTTCCCCTCTCTCCATGTGGCCATGGCCAGTCTCTACTTCACTACTCTCTCCTTCTTTCTGCCTTTCTACAATAAATACTGTTAGCATCCAGAACCTGCGGCAGATATATGGGTGGGTCCACAGACCTGTTGCCAGGGCAACGGCCACCATATTCCCAGAATCCATTGGGTTCAACTCCCACCTTTACCTGGGACTACTATGTCACAACCCGTATATATGAGACAATTCCTCCATTTCTCTCTCTCTCTCCCCTCTCTCTTTCTGCGCCACTATCCCCCTACTCCCTCTCAATTAAACCTCTTGCACGTGGAACTGTCTGGGCCTGGTGTGATACTTGCAGACGCGTCCTGCTGACACTCAAACACATCATTTGGTGCCGAAACCCAGGATCGTGGCAGTTCGTGTCTGCCAAACCCGCTCCACACTGCCGGGACAGACAGGGTGCACGGCCACGTGGAGCGGCCCCCGCTGCTGCTGCCACCACCATGGCTGCGGCTGGGACGTGGCTGGCAAGTCCCACTCCATGCAGAGACCGCGGGGAGCGGGGGGAGGAGGGGACTTGCTGGGAACACTGGACACCGCAAGACATAACCACGTGAGCTGTACCCCACGAAGGCACCATTCAGTTCCATGTTTTTCATTTACCAGATTGCTCATAACCAGCCACACAGACATCGGCATATTAATTAATAGGATCAGTCAGGGGGAGGACCTCTAACTTTCCAGATAAGGTCTGGCCAACCCTCCCTGGAAACTACAGAGTATAGCCCCCCCCCCTTTGGCATACGCGTTAGGACGTTCTGCCACTGGGTGCCCCTCCCTCAGAGGTAATTCTCGCTCCTAATTTCTCACCGGGCTCTTTTGCAGCCTTCAAACCCCTGGATCCAGGGTGAGTTACCTTCCCACGGAGGCCACAGGCCCTACTAGATTGCCACTAGGGTTTCTTGTGACGACTTGAACCACTAGCTTCGGCTGTTAATTTTTTTGGTGCTTGGATTGTTCTCAGGACACTGGTACGAACATCCAACCACCCCCCCCCAATGGGTTCCAGAATGTCTTCGACCAGTTTCTCCAGGCACCCCACTGAGATGTCTCCTGGAAAATCTCAAATCTTTAAAGCTAATGCCTGATTTGAAGGCATCAAAATTAATATATCTCTGCAATAAGGTCTGGGTTAAATATCAACTAGATGGGAATTCAAAGTGGCCACTTAATGGTACTCTAGACCCAGCTATTTTAAGGGGTCTTAATACATACTGTCAGTGAGCTGGTAAATGGTAGGAGGTTCCCTATGTTCAAGCATTCATATATCTCTGTTCCAATCCCTCCTTGTGCTCTTCTTGTTCCCCAACCCAACTTCTCTTAGCCATGAAGTCTACACAACCTCAACCTCCTCTAGATGACTCTACAATGCTAGATCCAGCTAATGAACCACCCCCTTTTCGCCGTAATCCTGTCTCCTCGCCGCCAAAAGCCCAAACTGCCGCCTCAGTTTCTCCTCCTCACCAGGATGCTCCAGAGCCTGCTAGCTCTCCCTCTCTAGACCCCTCCCCTTCTGTGCCAGATGTGGGCCACTCCAAATGCCCCAAATTGACACCTACCTTCACTCCTCCTGTCACCCACTCTAAGACTGAAGCCAAACCTTCAAGTCCCTCCTCTCCAAAGACACCTGACCCAGCAACCGTCCTTCCTCTACGGGAAGTTGCTGGAGTAGATGGGCTCGTCAGAGTACATGTTCCATTCTCATTTAGTGAACTTACCCAAATAGAAAACAGGCTGGGGTCCTATACTTCTAACTCTTCTATATGATCCTTACTAACAACTTCCTGAAGAACACAGGTGAGTATTGGAAGAGGCGAGAGTGTATGCAGACGGGATTCACCAGACAGACAACACATACCCAATTGGCTCTGAGACAGTTCCAGAACAAGATCCTCAGTGGAATTACAATTCTGCAGGTGGTATTTTAGCCAGAGACAGGTTCATCACATGCCTTCTGGCTGGTCTTAGAAAAGCGGCCTTTAAGCCAATAAATTGTGAAAAACTCCAAGAGGTTGTCCAAGACAAACAAGAGAATCCATCTCAATTTTTAGAACACCTTATGAAGGCTTTATTACAACATACCAACGTAGACCCTGACAACCCAGAAGGTAAGCAACTTCTGATGACCTATTTCTTCTCCCAGAGCTACCCTGACATAAGAGCAAAACTTTAAAAACTAGAGAGAGGACCCTTAACTCCACAGGCAGAAGTCTTAGTGCTGGCCTTCAAAGTGTACCATGGAAGGGATGATAGGATCCGCAAACAGAAATACCATATACTGGCAAAGGCTGTCCGACCAGCCCCAGCCACTACCCTGGACTCATGGTCTCCTAAGACTCAGAGACCATCAGGCACCTGCTACAAATGTGGTAAAAAAGGTCATTGGGCAAAATCATGCCCTAACTTTCGCAAGCCAAGAGGGCCATGCCCTAGGTGCCATCAAGAGGGACATTGGGCTGCTGATTGCCCTCACGTTACACAAAACAAAGGGACATCACTCCCAGATAACCCTCCAACTGATCTCCTAGGCTTGGCTATGGCTGACTGAGGAGGCCCGAGCTCCCCTGACCTGACCACTGCCATCACTAGCAGAGAGCCCAGAGTAAATATTGTGGTATGTGGGCGGTCCATCTCCTTCCTCTTGGACACTAGAGCCACTTACTCAGTCCTGACAGAGTTTTGGGGGCCCACTTCTCCTTCTGGTTCTCCTATTGTCGGGGTAGGAGGACAATCTTACTTCCTTCTTCAGACCCCACCACTTAGCTGCATTTTTAGGGGTGTACCTTTCACCCATTCCTTCTTGGTAGTGCCAACATGTCCTGTACCCTTATTGGGAAGGGATCTTCTGACTAGGCTGGGAGCTTCTATTTCCTTTGCTCCCCACATTTGCCTAAACCCAGGCTTGCCAGTGGTTCCCCTGCTCCTTCTCCTAGCCAAACAACCTACTAACACTACCATGTTCTTTCCTTTACCAGCTTCTCAGGTAGATCCCCGAGTCTGCGACGTCCAGAACCCCTCTGTTGCTAAACACCATTCTCCTGTTGTCATCCAATTTCTAGACTCTACCAGGTACCAATCTCAATCCTTTCTCTCTCTACAGCCTACTCCTGAGGACTTAAGCTTCTTAAAATCTATCACTGCTTCTTGCAAAATCTGTCAAAAGTCTGACCCCAACCCAAAGTATCGTAGCATCCCTTTTCCTACCCATCAGGCTAGAGGTTCCCTTCCTAGAACTGACTGGCAACTTGACCTTACCCACATGCCCACTGTCAGGCGTGCCAAGTACCTCCTGGTCTTGGTAGACACCTTCTCATGGTGGGTAGAGGCATTTCCTACTACTAACAAAAGGGCTCAGACAGTCTCTGATCTCCTCCTCCGAGAGATCATTCCCCGGTTTGGTGTCCCAACCTCTCTCCAATCAGACAATGGTCCTGAATTTACTTCCAGGGTCTCTCAAATCTTATCTAAGGCCCTAGATATCCCCTGGCATTTTCACATTCCTTATCACCCTCAATCTTCTGGTAAGGTAGAAAGAACTAATCGCTCTTTAAAAACCACTCTTGTTAAGCTGTCACAAGAACTTCACCTTGATTGGGTAAAACTCCTACCCCTGGCTCTTTTCAGGTTAGGAGCTCTCCCAAAGCGACCTCTCCTCATTTCTCCCTTTGAACTCATGTATAGACATCCAGTCCTAACTCCTGTTCTTTCACCTAAATGCTCTCCCCTCCCAGACCATCTACTTACTCCATTACTTTGCCACCTCCATTCTCTCCTATGGAACTTTGCTGACCACCATCTACCTCGGCCATACACTGTCTCCTGTCCACTACCTATCAACATTGGAGACCAAGTCCTTCTATCCCCTCCAGGTCATCGACCCTTACCTCTCTCTCTCAAGTGGCAGGGCCCTTTTAAAGTAATTGTTGTGACCCCTACGGCTGCTAAAGTCAAGAGACTCTCTCATTGGGTCCATCTGTCTCACCTCAAACCTTTCATTCCTCCACCTAAAAATGACTCTTCTTCATACACATCAATCTTAACAGGACCGTGCTCTATTAAACTCCAGAGGACAACAAGATCATCTACCCTGTCCCCAATCCCAGAAAATGAGACTCCATTCCAGCAGCCAAGCTCGACCTCACTGAATTAGACATGGGTTTCTCATCCTCCCCCTGTTGTTCACTTCTATCCAGTGTAGCCCTTATTTCTGGAGATTCAAGGTCCAAGAAACCCCCACAGATAACAAACAGTCTTTCCAGATAGGGTCAGGAAACTGCTCCATAGCTGGATGCCAAGAACCAATCCAAATTGCCATCATCCCAGTGTCTGTAATGCCATCTAAATATTATGATCTCTATACTTGCTTTCTCTTCGACCAGACAGAAGAATATTGTAGAAAATGGCCAGACGAATATGGGGGCTGCCCATATTGGTCTTGTCAAATACATATGCTAGGATCACGGACCAATCATTTCTTCTATCAACATCGCAAGACACTTTTTTTCTACATACAAGATCCGTGGGATTCCAGGAGGGAGACAGGAGTTCTTGGTAAGCTCTATCGTAAAAATCAGCCCAGGGCCCCAGCAAGTACCATCCATATTCAGAGAAAATATGTCTCAGTTGCCCAGCCCCTAGATATTGAAAAAGTAGGGGAGATAATCAGACACTCCTCTGAGGTCATTATCTCTTTGACATCACCCCTCATAAATGGTACTAAGTTGTCATTTCACCTTTTACTTCAGACTTTGACCTCAGCATACCAACTCCTTAATGTTACCAGAACTGGACGCTTTAAAGAGTGCTGGTTATGTGTACCTCCTGGAACTAACTCACAATTGTCACTTACAGCATCTCCGGTGATACTGCCAAGTAACGTTACCTTACCCTTTGTCAGCTGCCCTGGCTCCAGTGTCGCCATGAATCCATACCTTACCTCTGTCCCTCTCTTTGGTGTGGCAACCTGTTTTAAGGCCTCTGGGACTCAGTCAGTGGGAATGCTGAGCTCCCTAGACTGCAATAGAACCATAACCCTTGATATATCATCTTTGCCACAATGCCCGATAATCCAAAACGCGTCAATTCTTTGTGGCACTCAGACATATCATCATCTACCTGCTAGCTGGTCAGGAGTTTGCACATTAGTACTTCTTTTCCCTGAACTGGGAGTGATCCAGGGAAACGAACCCCTGCCAATCCCAGTTGTAGATATGATAGCTGCCCAAGATAAGAGGGCAGTGCAAGTTGTGCCACTCTTGGTTGCTACAGGCATAGCCATAGGTGTCGGTACTGGAGTTGCAGGGATAACAACTTCCATCATCCAATATAATACATTCATGTCTCAGTTTCAAAGCAATTTTCAAAAAATGTCTGAAACTGTGCTTACTATCCAGAAACAGATCGACTCCTTGGCAGCTGTGGTGCTTCAGAACAGACGAGGACTAGATATCCTGACAGCTAAAGAAGGTGGTCTTTGCCTGTTCCTCCAAGAAGAATGTTGCTTCTATGTTAACCAATCCAAGATAGTAAGAAATAAAATCCAAGAGCTGCAGTCAGACATAAAAAACTTTAGAGACCGTGAGACTTCCAGTTCTGAGATTTTCGAAAACCCCATATAGAAGTGGATACTCCCGTTTGTAACTCCTCTCCTAGTCATCTTCCTGGTGTTATTTGCTCCCTGCCTCATTAATCCTTGTCTCTACATTTCTTCAACGACAAATACAAAAATTTTCTAACCAAACTATCAATCAGCTCCTATTACAGGATTACCAGCCGCTGCCCACAGATGAGCCACTGTTCACAGAGGAACCTGATGCAAACATTTACCAAGTGGATCCTGATGGTGAAAGCCAGCTACCCCCATTGACAATGCCCCTAGACAGCAGGAAGTAGCCTAAGAGACATGACGCCCTCATTCCCTTTTCATCATCAGCTTCCCCTTCCTTTTTTCTTTCCTTCTCTTTATAATGTAAAAAAGGGAGGTATGTTAGCATCCAGAACCTGTGGCAGATATGTGGGCGGGTCCACAGACCTGTTGCCAGGGCAACGGCCACCATATTCCCAGAATCCATTGGGTTCAACTCCCACCTTTACCTGGGACTACTACGTCACAACCTGTATATATGAGACAATTCCTCCATTTCTCTCTCTCTCTCCCCTCTCTCTTTCTGCGCCACTATCCCTCTACTCCCTCTCAATTAAACCTCTTGCACGTGGAACTGTCTGGGCCTGGTGCGATACTTGCAGACGCGTCCTGCCGACACTCAAACACATCAAATACCTTAAAACCATGGACTGCCTCCTCTCATCAGGATCGGCTGTGCTGGAGCAATGGAACAGGTCTTCCTCTAAAGAGCCGCAGGAGGCATCCCTAAGCTCTAAGCTATGGCTTCCACCAACCCAAACCACAGCCCGAACAAGCCAAAGACTCTCTTCCCCTTGTGGGACCCAGCCGGAGCCTTCTCCTCCTGCTCTTTTCCCTTCTGCTCAGGGCTATAGCCTGCTGGCAGGAGGGGGACACTCCATTCTCAGCTCTTTAGCAGAATTGGAGCCTGAGAACCTGTCTCTTTTGCCTCTGTGCAGGACCAGGGACCCTGAGCCAATTCCTGCATTTCCTCACAGACCTTAGACTGCACTTCCCTACCCCACCCCCACCCCCCGAGCAGGGACCTGCATCTTCTCATAGCCCAATGCCCACCAGTGGGGTGCGCAGTCAGACTTCCTGCATCCCGCCTTGCCCAGTAGCCCCAAGCAGGACCCTGGAGGACCCCATTTTTATTTTATTTTATTTATTTTTTAAAGATTTTTTTATTTATTTTATGTATATGAGTACACTGTAGCTGCACAGTTGGTTGTGAGCCTTCATGTGGTTGTTGGGAATTGAATTTTTAGGACCTCTGCTTGTTCCATTCAATTCTGCTCAGTCCCTGCTCATTCCGGCACAAAGATGGATTTATTATTATATATAAGTACACTGTAGCCGTCTTCAGACGTGCCAGATCTCATTACAGGTGGTTGTGAGCTACCATGTGGTTGCTAGGATTTGAACTCAGGACCTACTGAACTCAGCAGTCAGTGTGCTCTTACCTGCTTGCTGAGCCGTCTCACCAGCCCCTCCTATTTTTTAATCCACATTTAATAACTATGAACTACATTTTCTCCATGTACAACTATAGAACTAATCATTTTGATCAAAGGAATAGAAAGTTCAGTCTGAGTTATATGATCCACCCTTGAAATTGAGATAAAATTTAGCTTTCCTGTTCTCACATAGATGGCCACCCCAAAACTGAAAGTTCTTAGGTCAAAGAAATGGTTGGCAAATATATTTAGAGGAAGGGAAGCAATAGAATGAATATATATCAAAGGGAATATCAGACTGGCTTACACATTACCATCCAGGAGTCCAGCAATAACACCACAGAGGTCAAGATTACAGAAATGTTCAGTCCATGACAGTGGAGGTCTTACTAGTTCAGTTTGGCAATGAAGGCCTGGAGAATTCCTGGAGAGGTTCTGGTCTTCAGTCTACCTTGGAATCCTGAAGAGGTTGGTCTTCACATAAGCAAAAGAACATAGCAGTGGCAGCGCCAGAGTAGGTAAACCTTCCAGCAAGAGTGAAGGCAGGCAGGCAAAAGACAAAGTTTTTTTTTCTTCTATATCCCTTTTCTCTGAGTTGCTACTGGAAGGTGTAGCCTACATTTAAGATGAGTTTTTCCACTTTAAGTAATCTAATCAAGAATTAGATTATTGGCATTCCTCATAGGAGTGCCAAACTTGCCTTTCAGTTGATTCAAGTTCCAGTCATGTTGACATCTAAGATTCACAATCAGAGCAAGGAAATAAAGTTAGCAACCAGCATAATGCAGATTATATTTAATAATAATTACATCAAAACTCTTGGCAATCTAATAATTACTTATAATTCTTTTAAAAAGAAAATTTATACAATACTTTTTCTCTAAATATAAACTCTTCCTTGATGCTGTGTTTTTTCAAGTTTGTGTGAAGAACATTCATTGGATTATAAAAACCTGAGTCACAAAAATAAAGATTTTTACTATGGCCCTGTTATATTTATTGATTTTGTAGTTGTGGAGATAAAAAAAATCTTTGTCTTAGTCACATGGATAAACTAGTAACTCATAGTAGTGCTATATTAGATAAGGTGATATACACAGAGGCAAAGAGAAGCAAAGAGAGGCTCCAAAAATACTTCTCCTTTGGAAGACACAATGCAGATTACTAAGAAACGGCTGTTAATATGTGTTGGACATATTAACAGCATAGTCTTTAAACAAAATAAAAATTAAATACTATAAATGATGTTTTATTTGTTCATTTTTAACCTAAAAGTAAATCTGTATTTTACTGTTAGTTAAGGCAATCTATCAGAAGACAGAAAGCTTACATTCTCCTCAAATCTGAGGTTGGAAGCAACTGAGAGATTGCTTTCTCATTAATAAGACAGAGATCTGCAAATACAGAAATATATTAACTCTTAATCTCTTCTTATGTAGCTACATCACTTCCCTGGAGAAGGTCGTATGCCACTTCTGTGCATGGTACTCCTGATTAACACCTACTCATTGCTATTTTATAGATACTGTTAATGGGTGATAAATAATTCCTGAGCCTTCAGGTTCAGAATAACTTGTTATTCGATTGTACACAGATATCTACGTAAATTTTATTAAAGAGTTGGATTCATTTGATTTCATTTTACATTACTTTTACATTGGTATGTGTGTGTGTGCAATGTAAAGTTCCCATGTTCCTTTTGTGGCAGATGCAGTAATGAAGTTTCCTGACACTGGCTCCAGTCAAAGTATAAATGGATGTCAAAATCCAGGAAGAAATCATAATTACAGATTGGTTTGCTCTGCAATCTGTAATTAATCATCAGGGTATAAAACTTCATCTATCCATTCCCTGCCTATCTGAATATTCACAATGAAAAGTCCTCCTTGGGTCTAAGCACAGGAGAGTAAAGTGTGAATAGAAAAGCAAAGAGTTGCTGTGTCAGTTTTATAGAAGACCCATCACCTTGAGAATTCCTTTTCCCCCATGAATGAGACACAGAGAAAGCAGCAGTTGTGTCACTGTGGCAACCGCACAACCAAGCCCAGAGAGTGGGCTGTGTGCCCCTCCAGCTTTGTAGATACTGCTAATGTGAGCATGACATCTCTGATTATCAAGTTGTTGGATTCATCCGACAGGAAAAAAATTAGAGCTGTGATCACTAAACAAAGAGATGTTTGTTTTGTGTCTGACAAAGTCAGGAAACACCCCTTGGTTGAAGCAAATAGGCTTTTAATGACCAACCAAACATCATGGCAAAGAACAACAAACACTTATCAAACACCATCCTTTCTTTAAATTCTAACAACACGGGACATTTTCATGTGCATTAGCCAGCCACTGCATTAATCTGTCCCTAAATTTGCATATTTAAGATGAACATAGAAAAACTTTCAGAATACAGACTCAGAAGTGTTAGCCATACTGGGGAATATTTATGAGATGTTTGTTGTAAGAGCCAGATGAACAAAACATAGTGTTGGTGAGTGAACAGGCTTTTCATTTATTTTTATCTTCGTTATATTTTTAAAGCTTTATAGTTCAAAATATTCACAGGGCAAGAAAAGGGAGCATGAAGCAAATTAGAACATGCTCTTCCTCAGCTGACAAATAACATCCAGAATCCTCAGATGTTTATATCACTCACATTAAGGCTCAGGAGGGCAAGGCAGGTGCTCACAATCTCCCTGAAGCTACAAGGGGAATGAAAGCTTCATGCATATGCATGATACACAGTGACCAAGAGGTCCCCCACAGTGAGCATCCTCCCTTCCTCTCTGCTACAGAATCCTTAGACTGAATGCCTTCCCAGGGCTATTTTCCAGCCTACCTGGCAGAAGTCACAACAGCTTGTGGCAAGTCTTCCAGAGAAGCCTTTAAAACTGGGCTCAGTGTGACACAGGAGCAAGCCTGGGGACCCTGAGAATGGTGATGAGTTTTTATATACAACATCAAATGCATGACCCATGAAAGAAAGAATTAATGAGTGAACTTCCTTGAAGTTAAGAAACTTTCTGTGAAAGCTAACATCAAGAGGCTGAGAAGACAGCCTGCAAACTAGAAGAAAATATCTGCCAAAGGCAAGTGTGGTAAAGAACTGTTTTCCAAAATATTCAAAGGATTCTTGTGTGTGCGTGTGTGTGTGTGTGTGTGTGTGTGTGTGTGTGTGTGTGTGTGTGTGTGTGTGTGTGTGTGTGTGTGTGTGTGTGTGTGTGTGTGTATGTGTGTGTGTGTGTGTGTGTGCCTGCATGTGTACCTACATGTGGGGCCTAGATATCAATCGCAGGTGTCACTCCTCAGAAGCCATACACCTTGTTTTACTGAGACAGGGTCCTTCATTGGAACTTAGCGATTCTGAACAAGACTGAGCTCATAAACTCCATGAAGCTACTTGCCATTGCCCCCAGGGATCTGACTAAACTCTGTCTCCTCAGTACTGAGAATACAAGTGTCTGCAAACATGGCTAGCTTTTGATGTGAAAGCTGGTTTCCAAACTCAGATCCTCATTTTAGCAACTTTAGTTAACAAGATATGCAGATGATAAGCTGATTTATAAAAAAGATACTTCATGTCACATAATCAAGGAACTATAAATTAAAACCATGAGACATCACTACGTATTACATGGTATTCTAGAATAGCAATAGAAAAATAACTAAGATGCTAGGTGTTTACATAAAGCTTGCACTCTGACATTTACAGTGCATTTATTCATAATTGCTAAAACTTGGAAGCAACTTGGAAACTAAAATTTGGAAGATGCTTGCCAATTGGTGAACAGGCATACTATGGAACATCCACACAGTGTTAAAAATAAACGAAGTCACTGAAAGATGTGGAAGAACCTTAAAGTCATAATATTAAGTGAAAGAAGCTAACTTTCCAAGGCTGTGTGTTTCAATTATATGATGTTCCAGAAAAGCCCAAACTGTGGTGACAATAAAAAGATTAGGTTTGCTAAGGTTGGGTGGAGGGAGAAACAAGTTAGAAAACTGAGGGCTTTTATGGCAGTAAATGTTAGATGAAAATTGACAGAGATGATGTGAAAATAAAAGGAAGGGGATACTGGAGACTCATCTCCACAGAAGCAGATGGCCCTTAGTCAGACAATGAAGGACAGAGGCCTCTTCACTTGTGCGGAGGACTGGGGGCTCTTTAATGGCTAAAGGGGGAATTTTAGGCAACATTTTACCTGTCAATTTGTTCTTTGTAGTCTCAAAGCCAAATAATGTGAGACATTCTTCACCATGTGGACCTTCCCAGCAAGAGTCTCCCAGCTCTCCCTGAATGTGCTCCCACTACAGTGTTGGCTTGCTTCACTGTATGCAGGTATGCTCAATGGGTATACTGAGTCAGGAGTTTCTGAGCTCCTTTGAGGTTCCTGTTTTAGGCCGCTAACTCTCCAGTAAAAATACTCTAGATGAGACTAAAAAGGGTAGATAAATGTCATCATGCATTTTTAAAATAGATGAAATGAATGATGCCAAGAATGGACGGATCCTACTGTAAACTGTGGACTTTTGGTAATTGAGCCTTACTAATACAGATTCACGAATTCTAACATTGAAGTGGACAATATTAACAATGTGGAAGGTTATACCTGTGCTAGTTTTTCCTTTAAATTTTACTACAAATTTAAAACTGCTATTAAAATTGTCTCAAAGAACATAATAGTTACTTGTGTCCTTTTTTTTTTCTTATTAGGTTCACAACAGCATTTGATACCATGGAGTTACAGATTGTCCCTTAAGGATAGCTGACTAAAAAAGGCATGAGGAATCACGTGACACTTATGTGCCCTGCTACTTGATAGCTTCCACCCGAGCGACATCATGTCACATTAATTTCTCTATAAAGGTGTCAAATAAACATAGAAAGTTGAAAGTATCTATATGCTGCATATTCCCGTGGCTTTCTGAATTGGAATAGGAAAATTTGTGGAATGAAGATTTTGCTATTCAAGCATTCATGAAGAAGATGTAAGTAGGCTACAACTTGAACAGGTGTAAGATTTAACTTAATGAAAAGAAAAAGGATCACGATGCGGGTGGTAAAGGATAGAATGGTTTCCTGGAGGCAGGGTAACGGCAAGGATGTGGTATACATAGATGTGATGAAACCAGTGATTTCAGAGGAGATGGGCAGGTCAGGGGTTTGTATCCAATGTAAAGATAGGAAGACAAAACAAGGGGGTGGCAACTCCACCAAGGTGCATTTCCAGGGAAAGTATTGAACCAAATTCAGTTGAAATTTGTCCAGGTAAAAGAAAACATTCAAATGTTGATAACATTGTATGTACCATCTCTGCTTACAGAGTTCATAATGGTGGGATTTCTCAATTTGCAAAGCAGGCTAATGGTAATCAGAAGTAGAGTGTTGAGTTCGCTCATCTTCTTTGTTCGAGCAACAAGATTATCAAGAGAAACTAACAGAAATAGCTGAGGCCTGTGCCACTGAGCACCCAGGAGACTGTGCGCTTGAGGACTTCTAGATCGTTCTGCTTTTGAGTGCTCCAACAAGTGTCAACAGATCACAGTCACCAGGCAAGCATTTCCTCCTGGGAAATGCAGTTGCAGAATGTTCTGAAGCTGGTCTGCTGTGGCTACCCTACAGGAAGGTCGGCACCACCCACCATAAGAACAAAGTCAGCAGCAAGACTACCACAGACAGTGATTCATCTCCTGGAAAAGGGCAAGAGCACAAACAAAAACCCTGATGTGAAAAGAGTAACAAGTAAACATGATAGCAAGGCCTTAGTAGTTTTACCTCAACGTACACAATACACAGAGACTTTAGGGTCTCAAATAATCCTGACAGTGAGGACTTCAGGTGCTTTAGATTTTTGTGCCTTGGTAAGAAGAGAAGCTCAGAGAAAGGACCCATGAGGTAATCAAGAGAAGTGCCACAAACTGCCTGGTGTGACTGGGGACTGCATTCTATTATTACCTAACCCTAACCCTAACCCTAACCCTAACCCTAACCCTAACCCTAACCCTAACCCTAACCCTAACCCTGATTACCTGCAACACCATTAGCAGCAGAATAGGAAGCATTGGTAGACCAAAATAAAAAGGTCACTATTTTCTCTCAGACTAGGGGTGAAGCTCAATGGTACAGCACTTGAGTAGCATGTGGAAGATCAGAAATCCAATCCCCAACACTACAAAAATAAAATAAAATGCGTATTTCAATAAATACTCACCAGTTATAAAACGTTTTCAAGAAAAAAAAATCCAAGACTCGGAGGATGGACAAGTACATCTAACAGCACTATAGACATCACCCCTGCACACTAATAGGTAAGGAGAGAAAGGTCACTAAGAGTTATTGGAATAAGGAAGATTTAAAACAAATATTCCCATCTTTTCTCATAAAATTTCACAGAAATTCCTACAGGTTTTGATGTCACTAGTTACATCTGTGTTTTCTCATCAAATCTTCCTTGAAGTCACTCTTCAGTTTTACTGGATTAAGTAACAAGGTAGCTTTCAGTAAAATATATTTCCTATGAATATCTGGAATACCCACTGAAAACTAGAATTTCCTATGTACGAGGTAACATTGGACAAGGCCATGAACTTATAGCACAGTACCTATCATTCTTCATTATATAAATCTTATAATTACAGTATTAATATTTGGAATATTTTGAAATATGTGCAGAACCTAGAGATCCATGAGTGTGTGTGTGTGTGTGTGTGTGTGTGTGTGTGTGTGTGTGTGTGGTGTATGCTTGTATTGTGCTACAGGTAAGGATGAGGAAAACAACTCAGAAGATAGCATACTATGTTTCTAACAGCAGGCTCACTGTACTTCAGTCTGGGCCAGATTAGTAGAGACTCACAGTTAATCTGTTTCCATGTTCCTTTGCTCTCTCTCAGTCTCTCCACACTTCTCAGTTACTCAGTAACTGACTAATGAAGCTTCCCTCCCAGATGGTCCACACAGGATGGGTCAAACAGGACTCCCCAGAGGCAATATGCAAATTAAGAGCTCACACCAGGAAAGTTAATGCCTCAGGGAATAATTCAAGTAAAAATCTTCCTCAACTGTGCCAACTTTATCTCCCCCAACTAGTCCACATCTGCAAAATGAGAAAATTGCTAATAAGTGAGCCACAGCGGTGTAAACAAGGACTTCCAGAAATGTGTGTTTGTGCTAACCATGGTGTGATCAATACACACATACCGTGGAATTTCAAAACAATGACTCTCTTTCTGAAATAATAAAGAAGAAATTTAAAATAAAAATCAACATTGACAGGAAATGAAAAAATAAATATTGGAACCTTTCGACTGCTCTGCTTATTTTTTTTAATATAGCTTTGCCAATATGCATCACATTCTCTTTAGCTCAACTCCCTACCTTCTGCCTCCCATCTGCTCATGATTTCTGAGTGATTTCCATTCCTTGTTAGCTCCAGAGAAACTCTACTAGATTATTTAGAAAATATAATATAGTGTGTGTGTGTGTGTGTAGGAATACAACAGAGAGAGAGAGAGAGAGAGAGAGAGAGAGAGAGAGAGAGTATGTGTGTGTGTGTGTGTGTAGGAATACAATAGAGAGAGAGAGAGAGGGAGAGCAGGATGGGAGAGGTTGGAGGTAGAGATGGGGTAGAGAGAGAGGAAAAAGAGAACTAAATTTAATGCATACTATAGAGGAATATTGAAAGCATCAATAGAGAAAGGATGTATTATTCAATAAAAATGATTACATTGAGTAGTTAGATATTGTTCTTACTTAATAACACAAATATATAAATATTTACAATACAAGTTAATAAAACAATAAACCTCTGGGGCTGGTAAGATGCCTGAGAGCACTGGGTGTTCTTCCATGGACCTGGGTTTACTTCCCAATACCCAGAACAGGATAGCTCACAGCTGTTTGGAACTCCAATTCCAAGGAATCCATCCAATGTCCTGTCATGACTTCAGTGAGCATCAGGAATACACGTGGTAAAAACAATAACAACCAAAAGCCCTATAAATCTTAGAACCACATTTAAAAATAGTAGCAGAAATACTGAATGGTTTTATCACAACTCAGAGTTGGCAAATATATTTTTTAAAAGCCAAAACAAAAAGGATAAGAAAACCACCCAAATCGACGTTTTAAAAGATTTAAATTATTTGAAAAATAGACCTTACAGCCAAAGCTAAATAGTAGAAAGGAAAAATCCAAGCATTGTAGAGTTTTGCTGTTCAACATCTATAGTGAATTTCTATGTCAACATTTATATTAAAATGAAATATGAGAACAGAATATACAAGAACAGATCATAAAAGAAATACAAACGTACAGTAAGTCTCTTTTAAAAGACGCACAGTCACTGAAAAGTGCATTAATACTGAAGAATATATTATGACAGTAAGATTGGCGAAGACTAATCACATGGATAGCATAGGTGCCAGGAGGCAGACAGTGAGGAAAGCTTTGATCCTTTATGTACTGATGTAAATCTAGAACACAGAGAAGCATATGGAGATGGATTGCACATTACGTAATCAAACACCAAAAGTGCTGATTGGGAAGCCTCACTGGGAAGGGCCCGCCCCAACCCCACCCCTACCCCTGACTCACCCACCTACCTTTAGGTGCCAGAAGGACAATGGGCTAGAGAGACAGTGTTGTGCCTCTGAAGTGACTTCCAGACTATGAAGACCAGCAGCTGAGACTCTGGCAAATATGAGTACCAGAAACAAAGCCTGTAAGGTGTGTTAGAATATCGAAAGAAGGTGGTGATGTGTATCAGGACTCTTCCTTTGGAAAGCCCCAAAGCATAAGAATATAGTGTGTGTCTGGCTTCTTTTATTTTCTTTTTCTTTTACATATTTTCTTTATTTACATGTAAATTTTTCCACTCCCAGTTTCCCCTCCAAAAAACAAAGAAACAAACAAAAACGACCAAAACAAACCCCTGTTGCCTCCCAC
>NW_022196897.1:38910042-38915570 GCF_008632895.1 Mastomys coucha
ATTCCTTTACCTGCTTGTTTGTGTTTTCCTGCAATTCCTTAAGGGATTTTTGAGTTTGCTCTTTAAGTCCTTTTACTTGTTTACTTGTATTCTCCTGTATTTCTTTAAGGGAGTTATTCGTGTCCTTCTTAAGTTCCTCTATCACCATTGTGAGATATGCTTTTAGATCCAATTCTTGCTTTTCCGGTGTTTTGGAATATCCAGGACTTGCTGCAGTGGGAGTACTAGGTTCTGATGAAGCCAAGTAGTCTTGGTTTCTGTCAGTAGGATTCTTGCATTTGCCTTTCACCATCTTTTGATTTTTGGTGTTAGATGTTCTTAGTGACTCTGACCAGAGCTTGTCCTGTCCCTGACGCTCTGCAAGACCCCTGAGATTCGTGGGGCCTGTGCCTCCCAGCTGGCTGCTCTGGTCTTAGAAACTCACAGGAGAGAAGATGGCGGCTCTCACTGGAGATTCTGGGTCAAGGCGGTCCCTGGAGGCAAGCCCTCCACTTGCAAGGAAGGGGCAGCTAAGGTCGCTGATCCACCTCTGCCACTTGGAAGCTGAGAGGATCCTGTCCCTGCTGCCCTGCGGCTCCCCTGCGACTCTTGGGGCCTGTGCCTCCCGGCTGGCTGCTCCCGGGTTAGGAACTCACTGGAGAGAAGATGGCGGCTCTCACCGGAGACTCCGGGTCAAGGTGGTCCCTGGAGGCAGGCCCTCCACTTGCAAGGAAGGGGCAGCTAAGGTCGCTGATCCACCTCTGTCACTTGGAAGCTGAGAGGATCCTGTCCCTGCTGCCCTGCAGCTCTCCTGAGACTAGTTAGTGGGGCCTGTGCCTCCCAGCTGGCTGCTCCCGGCTTAGGAACTCACCAGAGAGAAGATGGCGTCTCTCTGTGTCTGGCTTCTTAGAGAACAACACTGAAGGTGGAAGCTTTGCTCACACAGCAAGGATCATAAGGACGCAATGTGTTACTTCTGGGAGAATCTATGAACAGCCACATACCCAGAACCAGAACTTGGATGATATTAACCAAGATTCCTAATAATTCTTAGCAAGGAGACAGTCTCTCTCTCTCCTTTTCAGAGGAAAACAGACAGAGACAGAGATGCAGAGAAAGACAGAGTCATACACACACAGAGAGGAAAAGAAACATAGACAAAGAAACAGAGACAGGGAGAGACACAGACACAAACAGAGAGAGGGGGCAGAAATAGAGAATATGAGTGTCTTACAGTGTGTGTTTTATAAGTATGTGTGTAAATACACACATACTTAACATGACTTGGCATGACACTGGTGTATTCTAGCACTTTCCATAATAAATAGTTTTAAATTTCATAAAGTGAACATATGTACTAATAAACTGAAAAATAGTTGCTTGTTTTTACTCTGCTAAATGGATACTTATCCATTCACATGGGGTGAATTATCTGTTTATTTGAGTTTGTCTGAGTCTGTAGATAACTGGTAAAAACTTGAATTATTCCTAGGGGCAGAGAAATCCAAGGTGCAGGTGCTAGCAGGTTTAGTGTCTAATGAGAGCCACCTTCTCATGTGGTACCTTGTAGCTGCAACCTGGAAGGATGGAAAGCAAACTATAAAGTATTCATCTTACTCACAAGGGTAAGTAAGCCTCATGACCTAACCCTATTTTAAAGGCTCCATATCTTATACTGCATTAATGTAGAAGGTCACAAACATCTACCCATAGAGTTATATCTTACATGGTGATTAAAGACACTGTACCAGGTGCTCTTCACAAAGTCACTCCTAATCCACTGATTCTACCACTGTAGTGTGTGTCTGCATATATATACATATATATATATATATATATATATACATATATATATATATATATACATACACACACACACACATATATATATACTTTAATTTTGTGTTTATGAATCATTTGCCTCCATATATGTCTGTGCACTATGCCTGTCTCCCTAAGAGGCCAGGAGAGGGTATTGTATCTTCTGGAATTGGTGTGGGTGCTGGAAATGGAGTCGGGGTCCTCTGCAAGGACAGCCAGTGCTCTTAACTGCTGAGTCTTCTCTCCAGCCCCTATTATTTTTATTTTTTAGTGTTATCAAATAAGTCATGTATTTTACTCATTACTACCTTTTTTCCTATTGGATACTTTCATACAATTACTTGTAAAGTATCTCCTCATACAGGGAAACAGAGACACCGAGGCACTGACAGCATTTGTGACCAGGACTCAGCGATACAGAAAAATCTCCTCAGCCCAGTGCCTTCTTGGCTCACAGACAAGTTATTCCTATAATGTACTTTCATGTTTGGCTTTACATTTAGTTGTTTGTCTTAAAGACTAAAATCTAGTTTTGCATGTTTGTGTGTATGCAGTTTAGTTGATAATGCTAAAATGTTTTAAAATGCAGCTGTACTGATTTCCTTTGTCACTGCCAACAGGATACATCTTTCTGGTACTACATACTTTCACACACACACACACACACACACACACACACACAGAGACAGACAGACAGAGACAGTTAATTTTGCTATTCTGTGGTTGTGACTTGATGTCCACCATGGTAACAATTCACTCCTGTTGTGCCATCAATAGTATTAAATGGCATATATTTAATGGACTTCTAAATTTTCCTCTTTCCTTCCTGGATGTATTTATCATTCATGATTTTGCCTGGTTTTCTTTTGGGTTCTCTGTTCTATTTTCAGGAACGTTCTGCACAAATTCTCCCTGTATTCTTACCAGCCAGCTCTTTGTGCTTTGTCTACTGAATGCCTTACGTTTTGTGTGTCATAACATCTTTGAGCAAACTATTTTGGAAACACATTTTTTTTCCTTTATGGTTGATGCTTTCTTTCAAGTTTTTCATTCAGTCTTGGGAAATCTTTTCACACTTTGAAATTGTAAATACCTTCCTCATTTTGCTTCTTCAGGAGACTATGTGCTTTTCATCTACAAATATAATATTACAATCAACTCGGAGAATGACATCAATTAGGTCCTAATATAGATGCTAAAAGTACTAATAAATTTTGATAAAAGGGCCATTTATTCCCCATAGCTTTCAGAAGTGTTTTCCTTAAATTTTTTTTGTTTATTAGATATTTTCTTTGTTTATATGTCATATGATTTCTCCTTTCCCAGTTTCCCCTCCAAAAAAAAACCCACAAAAAAAGAGAGCAAATCCCTGTTGCCTCCCCCCCCCCTGCTTGCCACCCCGCCCTCTCCCACTTTCTGGCCCTGGCATTCCCCTACACTGGGGCACAGAACCTTCACAGGGCCAAGGGCCTCTCCTCCCATTGATGATCGACTTTGCAACCTCTACTATACACATGCTGCAAGAGCAATAAGTCCCACTGTGTGTATTCCTTGGATGGTGGTTGAGTTCCTGGGAACTCTGAGGGTACTAGATAATTCATATTGTTGTTTGTCCTGAGGGGCTGCAAACCATTCAGCTCCTTTAGTCCTTTCTCAAACACCTTCATTAGGGACCCTGTACTCAGTTCAATGGATGGCTGTGAGCCTCTACATCTGTATTAGTCAGGTACTGTCAGAGCCTCTCAGGGGATAGCTATGTCAGGCTGGCTTGTCCTTCCTTCAGTCTCTACCCCATAGTTAGTCTCTGCAACTCCTTCCGTGGGTATTTGGTTCCTCCTTTTAAGAAGGAATAAAGCGTCCACATTTTGGTCTTCCTTTTTCTTGAGTTTCTTGTAGTTTTTGGGTTGTTCTTCCTGTATTCTGAACTTCTGGGTTAATAACCACTTATCAGAGAGTGCATACCATGTTTGTTCTTTTCTGATTGGGTTACCTCACTCAGGATGATTGATATTCTCCAGATCCATCCATTTCCCTAAGAATTTTATAAATGTATTGTTTTTAATAGCTGAGTAGTACTCCATTGTGTAGATGTACCACAATTTCTGTGTCCATTCCTCTGTTGAGGGACATCTGAGTTGTTTCTAGTTTCTGGCTATTATAAATAAGGCTGCTATGAACATGGTGGAGCATGTGTCCTTCTTACATGTTGTAGCATCTTCTGGGTATATGCCCAGGAGTGGTATAGCTGGGTCCTCTGGAAGAAGTATGCCCAATTTCAGGAGGAACCGCCATACTGATTTCCAGAGTGGTTGTACCAGCTTGCAATCCCACCATCAATGTAGTAGAATTCCTCAATCTCCACAACCTCTCCAGCATCTGCTGTCACCTGGGTTTTTTATCCCAGCCAATCTGAATGGTGTGAGGTGGAATCTCAGAGTTGTTTTGATTTGCATTTCCCTGATGACTAAGGATGTTGAACATTTCTTTAGGTGCTTCTCAGCCATTCGGTGTTCATCAATTGAGAATTCTTTGTTTAGCTCTGTACCCCATTTTTTAATAGGGTTATTTGGTTCTCTGGAGTCTAACTTCTTGAGTTCTTTGTATACATTGGATATTAGCCCTCTATCAGATATAGGATTGGTAAAGATCTTTTCCCAATTTGTTGGTTGCTGTTTTGTGCTATTGACAGTGTCTTTTGCCTTACAGAAGCTTTGCAAGTTTATGAGGTCCCATTTGTCAATTCTTGATCTTAAAGCATAAGCTATTGGCGTTCTATTCAGGAAATTTTCTCTTGTGCCTATGTGCTCGAGGCTCTTCCTCACTTTCTTTTCTATTAGTTTCAGTGTATTTGCTTTGATGTGGAGGTCCCTGATCCACTTGGACTTGAACTTTGTACAAGGAGATAGGAATGGATCGATTTGCATTCTTCTCCATGCTAACTGTCAATTGAGCCAGCACCATTTGTTGAAAAAAAAAAAAGCTGTCTTTTTTCAACTGTATGGTTTTAGTTCCTTTGTCAAAGATCAAGTGACCATAGATGTATGGGTTCAATTCAGGGTCTTCAATTCTGTTCCATTGATCTACCTGCCTGTCACTGTACCAGTACCACACAGTTTTATCACAATTGCTCTGTAGTACAGCTTAAGGTCTGGGATTGTGATTCCACCAGAGGTTCCTTTATTGTTGAGGATAGTTTTGGCTATGCTGGGTTTTTTGTTGTTCCAGATGAATTTGCAAATTGCTCTTTCTAAGTCTGTGAAGAATTGAATTGGAATTTTGATGGGGATTGCATTGACTCTGTAGATTGCCTTCGGTAAGATGGCCAATTTTATTATATTAATCCTGTCAATCAATGAGCATGGGAGATCTTTCCATCTCCTGAGATTTTCTTCAATTTCCTTCTTAAGAGACTTGAAGTTCTTGTCAAACAGATCTTTTACTTGCTTAGTTAGAGTTACATCTAGGTATTTTTATATCATTTGTAACTATTGTGAAGGGTGTTGTTTCCCTAATTTCTTTCTCTGCCTGTTTATCCTTTGTGTAGAGGAAGGCCTCTGATTTGTTTTAGTTAATTTTATATCCAGCTACTTTGCTGAAGTTTTTTTTATCAGGTTTAGGAGCTCTCTGATGGAATTTTGGGGGTCACTTAAGTATACTATGATATCATCAGCAAATAGTGATAATTTGACTTCTTCCTTTTCAATTTGTATCCCTTTGATCTCCTTTTG